>NC_036252.1:5583058-5852173 GCF_002742605.1 Olea europaea var. sylvestris
AGGATTAGTCTAAAAAAGGACCCCCTTTAAAAAAAAAAAAAAAAAAAAAAACACTTCCAACAAACTACAATTTTCAATTTCACCACTATCACCTCATTACCACAACCACCATTTTCAACTACAAAACCACAACTACCATCAACATATCCATGCTAAATCTACTACCACCAACACCTCCACACCAAAAGCCACCCCAACACCAGATCCAACAAACCACTTTCAGATCCACCACCACCTCACCACCACAACCACCACCTCACCACCATTTTCAACTGAAAAACCACCACTGCCATCGATACATCCATGCCAGATTCACCACCACCTTTTCCTCTACCAACAAAAGCCATCCCCACCACCAAATCCAACAAATTCACCACTGATCTAACACCATGCCACCAACAAAAATTATCGTCAAATCACGATGCAAAGCACAAACATACTATCATCGTACTGCACCATCGCTATCGCAGCAGTGATCGCAAACCATCAGGTGCCACAAATCGTCGAAGAAACACTACAAATTGACAAAACACCACAACTTGGGATCTGGTACAGATTGCCGAGAGGCGAAGGCTCTACAATGCTAGATTGGTACAGATCGTCACAGCTGCTGCCCCTCTGCGCGCATGAAGTCGAACCTCAAGGCACCGCCCTGTGGCTAAATTGTTCAGATCGTTGCAACGGCTGTGCCTCCACACACAGAGGTCCTGCTGTCATGCCTACCATGTTGTTTCGTGTGGCGCCTCAGTAGTGGTGCAACAGAGGAGAGCAGCATCATCGAAAAATGGTGGAAATGGTTATAGGATTTGCAAATAAAAAAGAGGTGGACATGGAAATTAATTAGGTTTGGGATGAAAAATTGTATATCTAATATTTAATATTTAAATATAAAATATCTTATTTGTGAATAATGAAAACTCCTCCCTGTTTTTAGAATAATGATCTTTAAAAATATGGTGTGATATAATTTTCACTAGAAAAAATAACTGGACTTACACATGACGTAAGATTGTTCTTGCAAGATTATGTAGCGAAAATGTGATGTTGTCTAAGGGGGTACTTTTCAAATGGGCTGAGTCATAGAACAAGTTTTGCACTTTGACCCTTTTTTTTTGTCATTCACCACATTTGCCTCTTGTGTTTAAAAAGACAAGTGTGCCCTTATTATGTTCCATAATTACAAAAATATGTTAATTCTTTGAAAGATAATAATACCCTTAAAAGTTTAAATAAATTCAATTATTTTCCCACGTAAATTTCAAAATCAATTTTGCTTATCAGTTTCTTCAATACAGTTAAAAAGAAATTTTCTCTTCCATTTGCTAGAACACTGAAATCTCACAAAATTATCAAAGGTTCAACAAAAAAACATTACTCACAGTCGGCACTCGAAATTAGTAAGTGTAAATACGTATTTTAAATTTCGTTTTAGTTAAAGTAGTATACTATTTGAATCTTTAAATCTTATTTCGACAAAAGTAGATGAATTATTACAGTATTAAACACAGATGTATTATTTTTTTAGCAAAAACGAAGAAAAAATTCATTTGTATGCATATTATTTTAGGAAAAATTCATATTATTTTGTTACAAAAAAAATTCCAGCCGGCCTAGACGTTTGTGCCGGCCTTTTCCAGTCGGCCCAGATTTCTGGGCCGGCTGTTTGATGTATGGGCCCTGCCCTTTTTTATTTTTTTGTTATTTATTTATTTATTTAATGTTTAAGATTTTATAATTTCTTTGTTCATATTTGATGTATATTATTTATTGTAAATATTAATGAATATTTAATACTAATTGTAATAAATATTTTTGAAACAATTAAAATAATCAATGAATTATTATAAGTATAAAATTAAATTAAATATGAAATAAACAATTTAAAAAATTATATATTAATTCCTTATGTTTAATCTATTATCTAATATTTTTAATTTGTGACAGATATGTCATCAGCATGTGTCCCAATTTGTTATTTCGGTGAATTTCAAAAGAATGAAAATGCTAAGTGGGAATGGAAATGGACGAGTGAAGGAGATGAGGTTAAAGCAATTTTTATAACAAGGGGTATATCGTTTACAGAAATGTACTATGATATACAAAACATGCTTAACGTCGATCCCTCTCAGTACGATATGGAATTGAGATTTTTGTTTCATAAGCATTCAACCATTTCGATTCCACATATGAAATTTACTTCTGAAGTGGAGATGAAACATCTAATTAAATTGAACCAAGGCCAAAAATCGACTCCTATTTGTTTAACTTTATTGAGGAAGAATGTCCCCGAGGGTGAACATGAAGTTTTCGATGAAGAGAATCATAATGTAAATGATGTTTGGGATACAATCAGATTGTTCGTGAACATGCTGTGGTTATTCCCAAAACTACTGTTACTCACCATGATCACACTGTTACGCACAAAATTCTATCGGCAGTTGAAGACAACAAGAATGAAAGCGCATTTACAAACAATGATTTGATTGTTTTATCCAGTAGGAGACATGAGTTGGGTGAGAGCTCACAGGCCGGACCGAGTACACGGTCCTCTAATTGTTCACGTGTGATTCCCGATGATAAAGATGTGTATATCGAGCAACTGTTCGAATTAAAGAAAGAATTGCAGGAAGCTGTGTACCGGACGCGACAGTTCGAATCAAAGAAAGAATTGCTAGATTCAACTTAAGTCTCTCTTATGTAGAGGTCAAGAGTTCGAATCTTGGGGGACGCGACAGAAAGCCGTGAGGCATAAGTGGGCACAAGGCCCACCCGAAGCGGATAGTACCTAAGCTAACGGCTTGAGCGAGAGGTCTGGGCCGTTACATAATCGATCGAGGGCAGTCAATAATAAATGGTATCGTCGAAGTCTTCCCCAAGGCACATCATGGTTATTGTATGTACCATATACAGGGAAACCTGAAGACCAGGTATCAAGGCAAGGGCATTATTGCGTTATTTAGGAGAGCTGAAAAGGCTTACAGTTTTGAAGAGTTTGAGAAGTTCATGGTCAAAATAGAAAGTAAATCGCATGCTGCATGTGAATATCTAACAAAGATGAGGATTGAACATTGAGCACGATCATATTTCACAGGATGTCGATAAACATGATGACGTCGAACAATGCAGAGTCACTTAACGCTTTATTCAGGAAAGATCGAGAGTTATCAATTCTCGCAATGATTGAGAACACTCGTGACAAACTACAACAGTGATTTCATGATCGACGTGAGGAATCATAGAGTTGTACAAGTGTGCTAACTCCGGCTTAGGAAGATAAATTCTTCAAGACTCCAAATGTGGTGAGAAATGTATATGTAGAACCACTGGATCAGTTTCGCTTCTCTGTGAGATGTGCACGTAATTTCAGATACATCGTGGACTTAAATGATAACACGTGTACGTGTAGACAGTTTCAGTTAGAGAATTTTTACATTTGTTAATAACTATTAACAATGTAATTATTTATAATATTGACGTTAATTATATATGCATATTATTTATGTTAATTATTAGATTTAGTTTTTATTTAAACATTTAATTCGTTAGTTTTATTTGTTACCTACATTATTTATATTAATTATTTGAAATCGGAGTATTCTAAAGTTTTTTAGACACACTCCATTCTTCACAATACACACAAACATTATAAATAAACACATAAACTGTAAAATAAATAATTAAATATTATATAAATAATCAACATTTTACAATTCTTTCGTAATTATTAATGAATGACCGAAAGGTACAATGTTTAAATAAACGAAAAAATATGTACAATTGAAAGAAAAAAAATCATTTCTTCTTATTTGCGGCAGAGAACCAAATATTTTCTATCAATATATTATTCAAAAATACATTTTAATATTACTTATTTAATATTTAACTATTTATTTTAATTATTTTACTATTAGTTCGACTAAATTAGTAAACAATAAATATTTAAATAAATAATAAAAATATCTAAATTAAGCATTTAAATAATTAACATATTATAATTTTTTCGTAATTACAAATGAATGAATAAAATGTACAATGTTCAAATAAATATAAAAATATGTACAATTATTTATGGATCCCCATTAAATTCAAAAAATCATATGCTAATTTATTTCTCCAATTTTGTATCCATACCTAGTTGATTGCATTAACCTTATGTGCTACACTAAAAAAATTTATGTATCTGATGATGAACATACCGCAATCAGCTCTACAATTAAACAAAATTGTATTAGCACATCACCGTCTAGTTAGAACCTAAGTTGTAAATGAAAAAAAAATCACAAACACTTACGATATTTGCTGCTTTGCCGTCGTCGTGTCCCGTACGGTGTCCAGTCTCTCCTGTACAGAGATTAACCTCGTCTAGCCATCATGGGAACGATCATAGACACCGATTCCAGATTTCGCTCGAATTGATCTTGTGTCAGACATGAATGATCAGGGTCGTACAAATACATAGTGGAGTCGGCGAATACGATCTCCACTGCAATATAGTGATGATTCACGCACACTGACATGTACAGATGCGTACAGCTCTCCCATGGCTTTCCTCTGACACTCGGCCACATCCCTACAACCCACTCCATCATATATGCCGACAACGTGTACTCGTTACCTATAGCTTGGAGCGACTGGTACTCAATGTCAACGGCACAAACGAACTCTGTGTTCAATATGAGTCGGTCAGGAATGTTGAACGATTTGGGATGTCTTTTAGCTCGATCTCGTAGTAGATCCATGGTCAAGTCGATGTACTGCATCAAGAAACATCAATAAAAAAAAGAGTTATTCCATGAATTTGATTCAAAAATCAAAATTAAACATACATAATAAATAACAATATTTTAATTTCGCACAGTAACATACTCTGTCTCGATCCACTTTGGACTCAGGCATCTTATCGTCATGCGCAGTCGGAACAGACAATTTGCGAATATAAAGCTGACTTTCCTCCTCGATCGGCGATGCCAACTTAGTGAGAAATTCAAGCTGACATTTTGGCATTTCACAGTTAATGACTATCTATTGAGATTGTAAAATAACATACAACATAAACGGCAAATGTATAATAGTACCTCAGGATCGTCGAGGATAGCTGATAACTGTCTGCCAAGCGGCTTGTCTTGTTCTCGCCAGTGATGCATCCGAGGGCAGCGTGTCTCCCCTCTCCTCGCATACCGACTGGCGAAGATGAGAACAGTCTCGTACACCAATATCTGTAGCAATTACAATTATTTAATGCATAGAATTTAAGGAAAAAAGCGTAGGTAATTCATTAACTTAAACATATACCTGCAGCGCCAACGACAGTCCATATACATCGTACTTGCGCTTGGGCATATCCCCCTTAGGCATCGAAAACCCCCTCATGAACACGCGTAATGTATCTAGAAAACATCTTTGACCCCAATGGTAGTTGTTGAAGGCATCAATGTCATCAACAACCTCCAAATGGAAAATGTCAATCGATGTCTTCTTGTGATGACACCGTATACGCTCTCAATGATAAGCACCAAGCCCAGCTTCAGCCTATCAAACATCTGATCACATCTTCTTAATGCATCTCCCAACTGCGCTAGAGTAACTATCGTCTGTCCACGAAAATATTCATTCAACAGCCTCCTGTTCTTCGAAACATGGGCCCTCGCCTTTTCTTCATCAATACATCGCAGTACAGTGATGAGGGCAAACTCAAATATGGAGAACGTCGCTACCTTACTCCCAATATCAAAATGGAGGGCGTCTCTGCCAACTAGCTTCAGCAACTAACAAAGTAGGGCATCGAGCAGCTGCCCAGACCATTGTACATCACGTAACGAATACAATGACCATAAGCATGATCGACGTAACATGTCTGCGTGCTCGTCATCCAGTAAATCTAATACTAAAGTGAAGTTGGTAAAGTTACAATTCGACGTAACTTTACCAGGGATTTGTCTGACAGCGTCGTCCAAATGATATTCCATCCTGCAAAATTTCAAATATTAGAACCCTGTGCAAATGATGTTCGATAAACAAAAATACTACAAAAAGAAACTAATACACTGCTACTATATACAATAACCAACCGATAACGGAATAAAGGAAATGAATGTAAATTATTATTTTCCGTATACTTAATTTGCTAATTTGATTGATATTTTAATTTCCTAATTTAATTGCTTATTTTTATTATTTTACAAATGTTTAAATATTTATTTAAATTCTTTATGTATATTAATTATTTAATATTCAATTATTTTACTATCACTTATTTTGATTGTTTATTTTAATATTTTAATTTCTTATTTTATTTATTTTCCTAAGACTTAATTTAATTTATTATTTTTAATTAATGCTTAAAAACTTATTTTAATTCTTTATGCATATTGCTTATTTCATATTTATAAATTTATTTTAATTGCTTTGCAAAAAATTAATTTGATTGATATTTTAATTTCTTAATTTAATTGCTTATTTTTGTTATTGTACAAATGTTTAAATATTTATTTAAATTCTTTATGTATATTAATTATTTTACTAACACTTATTTTGATCGTTTATTATAATATTTTAATTTCTTATTTTAATTATTTTACTAACACTTCATTTAATTTTTTACTTTTAATTAATTTTTAATACTTATTTTAATTCTTTATGCATATTGCTTATTTCATATTTACAAATTTATTTTAATTGCTTTGCAAAAAATTTATTTGATTGATATTTTAATTTTCTAATTTAATTGCTTAGTTTTATTATTTTACAAATGTTTAAATATTTATTTAAATTCCTTATGTATATTACTTATTGAATATTTAATTATTTCTTTTAATTATTTTACTAACACTTAGTTTAATTTTTTATTTTTAATTAATGTTTGAATACTTATTTTAATTCTTTATGCATATTGCTTATTAGATATTTAAAAATTTATTTTAATTGCTTTGCAAAAAATTAATTTGATTGATATTTTAATTTTCAAATTTAATTGCTTATTTTTATTATGTTATAAATGTTTAAATATTTATTTAAATTCTTTATGTATATTACTTATTTAATATTCAATTATTTTTTAATTATTTCACTATTACTTAACATAAAATATGTAATTAAACTAAATTAGCAAATAATAAATATTTAGATAAATAATAAAACATTTACATTAAGCATTTCAAAGAAATAATTTTAAATACATAATATACATTAAAATTAAACAATTCAAGTAAATAATTAAATATTAGACAACACAATATAAGCAATTAAATTAAATAATTAACTTCAATAATTAAAGGAAATAAATAATACGTAATAAAAAAAATTGTCTGAGTCGTCCGATAACGAGCGGCCAGTCAACTGGGCACTTAGTTGACTGGGCCGTCTGGGTACATTTGACTGTACCCAGAGGGCCCAGACGGCACGCCCAAACAACCCAGCGATGGGAGATCGTCGAAAAACTCCATTTTCGGCAATCTCCACTCCACCCCCCCCAAACTATTATTCTAAATTCCACATTTAAACTTTATACACAAAGATTTCTCAACACATGTATATAAAATCATGTTTTTTTTTTCCAAAATTTAACATAAAAACACGTTTTTTCTTGGTATCAAAATCTTACCTTCTTCAGAGAGAAATGACCAATTGAGTCTTATGTTTTTCCTTTTCTGTCGGTACCTGGGTCAATGGTGCTACAGTAAATTTTCTCTTTTCTTATTGTCTTTTCTCTCTTCTGGAAATGATAAGGGTAAATTTGGATTTTTCTTGATTTTCAAGATTTTAAATATTTTTGCTTTTTTTTTAATTGGTCAACGGCCTCTTTGAAAAAATGGTCGGGTCAACCGGCCAATGGCCACTATTTCCTCGTTGTCTAAGTCCATATTTAGGTAAAACTTTTAAATTTTAAAAATTTCCATTCTAAACCCTTGTTTGGTGTTTGGTTTAGATAAAAATTAAATTTTTAATATATTTTTATAAAATTAGTGAAATATATGATTTAAAAGTTGTGTATCCTATAAAATATATGATTGAATTTCTTGTTGACCTCGATTTAGATTATCATTCTTTTAAGCTAAACCAAACATAAGCTAAATACTATGATGAATCTACGAGTCAGATTGTTCCTGTAGATAGTAGTTAACAATAAATAATTTAGAGAAAGAAATTTATATCCAATATGTAATAAAAATAAAATTATAAATATCTTGGCTGCTAAAATTACATCTACAGTTTTCATATATGCATCTCACTCTATATACATCCGTATTAAAATTTTAAAAAGTTACTATCATCAACGTCAAATTTCAATATTGTCCTTATTAAATTCATTCATATAAACATTATAGGTTCATACAAATTTTACATATTCATCCCACTATAAAATACATTCCTGATACAATTTCGAAAATTACTATATTCATCCAATTACTATCAACATTTAATATGATTCTTACATTTTGTTTTCTATGTTTTTATATTTGTGCTTTAATATTTAGTTATAAAGGTTAGCAAATTTCTTTTTATGAAATTATAGGATTCCTCAAAAAGTATACCGCTCACACAACCAAACAAATTCCTCTTCGAATCATTATTAATTAATTTTTTTTGGCTTATAAACTCATAATTTTGGCTATTTGTGTTTTGGTTAATAATTTCAAGTTTGTTTCATTTTGTAATGTAAGAATATTTGGACAAATTTGGAACTTATTTTAAAATTTCATGTATATTTTCTTTTCAATTACTTAAAAAAACATAAAAAAATATTTTTTTTTCATTTTTCATATCATGAAAAAATTATCTATCTAATAATGTGCGATTTTTTTTTTAAATTTCCATTGAAGAGGATATTTTATGATTAGGATTTTATGAATTTAGTCAAAGATGATGTTTTATGATTATTAGAATTTTAGTCAAACACAAGTTCTAAAAGAATGTAAAAAGGTTTAAAAGAATTTATGAAAATAAATTTAGTGGATGAGTTTAGAACAATATATTTTTATTTAATTTTATATATGTCTATTTAGGTAAATTTACATAAGATAAAAAAATATAATATAATTATTTTTTTAAAAGTGGATCTATATATAAAGACTATAGATGTAAATATCGGTAACCTAAAGAATATAGAAAAAAATTTGTCGTTGATATCAAAGTAATCTCCATTGGCAAAAACATTGTCGACGATATTCTGGTCGTAATTATCAAAGAGGTGTTGGCATCTGTTGGATATTGGTTAAATAAATCGAGAATTGAAAATCGATTAAAGTGACTTCGTATCGACTTCGACCAAATACTCAAAAGCTCGACTCAATCCGTTTAAGCAAAATTGTTTGCCACTTCGCCGTTTCGGGGCGCACAAACGGGCAACGCCCCCGAAAGAGAATTTTGATTTCTCTGCATGTATTGAAGGGTATATTTGGCATTTCGAAAACCAATATCGGATGAATGAGAAATTACGAAAAAGGACGAAAATCAGTGAATAGACACCTTTTCATAAAGGTGGTGCATTGTTTGGAAAGGGTGCATGGTTTGGCCCCAACCATTTCGTCCACACCCTTTCATGGTCTATAAATAGGACCCTTTAGGTGTCCTATTCCTCACAGTTTGATATGCAAAACGTCTCTCATCCTCTCTTCTATCCAAAATCAAAATCATTCATTTATTTTGATTTTCTTTCATTTCATCATTGGAGTACATAAACCTAAATTTGGTTCGTTGTACTTGTGTTTTGGAGTGCTACAAACACAAGTGTAGCCGTTGTATCTTGGGAGTCGATTGTCGAAATCCGTAGGCACCGTTGCGGGGCAAATTCGACTTAAGGACAAAGAGTCCAACTCTTGCCTCGACTTTGTCCCTATCTTTATACTTATTTTTGGCGTCTCTATTCACAAAATTCTTCCAACAGCATCATCATCTGCGTTGTTGTAGGAGGTTCATTCGAATTAGTGCAATATTAAATTTCATCAAATTTGCGATGATAATACCATCAACGATCACCGACATAATTTTCACAATTATATACTTCATTTTATTTGTTCCTTCATCGACGGCAATACAAACTTGCTTAGCCCCTCTTTGATGGTCATTATTTGGAGAAAAATGTTTTGAATAGTGATTCTTAGGAAAACGTATGGTTAAAAAAGTATGAAAAATGTTTGAATTAACATACATAATATTTCATTATATAAAGGGTAATTATATTACCACCATAAAATTTGTTAAGTACACCACATTATATTCACACCACAATAAATTTACAATTATATACTTAATTTTATAAAATAAAAAAAAATTATTTTGGGTTTCAATAAATACACCATAACTAAACTTCATCATTTTCTTTTCTTTTAGACATTTCTTTCCACTGCGTACATTTTATATTGGATGCATCCAAACTAATTTTTTTAGTTATTTTTTCAAAGAAGGGGAAGATAAACAAAAAGAAGAAAACTTGACTCCTAAGAAATGGGTCAGAATCTTTTTGCCGGCATACTTGATTTATAATTTTAGAGAGGTTACTGAAATGTTTTAAAAGTTATTAGAAGAAGGTTCCCAAATTACAATACACTCATGGAGAAATGCATATTTGCTGTCATTATTTTGTAATTTTTTGGAGAGTCTAAACTTTTAAGGAAGAAATTTAAATTTCTACCAACCTTTCTCGGTACGAAATATTATAAGCCTGGTTTTATATCTCTGTATTTATTCATTTTGATTAGTGAAGATTTCAATAACATAATTCTGCGTAGTACAACTTGATTACTCTGATTCTCTTTATAAATTATTATATCATTGAATTTTTTTTTCCCTTCACTTTTTCTTTGGTATGCATCATTTATAACTTTTAGTCAAGATGGTATATTTACTGTTACTCACTAGAACGATTAAACAAATTGATTAATTCTTACATGTGATATCATGGTATGAGACTAGCAATTATAGAAAAAAAGTAGAAGAAGAAATTAGGTTTAGGTATTATTAATTAAAAGTGTACTAATTATGTAATTTTACTCAAGGCTATTTAAGTAAATAAGGAAAAAAAAATTAAAAATTGTGGTGTACTTAATAAGTTTTGTGGTGGTAATATAATTACCCTTATATAAATACGTAATTGAAATTAAGTACGTAAAAAAAAAAAAAAAAAAAAAAAAAAAAAAACATTTTTAAAAAAAAAAAATAAATAAAAAAAAAAAAAAAAAAAAAAAAAAAAAAAAAAAAAACAAACAAACAGTTTTCAAATAATGATGATCAAACGGAATCTTAACCCGCAAGTTAGAGAGTATATTTGCAACATGTTCGATTCACTCCACATTTTTTATGTGTAGTCATGCATGCATCTCAAATGTGGGAATTTTTAGTAGGCCAAAAATATTTCGCTCTAAGCATAAGGATTAAAGGAAATTTAAATTTGAATTAAGTTAATTATTGTGTCAATAATTTAAACTGATTATTGCAATGAAAATTACTATAAATTAAGGGACAATCGTTGCAACAATTTTTCTATCATTGAATTATGAAAAAAAGAAGATACATTGAAATAATTTCCAAACACAAATCACTGATTCAGCCATCAAAACCAGCAAAAATACATAATAACATAATCCATATTCCATGGTATGGTTAAAGAGAAAAAAATAACCCTTAAAGGGAAAATAATGTTCGTGCCAAAATTTCTCAAAATTGAAAACTTCGCCTTGGACAAATTCTCCATCTAACAAAATTATTTTTCATCACCGTCTATTAACAAGGAGGTAAAGAAATTGGTGTTATTTATGCCCCACCAGCACCATATTTCTTTCCGAAAACAATCATCTGAAGTTTGTCATAACCTGCAAGCACACCAGCACCAGCAACTGCACGAAGGATGTTTGCATCGGCACCAGGGACGAATCCAGGATCTTAAGCCAGTACGGGCGGCCGTAATAAAATATTAAGAGCTCGCTTGATGTCATTTTTTGCAAAAAAATGTATTTTGGAATAATAATTTGATGGAGAATGTATAGTGAAAAATAATAAAAAATTTTAAATTTACGTGTAATATTATTTTATTAAAGAATATTTGATCGAAAATAAATGAAAGAAAAATATATTCTGAACTAAATGGGAATCAAACAAAACTTAAAATTTAAATAAAATAATTATTTTGTTGAAACTGAACATATATAATTTTGTTATAGAATAAATCGTACTCACCAAATAATATTATTGCATTGTATAATTTAAAGGAAGAGTATGGTGTTTGAATTTTTACAATTGCATAAAAACAACTAAAATCTTACATTTATTATTTTGATAAACTTTGTATTACAACTTATCAAATGTCATAGTGGTTAAACTTTCAATATGTCCTAGAAGAGCTCACAGGTTCGATTCTTCATTGGTCCCTTTCCTTATTTCAATGGTTTTTGGTCAAAATTGTATAATTAAAAAAGCAAAAGGAAGTGCCAACCAAAGATTCGAACCCGGGACATCAAAGAAGCATTAAGTAACACCAACCAACTTGGCTAGAAGCAACATTTGAAAGGAAATAACTTACCAGTAATATATACTATATATTTGTCTGTTTTCAGTAAAGAAAAAAAAAAATAAAAAAAATAAAGTGGCTCTTGGCAGATCCAACACGCGCGGCCGCGGGCTCGCCGGGTGCTGGATGCGCCCTTAAACAGAGATTTTGGTCCCCGTTCTTTAAGATTTGGGCAAACGCATCCATTGAACTTTTGTATTTCACGGCTTCACCAGATGTCATCATCATTCTTCTACGGACAGTATCAATTGGGTACGAGGCAAGTCCAGAACCATTTGTAATAAGCCAACCGAGGGCAAAGCTAGCAAAGAAACTTTCCTGCAAACATACAAGGGCAAAAATTGGAATTCCAATCAGTAAATATCCAAGAACTAGACAAATATTGAAGAATAAAACCGAACACCTTAAAAGAAAAGTATACTAGAACAAGAATATGTCCTAATATCCGGTCTGTCAACACTCCTTGGAGTTCTAATTATTTCCATATATGAAAATAACAAAAAATTCTGTCCAGAGGCATGCTAAACCGTAGCTTCCCAGTCAAGACCACGGGCTTCAATGAGTCATACGTTCCAAAGTACAAATCACGGTAAACAATGATGCCAACACATGAGATGTTGAACCCACGGTAAAGACCAGCAATACCATCCGATTGCAGGGTCTTCCTGTAGACATCGACTAAACCATTGAACTGACGTTCACCTCCCTTCTTTGCAGCTTTGGCATCATTTTGCAAGACGCGTACGGTCATAATCTAAAGAGTAGACAAAGAGTAGGAAGGAAGGACCAGCAGCACCACCAGATGCAAGGTTACCGCCAAACCATTTCCAGTAGCCATCATGATCATTCTTGATGTTGAAAAGCCTCTTGAAGTAGTCCTTGATAAGATATAAAAATATTTATGCATCCAGGGAACAAGAGATTATACGAGTGGGGAAGTAACGAATGACGTTAGCAGTGTTTCCCCTCCACAATGATGGAAAACCTTCATCCTGAATAGTTCTCTTGAAGCAATCTCCAATTCCTTTGTATAGTTCAGAAAGCCTGCCATTCTTGGTCATTTCATCTTGGTTTTGGATCAAAAGTTTCACCCGCTCAATAGAGGCCGCAGCAGTTTTTGATACGGCAGCTGAAACTCCACCCATCAGAAAGTCGATGGCAAAGCCAGCAAATCCTTTTTCTGAGGGAGCCTGAACGAACACGGGGAAGTATTGCGGGAAATCAGTGGCAGATCGTCGGTGGCCCTGCAAGTCATGGGATACTGCAATCCTGCATTTATATAATTGCCATATGCAAATTGCCTCTGACGAATGGCAGGCCTTTGGAAACCAACATGGCGAGCTTGAACATCCGGTGCAAGACTATATCTCAAATGCATTTGATTGACGGCCTTCTGAACAATAGTGGGGCGCTGATGCTGATTTTCCATTATGATTTACAATAAAACTCCTAGAGATACAAGAGCATGGTGGTGAAGTCACTGTAAAACAATTTAATGAAAAGATGTAATCCATTGGTAACTAAATTTCAGGTTTCCCAGTTACAAAAAACAGCAATAGCCAAAGAACTTCAAAAGAAATTTGATAGGCTGTTTTTATAGTTTCTTTTTCTAACAACTTTGTTGACACTAAATTCAATTATTAGCATAACATTCTATTCCACGGGTCATAATCAAATAATAGAATTCAAAAATTAATGACCAGCAAATGAAAACTACTAAATAAAAAACTAAGCGCATAATTATTGACCGCCACCAATCTTACTAATGACAATTTTTTAGGTCCCAATAAATAGCCGATAAAGTTTCAACTCTACAATTGATTGAATAGTGGCATATCATAATGCCTCAATTTTAATCAAATCTATGATTTTCAAGGAAGGAAAAGAAAAACATGTCACATTAAAATAATAAAATATAAAAGTAAACCCAAAACCAAAACCAAAACTTACAGATAAAAAATAAAAACTGAAATTGAGTCGAAAATTTTAATCCAACCAAGCCATATAGAAAATATTCAACTCATTGACTCCTGCCAGATCTGTACATGTAATAAATATTTTCATCAAGAATGAATGATAAATTATCAAAGTTCAATCCAAATCCAAAAACCGAGATCTAAGTACGTATTGTGTAAAAACTGACGGTAAATGAAGATAATTCCAAAAATCACATTCGCAGAACGACAAAAACTGTGGTAAAACCTTAGAGCCCGATAAAAAAATAATAATGTTGACCCCAAAAAATATTGTCAACAGATGTCGGTCCCACCCGCGTACACGTGGACGAATGTCCAACACGTTAAGACACGTGGACGGTCTAAAACGAGCGGTTCAAAGGGCGTGGGAGTAGCCCAACGAAGCGGGATGGTGACGTTCGGAATCCGACGGGTTGTTAGTGATCCGATTGTATAATAATTACCAATCAGTGTTCGTAAATGTATATGTAAATGTGTATAAACTCGATTTGTGTATTGCAAGTAAAAGAGAGAGAATTGAATAAAGTGTAGTTCTTTGTATTGATTCTTGTATTAGCCTTTTGATATTACACAAGGAAAATATTTATAGTAATACATGTGAAATGAGAGCCCTTGGATGAGGTGGCACGTGACCTCATCTCTTCGATTCAAACATCTTATTTTAGGCATGGGGCTTGACTTGCTAGCTTGCTGCGCATTTATTGCTTGTGCAGAGCCTCCATATTAGTGACAAGACTTGACCTTTATGCTTATGACAAATGTTCCATCAATCATTCGAGCAAGATCTTTGTGTAGGCGATCTCTTAGGATAAGTGACCATGGAGGATGCTTCCTTGTGGTTCAGAGGCTCCTGCATCAGCTTCGGGGCTTCAAACATTTCACACAATACTTCCACTTGAGGGTTTCAACTAACTTCAACCAGTTTCAATATCATGGCTTCGGCTCATAGGCCTCAGCATGTGGACCTCGATTACATTCACAGGCCTCGGTAAAAAGGGAGCCTCGGATAGTGGACTTCGGCCATAGCCTACCTAGGCAATATATACCACCTCGGCTGTAGTGCCACGTGGTTCGGTCTGAGTGGGCCATTGGCTCAGGTAGGTTGGCTAAGTATGACAATACGCAACAATAGTCTCCCAAATCCAAGTATGGTAATTTATGTAATGCGTGGACTTTAATGAAGTAAAAATTGAAGGAATTTTTGAACCCCAAATAATAGTCTCCCAAGTCCAAGTATAGATATTTATGTCATGGTTGGAGTTAGATATGTGCTGCTGTAGTGAACGATGAAGAGACCGAGGCTGTGTTGAAGATGAGGCCGAGGTGGTTGGGAAATCGAACCTCCAGGGCTTGTTCGCTGAATGTTGAAGAGGAAGCGAAGGTGGATGGAAAATCGAACTTGCAAGGCTTGTTGGCTGAATGTTGAAGAGGAAGCCGAGGTAGTTGGGAAACCGAACCTGTGAGGCTTGTTGGCTGATTGTTTTCCCTGCGAGGCTTGTTGGCTGATTGTTGAAGTTGAAGCCGAGGTGGTTGGGAAACCGAACCTGCGAGGCTTGTTGGCTGATTGTTGAAGTTGAAGCCGAGGTTCAATGGGAATGATTGTGCGTTGATAGCTGTGCCAATGATTTGATGGTTTGTGCTTGTTTTCGAGGAAAAGTGGCTGACCCGTACGACTTCCAAGGCGCCTGTTATCGTCGAATTAAAAACATAATTATGAGGATAGCTGGAGATTCTAGAAGCAGACGCGTTGGAAGGGGTGCGTTGGAAGCACGCTTGAATCTGAGGCGTAGGTTTGAAAAACCGTTTGAATTCAACGCCTCAGATTTGATACACAATGGAGGGTTCAGATTGACTGAGCTTCGATCTAACGGCTGGGGTTCGTCCTAGACCTCTATAAAAGGTGAGAAAATCCAATTTTTTAGGACTTTTGAAAATTTGCAATCTGATTCTCTCTCAAATCTCGAACATTCCAGCGTCGAAACTGTTTGTTCTTTCCTTCTCCGGCCTATCTTCGTTCGCGTAGTTCCTTCCTTAGGTATTATTTTTAGAAGAGCCCTTTTATTTCTGTGTTAATACTGTAAAATGGAGTCCACCTCGGGTAGGAAGCTGGTAACTGTAGCTTCGTTAGATTGTGGGGTTAGTCACATGGGAGATTCCGAGGTTGATAGGTATGCCATAACCGAGGACCCAGTAGATTATACCGAAGAGTGGGGGTCGTCTAGGGTGCCTTCAAGTATGATGTGGAAGAGGTTGGGGAGATCAAGGAGAGATACAGTGTCCCCCATACCATAGAAATGTTAGTTCCCGAGCCGAACGAGCGGGCCTGCTATCCGATGCCCAGTTGTGTGGCAGTCAGTGAATACCTGTTTAAGGCAGGTATGCATCTTCCTCTGCACCCCTTCTTTAGGACGGTGCTGAGGAATTTTATGTTGTCGCCGACCCAGGTTCTGCCAAATGGGTGGAGCTAGTTGATCGACTCGTACTTCCTGTGGAAGGAGGTGTCACTTGGGGAGGACATGCCTCTCCATGTATTCATGACCCTCTTCCAGCCCCGGGTCATTGGGAAGGAGTCTAGGGGGTGGTATTACCTTACACTTTGGGGGGCTCACACACCCTTTGTGGTGGGACTGCCTTCCTCCATCAAGGGGTGGAAGGAGTCCTGGTTCTCGGTGCGAGGAAAGTGGCAGGCAGTGGAGGGGACAAAGCCCTTTTTTGCACAGTGCCGACCCAGTACTACGAAACTCGTGAGTCTCCCAGCCCCTGCTTGTACTTCTGAATTGATCACTTGAAATTTTCTAACTATTGGGACTTCCATTGCAGATTGTAGTACGAGGTTTGAGCTCAGCTGGGAAGAGTTCGAGGTGATAAAGGACATCTACAAAAGGCCTCTGAAGCTCCACCACTTTGACCACCTGATCAACAGGAGTCGCTACTTCCTGGATTTTGGACTGATGGCTTCCAGAGGTACGAAGTTCCCACAGTTGTAAATTTTTTTGTTCTTTTGTTTGGATACTGATGTGTTGACCTGACGTGCTATGCAGAGAAATTCAAAAGGAGGGAGTACCCAGCTCCGGACATGGCTATTATTCTGAAGGCCACCACTGTCAAGGTGAGGCCCTTAAAGTCGGGGTCCAATGGGGCCAAAGAGGTCTGAGGCAGGGTGGAACTCCTTTCCAAGGATAGCACTCCAAAGGCTTCTGAAGAGCGGGCTTCCCAGAGGCAGCAGAAGCCAAAAGAGCCTCGGGGGAAAGAGAAAGTCCCTGAGGAGGCGAAGAGGAGGAAGCTGGTGTACGTCACCAGCTCGTCAGGAAAATTTGGGACATCAGTGTCCCACGAGGCTAAATCAACAGGCGAGCCGAAGTTGTTCGCATTTGCCTCCAAAGCCATAAAAATATAGATGGTCAGAGAGGCCAAGGCTGAGGAGACCAGAGGGGAGGCTGCGAGGAGAGCTGTTGAGGCTGTTAAGGAGGAGGTAGCAAAATAGAAGCTTGTTCGAGAGAAGGGGAAGTCTCCAAGCTTCCTAGCTGAATGGGAGGAGACCTTGGCCCCGGCCTTAGTGGAGGCTCTTCCCTAGGAGGTCCGGAGTGCCACAGAAAACTTTTACCGATTTTGGACGGACAGGTGACAATTGCACACCTCCTCCTGCGATGCAACAAACCTGACGAGGGCTTTGGTGAGCCAAAGCATCAGAACCTTTGGCCTCGCTCTTGAATGCAGGGAGGCTCTGAGTGATTTTTAGACAAGGACCCAGTCTTCGGAGGAGAAGACGGCCTCCCTCGCAGAGGAGTTGAAGGCAGCTAGGGCCAAGGCGAAAGAAGCCGGGGCCCAAAACTTGAAGAATTAGCCAAGATGGAGTTTGCCTTGGCCCAGATTGAGGCCTTGAAGAAGGAAGTCCACGAGTCACAGTGCGAGGTGGCCTCCCTGACAAAGAAGGTGGAGGTCTCCAATGAACACCAGAAAGTGACCACCGAGGCCCTAGAGAAGGCAAATCTTTCCTTGGCGAGTGCCCAAGAGGCTTACCAGTTCTTGGAAACCCAAATTAAGTGGTATGTGGATGATGCCTCCTATACCAGAGAGAAGGCTCGATAGGCAAGAGAGGAGGCGGTACAGGAGTAGTTGCCAACTTCCATAACACAGAGGAGTATAAGAGTTTCAGTGCTTACTGGAGAAACTTTACCTATGCTGAGGTGATGGAGCGGGCAGAGGAACTGTATCCTAATTTGGATCTGACTTAACTCAGGTCTGAATTCATGGACGAGGTACCTCAGACCCCTGCTGAGGAGGTGCAGGGTAATGAAACAGCTGAGGTAGAGGAGATAAATGCCGATGCTCAAGCTGCCGAAGCCCCAAGTACTGAGGTTCCTCCCCCATCTACCTTGGCTTAGATTAGTTTTCTTTTCAATCTTTCGAATGTAATGGCCTGAGGCCCACTTTTGTAATCCTTATTGAAGATCAATATAATGCCTTTTTCATTCATTGTTGTTTCTTTATCCAAGTGTACGCGCCTCGTTAAGCAAATGAACTTAAAAGTTGACAGATGCACTAACAAAAAAACTTTAACTTGGTACCTTAACTTCAATCACTTTAAACAACTGGATTGAATGACTGTATGAGTCTTGGACTTAAGCAAATGGACTTTACTTAAGCGTAATAACTGTATGAGCCTCGGAATGCAAGTGAGGTGGCTTCTCCCATTGGCGTTCAGTCTTGCCAAAGGGAGGCATGTGCTAGAGCCTCGGAGTTCAAGCGAGGTGGCCCAGAGGTAGGACGCGAGCCTCTCCTCCGAGGTTACAAC
This sequence comes from Olea europaea var. sylvestris, assembly GCF_002742605.1. Taxonomy (NCBI): domain Eukaryota; kingdom Viridiplantae; phylum Streptophyta; class Magnoliopsida; order Lamiales; family Oleaceae; genus Olea; species Olea europaea. The sequence continues at coordinate 5,602,332 of NC_036252.1, forward strand.
GCATCCCAGACATGGTGGATGGTGCAGCCATGTTGAGGCTTCTCCCCTTGGCGTTCAGTCTGGCCATGGGGAGGCATGTGCTAGCGCCTCGGAGTTCAAGTGAGGTGGCCCAGAGTTGGGACACGAGCCTCTCCTCTGAGGTGACGACGCATCCTAGACATGGTGGATGGTGCAGCCATGTTGAGGCTTCTCCTCTTGGCATTCAGCCTGGCTAAGGGGAGGCATGTGCTAGTACCTCGGAGTTCAAACGAGTTGGCCCAGAGGTGGGACACGAGCCTCTCCTCTGAGGTGTCGAGGTAGTCCAACACATCAATTTAATCACTGAATTTTATTGAACCGTAGAAATGTTACAAAGGCTGGGAAAAGTCATCCAGCAAGATAGTACATTTATTAGTAATAGATTCTGAGGTGTTCAATGTTCCATGGACGGGGTTGTACCATGCCGTTTATGTTTTCAATCCAGTAAGTCCCAGGTCGAACCTTTTCTCTGATTTTGTATGGTCCTTCCCAGTTTGGGCCTAGAGAACCGGAACCAGGTTCTTTTGAGGACAGAAAGACCCTCCTGAGTACAAAGTCGTTGATTCGGAATGACCTCTTCTTGACTTTCGAGTTGAAGTACCTTGTCATCTTTCTCTGATATGTGCCGAGCTTCAATTGGCAGTCATCTCTTCTTTCTTCGATGAAGTCGAGGTCGAAGCTTCGCAGCTCGTTGTTGGTTATCTCACTGAAATACAGACGTCTTGGGGATGGAAGTCCGACTTCCACGGGGCTCATCGCCTCAGTTCCATATGCCATGAGGAAGGGCGTTTTCCCTGTTGGGGTCTTGGTGGTGGTTCGGATCGCCCAAATGACTTGGGACAGCTCATCAACCCAGGCGCCTTTTGATACATAAAGCTTCCTTTTCAGGACGTGTTTGATTGTCTTATTCACGGCCTAAACTTGGCCATTTGCTTGTGGGTGGTGAGGTGTGGAGAAGTGCTTCTTTATGTCGAGCTCTTCGCATAATTCTCTGACCTTTTTGTTGTCAAACTATCTACCATTATCTGAGACAATTGAGCAGGAAATTCCGAACCGTCAAATAATATTTTTCCATAAGAACTTGGAGGTGTTGGCTTCAGTGATTTTTGCCAGTGGTTCAGCTTCGACCCACTTTGTAAAGTAATCAATAGCCACAATTACAAAGCTTGCCCCTCTTCTACCTTTAGGTAGGGGACCTATGAGGTCCACACTCCATTTTGAGAAAGGCCTAAGGCTGGAGACGGTGGTCAAATCTTGCGATGGTTGTCTTTGCACCGGAGAGAAGCGCTGGCATTTATCGCATTTTCGTACAAACTCGAGGGCGTCCCGTTTTAGGGTAGGCCAGTAGTACCCCTGCCTCAATATTTTTTGTGCCAGAGATAGACCTCCGGATTGGTTGTCGCACACGTCCTCGTGGACTTCTCTTAATATGTAGGTAGCCTCTTCTCCTCCGACGCACTGTAGGAGTGGGAAGGAGAAGCTCCTCTTATAGAAAATGTCATCAATGAAGAGGAAGTGGACTGACCTCCTTCTTAGCTTGTAAGCCTCATTCTTGTTAGTTGGAAGTACTTGGTCTTTGAGGTATGCTATGATTGGTTGCATCCAAGTGGGAGTTCTAGCGATCTACATTACAGTAGGGGCCTCGATTGAAGGCAAGAGGAGGTGCTCAATAAGTACTACTGTGAGTAGCTCTGAATCCTTGCTACTAGCCAACTTCAAGAGTGCATCCGCATGCGCATTTTCGATGCGGGGGATCTGGATCAACTCAAACTTTTCGAAGGATGGGATGAGGTTCATCACCATTTTCAGATAGGAGGTCATCGTTTTGTCTTTGGCTGAGAAGTTACCATTGATTTGGCTAACAACCAGCTGGGAGTCACTATTGATGAGTAGCCTCTTTACTTGCATTTCTGTGGCCAGCTTGAGGCCCACAAGAAGTGCCTCATATTTTGTTGCATTATTGGTAGCTTTGAATCCGAACTTCACTGCCGAGGTGAGTTTGTGACCTTCGGGGCTGATGAGGATAACCCCGGTACCTGAGCTGACATCCCCAGCTGACCCATCGATGAAGAGGTTCCACGTGGAGGGCTCGGCAGGTTCCATGATTTCATCCACCTCGGGTAGGTTGGCGAATTCAGCCACAAAGTCAGCTAAGGCTTGCCCTTTTATGGCCGCCCTAGCCTTAAACACAAGGTCAAATTCACTTAGTTCTACTTCCCATTTCAATAACCTTCCTGAGGCATCGGGCTTTTGGAGTACCTGCCTCAGGGGAAAGTTTGTCAGTATATGGATGGTGTGAGCTTGGAAGTAGGGTCTCAATTTCCTAGAGGCCGTGATCAAGGCCAAAGCGAGTTTTTCCATATCGGGGTAACGGGTTTCTGGCGATAGGAGCACTTTACTTGTGTAGTATACGAGGAGTTGGGTAGATCCTTCTTCCCGTATCAGAACCGAGCTGATGGCCTTATTGGAGACGGCCAAATATAGTTGTAGGATATCACCGGACTTCGATTTGGAGAGGAGGGGGGCCTGTCCCAGGTGCCTTTTCAGGCATTGGAATGCCTCTTCACATTCCTCAGTTTACTGAAATTTCTTCCTAGCCTTCAGTACTTTGAAAAATGGGAGGCATTTGTCTGTAGCTTTGGAAACGAAGCAGCTAAGTGCGGCCACTCGCCCGATAAGACTTTGCACCTCCTTTGACTTTTGGGGGGACCTCATCTTTCATAGAGCCTCAATCTTCTCGGGGTTGGCCTCAATCCCTCGTTGGTTGACCATGTACCCAAGAATTTTCCGGAGGCTACCCCAAAGGTGCACTTTAGGGGTTGAACCTCATCCTATACCTTTTTAGGATTTGGAAAGTGCTGCTGAGGTGTGTTATGTGGTCCCTAGCCTTCAAACTTTTTACTAACATGTCGTCCACATAGACCTCCATTGTTTTGCCAATGAGGTCCATAAACATCTTGTTTACAAGTCTTTGGTAGGTCACTCCGGTGTTTTTCAACCCGAAGGGCATCATTCTATAACAATAAAGTCCTCGGTCCGTGATGAAAGAGGTGTGCTCTTCATCGACCAGGTGCATGGGGATTTGGTTGTAGCCGGAGTACGCGTCCATGAAGCTCAACAACTTGTTCCCGGTCGTGGAGTCTATTAGTTGGTCAATCCTTGGGAGTGGAAAGCTATCTTTCGAGCAAGCTCAATTGAGGTTGGTGAAGTCGATGCACACCCTCCACTTGCCGTTGTGTTTCTTTACTAAAACCGGGTTGGAGACCCACTTCAGGTAGGTTGCCTCCCTGATGAAGCCATTTTGGATGAGTTTCTAAACTTCTTCCTTTAGGGCCTCATACCTTTCAGGATTGAGGGCTCTCCTTTTTTGTCTATACGGGGCAACCTTAGGATCGATTTTCAGGTGGTGGCTGTTGACCTTGGGGTCTATGCCATGTCCTCATGCTTCCAGGCAAAGACATCAAGATTCTTGCTCAGGAAATCCTTAATCTTTTCCTTCAGAATGTTGGATAGGCATTTGCCTACCTTCAGCACCTTTGATGGGTCTCGGGGGTCTACCGAGAAGTTCTCAAGTTCCTCTACTGGGGATGCTTGAGGCTCGTGTTCCATTACGCGGGGGTCAATCTCATCAATGACTGGCACCTCCGGATTAGGTGGTGCTTCGATCATATTAACGTCTTCTTGTTCGATGGGAGCATCACCTGGCACATCAGCCATGACCACATCAGCTATGATTACATGGATGTCCCGGGGCTCTACCTTCTTGATGGAGCTTAGATAGCACTCTCTTGAGCCTCTTTGGTCGCCTCTCACCGTTGCCACCCCATTTTCTATCGGAAACTTCATGCATAGGTGGTGGATGGAGGTGACTGCTCCTAATTCCTTTAGGGCTGGTTTGCCCAACACTCCATGGTAAGCCGACCGGCTGTTGACAATGAGGAACTCCATGAAGTTCATAGTTGTTTGTGGGGATTTTGCCATTTCCACTGCAAGTGTTATCTTTCCCCTCTGACTGATGCTATCTCTGGTAAATCCGTACAATGGAGTGTTGGTGGGCGTCAGCTGATGATCCAATATTATCTTGTCAAAGGCAGATCATAATAGAATGTTGACGGAGCTGCCATTGTCAACTAACATTCGTTTGAGCCCATTCCGGGCTATGACAGCCCTCACCACTAGTGCATCACAATGGGATAATTAACTCCTTCGGCGTCTTTCTGAGTGAAGACAATGGGTGGAACCTGGTTTCTTCGGGAGCTACTACCCACAATGTAGCTTGTCAAAGGGGGGTGTTTAGCCTCCCGAGCATAATTCCTTTTGGCGTTTCGTGTTTCACCGACAACATACGGGCCTCCAAGTATGGTATCCACCTCATGGATAGGGGCTTCATCTCGAGCTTGCCGATTTCTTTGGTGCTTACGCCCTTCCCTGGGCCTCTCTGCATCATGCTCCCTTCACCGTGGGGATACTTTCCTTTGACGGGGAGCGACCTCCTCATGCCCACGTCGATTGTCGTGCTTGGGCGGGGGCTTGTTCGCCTGGGGTGAATCATGTCTGTCTCTAGCGGGTTCCTACCAAGAACGTTGTGCATAGTCTCTGCAATTCGCTGTGTCATGCCCGTAGGACCTGTGGTGCACACAGTATCCTGGGGGGTTCAGATTTGACCTATTTCTAGGTCCAGAACCTCGGCCTCGGCCTCTTCCCCGACGGGGTGCCTGCTGGGCCTCCATCTGATGGGGCTCAGTAATCGAGTTGACATCTTCATATGCCAACATGGGAACCACATTCAAAGTGGTGGTGGCAAGTGCTTGGCCAGAGTTCTCCTTTTCGGCCTGGTTCATTTGGTAGCCCATCAGGTGGGAGGTCGGGTCTCTACCGCGCTGTCTTTGAGGAGGTGGGAGGCCTCTACTTGCCCTGTTCCTATACTCAATCAATTCTTCATTGATGATCTCCCTTCTCATCATTTCGAGTAGGGCGTCATAGGTGGTGGGGTCTTGATTTTGCACGTCCCTCCAGAATAAGGTATTCATGTTCAGACCTCCCCTCAATGCGGATAGTGCCTCTCGGTCAGTGACTTGTACGCAGTACGTCATCTCATCGGTGAAACGTAATAAGAAACTCTTTAGGGACTCCCCATGTGCTTGTCTCATGTCCTGGAGACGTTGGATGAGGGCCTCTCCTTCTTTGCTCACCGCGAACCTCTTCAAGAATGTTGTCTTGAACTCGGGCCAGCTTCCAATGCTCCCAGGTGGCAATCTGCTATACCAAATTTCAGCCGTTCCACTAAGCGTTAAATGAAAGGCTCTGCACTTCACAGTCGGGGTGGCGCCCCTTAGGCTCATGTGAGTTTTATAAGCATTCAGGTGCTTCTCTGGGTCGCCTCTTCCGTCATACTTTGGTATTTTTGGCATAACATAGTGGCTTGGGACCTGGGCATTCCTTAGTTCCCTTGAGAATGGTAGATTCTCATCATCATCATCCAAGTCGCAAGACCTCTGCTGTTCATCAGAGTTATACTCATCAGCCTCATATCCTGGTTGTTGGTGAAAGGTTTCGGGGTGTTCCCTAGCTTCTTCCTTCTTCCTCTGCTGCCTATTTCTAGGCGGAGCAACACGGGGAGCATTTTCATGCCTTCTCTCCGGCTGCTGGGGCATTAGAGGTAGAGGAGGTGGCCTTGTCCAAGGCTATTGAGCCTGCTGTTGCTTGAGCCTCGGTTCGGGCGGGGTGATTCTGTCAAAAATACTTCCTGCCCTCCTATGTCTTGGATCTTGCTCATAAGGTGGTGGAAAATTATCATGGCTCATTTGGACCTAAGTGGGTCGGCCAGAAGCGTAGTTGGAAGAAACATTAACTTTCACTTCCCTTTCAAATGGGCTTACACCTCGGCCATAGTCTGGCGAGGCAGCTCTATGACTTTGAACTTCATCCTCTTACTAGTAGTGCCCTTGGTGGGCATATGGAGGAATGGGGAAGCCTCCCTGACCCTGTATTTGGGCCATAAGCTCCCTCATAGCCAAGTTTTGGCTAGCAATATCCCTCATGTTGGTTGCCATGGCGGCCATTTCTCTTGATAGTCGCGCCGTCGCACGCATCCCATCTCTTCTTTGGTGGTGGTGGAGTCTCTGTCGAGCTGCTGGGGCAGCGGGCTGAGGAGGCACGTTTGTGTTTTCTCTTACCCTCCTAGGGGGAGTATCTTCATTGGAGCTCATTTTCTTTTATCAGACTTCAGATTTTGCCAAGTAATGGGGCTTCCTCCTGTTCTTTTTCAAGAACAAATCCCTTTTCCAAGGAGAGTTGCCTAAATGTTTTTTTAGTAAAATTTTATCACAAGGTTGCTCGTGGTTATGGTGTGATTTCTCACAGACGGCGCCAATCTGTTGACCCCAAAAAATGTTGCCAACAGATGTCGGTCCCACCCGCGCACATGTGGGCGAATGTCCAACACGCTAAGACACGTGGAAGGTCTAAAACGAGCGGTTCAAAGGGCATGGGAGTAGCCCAACGAAGCGGGACGGTGACGTTCGGAATCCGGCAGGTTGTTCGTGATCCGATTGTATAATAATTACCAATTGGTGTTCGTAAATGTATATGTAAATGTGTATAAACTCGATTTGTGTATTGCAGGTAAAAGAGAGAGAGTTGAGTAAAGTGTAGTTCTTTGTATTGATTCTTCTATTAGCTTTTTGATGTTAAACAAGGAAAGTATTTATAGGTGATACATGTGAAATGGGAGCCCTTGGATGAGGTGGCACGTGGCCTCATCTCTTCGATTCAAACATCTTATCCTAGGCATGGAGCTTGACTTGCTAGCTTGCTGCACTTTTATTGCTTGTGCAGAGCCTCTATATTAGTGATAAGACTTGTCCTTTATGCTTATGACAAATGTTCCATCAATCATTCGAACAAGATCTTTGTGTAGGCGATTTCTTAAGAGAAGTGACCATGGAGGATGCTCCCTTGTGGTTCGGAGGCTCTGGCATCAGCTTCGGGGCTTCAGTCATTTCATACAATACTTCCACTCGAGGGCTTCAGCTAACTTAAACCAGCTTCAACATCATGATTTCGGCTCATAGGCCTCAACATGTGGACCTCGGTTACATTAATAGGCCTTGGTAAAAAGGGAGCTTCGGATAGTGGACTTCGGCTTGGAGGGCTTTGGCCATAGCCTACCTCGGCAATATATACCACCTCGGCTATAATGCCACGTGGTTCGGTCTGAGTGGGCCATTGGCCCAGGTAGGTTGGCTAAGTATAACAATACGCAACAAATAATAATAATAAAAATGAATCCAATGAAAATTCCTAGTGTAGAATTTACCTGCGTTCCACTCGCCTCCAAATACAAGATGGGTAATGTGGGAGAGAAGTAGGAGAATTATATAGAAAGAGCCAATGGTGGAGGCTGGTCTGTGTCTTTTATCTAACTTATTAATGGGAAGGATGTCTAGGATTCAATGGAATAGTAAATGAATCCAATTTTACTATTTATGCAATAGTAAATGAATTTAATTTTACTATGCATGATGTTATTTTTTACTTTGTTTATGTCAAATAAATGTTCTTTCACAAATCATCCCACTAACATCAAAAAATAATTATGTCAAATAAATATTTTTCCACACATTATGCCACTGGCATTAAAAAAAATAATTTTAGTAAATATAAACTGCTATGAGCTAAAAAAAAAAAAAACTCTTTATACATGAGCTTTAAAAAAAAACTCTCTGCATAGTGCGGAGAGATGACAAACCATGCGTGGAGTAAAAAAGGAAGAAAAAACTCTCCATATAGTGTGAAGAGATGGCAAACCATGTGCGGAGAGTTGACAAACTCTCTGTACAGTGCGAAGTAAAAAAAAATCTCTCCGCATAGTGCGAAGAGATGGCAAACATCATGGCAAAATTCTTCACACAGTACGAAGAAATGACATTCTATGCGGACTTCCATACAGTGCGGAGTAAAAAAAGTAAAAAAAAAAAAAAAACTCTCCGCACAATGACTGTCACGTGCATTGCACGAATTTTGCATTTATTGTATTTTTATTTGTGTATGAATTTTAGTTTTTTGGAAAGTTTTTGAAGCAATATATAAAAATATTTCCATGACATAAAAAAATAATTACAAATTATTTTTATAATTGCAAGTATTGTGTCATCTAGAAAAAAAATATACATGTATATTTCATACTTGAATAAGAAATATACGAGATTATACAAATTATTTTGATTGTATTATTTGATAGTAATGATATGATTGAGTTGAATGTGAATATTATATTTTTAAATTTTGTGTAATTCAATATTGAAAAATTGAAGATTGAGCAACATATTTATATGTATTTATATTTTGTGTTTCATATATATTTAATATTTATTTTATGCTTATGTTGAAAAAATAAAAATTTGAATTTTTGTTAAAATTCGGTTTGGTATTTCTTGGTATTTCTAAGTGCAAAAATCGGTATATAAAAATACAGTAAGCTGCAAATACGGTAAGCAGCATATACGGTAAGTTGCAAATACGGTAGACAGCATATACGGTAAGGTGAAAATATGGTAAGTTGTTTGTAAATACGGTAGGCTACAAATACGGTAAGCTCCAAATACGGAATACAGCATATACGGTAAGCTGCCTGTAAATACGGTAAGTTACATATATGGATTTATAATTTATTATAAATATATAAAAATTATTTAATATTGAATTTCTTAAATATTAAATATTGTAATTCAATATTGTTTCATTTTTTATAATTGTATTTTCGAGAATAAAAAAAAAAGGTTATGAAATTGATAATTTTTAAATGTGTTTTTTTTGTTGAAGATAAAAATGATTTTTTATGTTATTTGTAAAAAAAAAATATTTTAATTTTATTAGCGTAATAAGAAGATTTATTATACATTTTTATTTTTTACATTTTGTGAAGAATTTTATTTATGGTAATTGACAAATATTTTTTCACACACGCATCATGCTAATAACATAAAATAATAACAATAATTTCAGTATATTTAAGCTCCATGAGACAAAAAAGGACTTCGCAAAGTGCGGAGAGATGTCAAACTATCTCTCCGCACAGTGTGAAGAGAAAAACAAAAACTCTCGGGACTTTATCTGCAAGTTTCAAGAGACATTTTCTCAAACAACTTTTGAGCAATGCATTGAACACTTTAATTTCTGGCCTACAACCCGAAAATATAATTTCATTGAAAATTGTATCCCCCCATAATGTCCAAGAGCTGTTATCAAGCAAGTGTAAAATATTGAATTTGGGTGGTATCCTAGAGTCTCCATTTGTGAAAGCAATGCCATGGTACTATCAATATCCCATTCTTTGCACAACTCACATATTGTTTCATCGTATGAATCACGAGAAAGCTCTTTTCCAATACCGTAAATATGATTTGCATGCTCAAAAATTGAGCTGTGACTGAAATTTAAAGAAGACATAATTGATTTTCAGCCATGTTTTTCGACTCTATTCCGTTGTATATACGAAAAATTTACAATCTTGAAATTTGACTTGTAATTAAGGAATTTGAAAACAACTCAGTGCAGAGAGTTTTTTCTCTGTACTGTACGGAGAGCTGATTTGTCATCTCTCCGCACTGTGCGGAGAGTTTTTTTTACTCCACACTATGCGAAGAGTTTGCCAACTCTCTATACATGGTTCAATTTTCTTCACACTGTACGAAGAGTTTTTTTCTCTCCGCACATTTTTTTTTACACCGCACATGGTTTAACTCTCTACGAACTGTGCGAAGAGTTTTACCATGGTGCTGACCAACTCTCCGTACTGTGTGAAGAGATTAACTCTCTCCGCACATTGCAAAGAGTTTTTTTTACTCTCTGTATTGTGCGGAGAGTTGTTCTGTCATCTCTCCGCACTGTGCGGAGAGTTTTTTTCTCTCCACATCTTTTTTTATTTTTACTCCGCACTTAGTTCAACTCTCTCCGCACTCTGCGGAGAGTTTTTTTTTTTTTTTCAATTTTTCAATATTGAATTAAATATGATATTCACATTCAATTTAATCATATCAACACCATCAAAGAATACAAGCAAAATAGTTTGTATATTTCTTATTTAAGCATATTTTTTTCTAAATAACATACTGCTATGCAATTGTAAAAATAATTTACAATTATTTTCTTATATCATGGAAATATTTTTAGATATTGCTTCAAATTTTTTTCAAAAAAGCTAAAATTTATACACTAATAAAAATACGTGTAATGCATGTGATAGCGACTAGTATAATGATTAATGAGAGCATCATCTTCGTCTAAGATAAATGTAAATAAGTAGATTTTAGTTAAAATAAGCAATTACATATTCACATGATGAAATATTTACGGTAAATCTGTTTAAAATTGATAATTTTCATCTTCATCTTCAACTCTTTCTTTCTATGATAAATATTAGGGTAATTCATATGTTACTCCCCCACATTTTCAAAAACTTTAGTTTAGTCCCTACCTTTGAATTTTGCAATAGACATTTCCACCGTTTTGAATATTGGCAGAATTCATCCCCAGTGAATCAGTGATAGATTCTGTTAATTTCAGGTGTTAACTAGGTCATGAGTGCTGCACGGATTTATAAATGAAGGATAAAATGGTCAGGCAAAAATTATCAAAATAAATAAATGAATGAAATAGCGAAGTAACAAAGAAAAATCAAGTTGAGTAATCACAAATTTTTCACGTAATATTGCAAAGCCATCCAGAATTTGACGTCGAAAAATGCTATGAAAAATGATTAGCTCAACAATGAGAAAGCGGAAGTCATCGAATGTTTATCATAATTCCCATAAAAGAAAAGTGGAAAGAAAAGCACAAATATAAACACCGAATCAAAGAAAAGAAAAAACACAAAATACCGACAAAAGAATACACACACCATTTCTCGACCCACTATTCTTTGTAATTACAAAAGCAACTCAGCAATTTCATTTTGATCCTCTACTTCCATTTAGTCATCTCCTGTTTTCCTCTCTTTCCTCTAAAACTTGAGTAGAAAAGGTTCCATAAACCAAAATTCAACAATAAATTGAAGAAATCAATTGCCCTATTCTCAACTTTCAACTTCTGAGATGCCTCTGATAAAAGTCGTATGTACATGTCCCGATTCTTCGCAAGTGGTATTAAAGAAAGGGTGGGATAAAATACATAATTTTTCTTTTTTCTTCATTTTATTGTTCATTTTTAGTTCCTGTGAAGTCGGGATTAAAATAAATTTTTTAGCAAATTTTGATAAAAATTGGTGAAAGGTATAATTGAAAAGTTATAGGTTCTATGAAATATGTTATTAAAATTAATTGTTGACTTTGATTTAAATTAAAATTTGAATTTTAATTCCTACCAAACAGGAGCTTAATGAGTTTTAGTGGTTGAACTATTTTTCCTTTTATCACAATACATGTGCAGCTTGAATTAGTAGATGGATTAATCCATTTGTACAGAAGAACGTTTCTTTGAAAATTACCAGAATATTCTTGTGATGTAGGGCCCATTGTAAAAGAAAAAAATTGCCAAAAAATACCCCACCCACCTCCTATATATGTGTTCTGACAGGCTTCTTAGAAGCCTGCTATACATCAAGCAAAACCCTTAGTAGATTAAAGTGGCAAAATATAGCACAAAAATTATGTCAATTTCCCAAAGGTTGGGGTGTTTGTTGCCAAAACTCAAAAGCAAGAACGAAAATGAAACTTCAATTATGATTTATGAAGCCTTTTTGTGCCTGAGTTTGAAAACGATGTGCGTCCATTCGGTCATCTGGTGCAGGAATCTTGAAGTCAACCAATCTAAGTTTAAAGAATTCCATTCTTTGGTCTAAGGAAGATGGAAATGACTCGTGAACCTTTCTTATGATTCTCGGACATATCTCCCATTTCACACAAATAGAATCTCCTTTTTAGTTAGTTTAAGCAAAAAATTAGCTTTTCAGATAAATTAAATTACAAAATTGAATTGTTTCTTTTATTCTTGCCGTACTCTCTATTTGATCATTTTAAGAGTATAAGTTGGAGAGATCCATAAAAGTTATGGATCCAATTAAATATGTGAATTGTGATAAAAATAAAGTTTAATCATCGTATAATCTTAAAAAAAGGGGTTATTGTACATTGTTATGGCCTATGGGATCAAACACACTTGTAACAATATGAATTTTGTTCATTATATCTGCAAATCGCTAAATTCAAGATTTTCACATACATGTGTACAATTACGTGGAGGTGAAAAGGATGGACGAGATTAGAAACATATCAAGGTTGAGATAATGAATGAAATGATGATTTTTCATAGTGAAATGTGAAAATAAGGACGTAAATGTCAAAAATGAAAGATAATAACATTTTGCATAATAGTATTGAAAGTTATGGATGTTTTGTACTAATTTTCCAATTCAAAGGACTATTGATTCTTCTCCAAACACGAGTTAATTTAATGAATAATCATTGAATTTTACTATAGATTACTACTTATTCATTGATTTTTAAAAAGTTACTCGTTGCTCACTGAACTTTTTTATAGATTAATACTTACTCTTTGAAATTTATAAGGTTACACATTGCTCATATAAATTTGAATAAAATTATTCGTTACTCACTGAACTTTGCAATATGTAATACTCATGGGAATGATATGAATGATTAATGGATAACTTTATTTAAATTTGAGTGACCAATAAATAATTTTTTAAATATCAGTGAGCAAGCAATAACGTATCAAATTTCAGTAATCATTGATTGAATTAACTCCCCCAAACACAGGTACAAAATACAATTACGTTCCAAATTCCAAATCCTAGCTTCGAAGCTGATCCGTGAAGAGCCCAATTATGGAGAGAGAGAGATCGAAATCAAAGAAAGACGAGGAAGACGAGTTAATTGTTCCAATGGTCATTGAACTTTGGTCCGTGTCTTTAATTGTTCACTGAAATTTAAAATGTCGAGTTTTTGTCACTGAACTTAGGTCTTGTTTTTGATTGCTCACTGAACTTAGGTCCATGTTTTATATTGCTCATTGAAATTTAAAATGTAGAGTTTTGGCCACTGAATTTTGGAATATACCATACGTTACTCACTAGCATAACTGTTGAACTTTGAAAAATATCGAGTTTACATTGAGTAATGTATAGTATTTTTCAAAGTTCAATAAGTAATGTACAATATTTTTCAAAATTTGATGAGTAATGTACAATATTTTTCAAAATTCATTAGTCAAAACTCGATATTTTAAACATTAGTGAACAATCGAAAACATTGATCTAAATTCAATGATAAAATTCAATATCCAATGAAAGATATTGACCTAACTTTAGTGAAATTGGACCAATTAACTCCGCGGAAGACTACTACATTGATCTGTGGTGTGAGAATTGTGGGTCGAGTGACCGGCCTTCAAAGCTTCTACTTTTGATTGAGATCCTAGTTTTGCCCCTCTTGCTCTAAGGACCACAAACCCAAGGGTATGTTAATGGGTCTTGACTAAATTATTTGTTTCTCTGATTTTTCTTATTTTTCAGTTCTATTATGAAATTAGACCGCTACTAATTCCGTCAGGATCAGTGGGACGCAAAACAATTTAAATTGAGAAGAAACAAATGTGGCAAAATAATAAGTGCAAGTGACACAAGAATTTACATGGTTTGACAATCGTGCCTACGTCCACAAATCCACACCAATTTTTTACTATATCAACAAGAGAATAAAAGTAATACAACAAATACACACTTTGTATTTTAATTGCTTACGCAAAAACAATCTCTCAATTTTCTCTTGTTAATTTCTGCACAAACTAAAGCCTAACTGCTTCTCACTTTTGTGCTTCGCTCATTGTCTCTCGTGTTTTCACTCTACACAATTTGCACTTGATTTTCTCTCAATTTTTGCACCTGCTTTGGCCTTCAATTTATAGAGAAATTCTCACCATCCTCATTAAATGCATGTCCATCAATTTCAACAAAGTTGTCTTGTATTAAATGCATGGCAAAATTTTCTTCCAAAAAAATTCTGCCTGCATGGTTGAAAGTTTCTCCATTCACATTGTTTTAGTCAACAGTTGCTACCACAATTTGGAAAAAAATTTTCTGACACCATAGAAAATGAAGCCTAAGTTATAGGCTCCAAAATTTCAATAAGTTCTTCTTTTATTTTATTTTTATTAGGTTTATTTAATCGTTTCTATTTTATCTAGCTGAAAATTTTATGAGACGTGCTCTGATTTTATTTTTTTAGATTTCTTGCGCTTATTTGGGTTTTATTACTTGGGAGATTTCTCGTGTTCTTTGTATTTGTTTCGCGCGGGTTAGTCGCTAACAATTAAAAAGAGATCAGACGATTGTGTAAGGGACAAACCTCTTGAGACAAAGTCTTAAAAAGGGGTGCTTTATTGGCGATGACTTTACAATTGGAAAATAAAAATAGAATGCCTCCAAGGGGCACAAGCACACGAGTTATTGAAAAGAAGTGTTAAAATCAAAACTAAGAAATTGAAAGTTACATATTCTCTGTTTGAGAGTGTTTGATTTGGGGTTCATTGCTCTATGTCTTTTCTTTCTTTTATACTATCTGGATGATCTCTTCGTGATCAACTGCTTAAAAACTGCTTGATCGCTCTATAACTGCCCACTTTCTTTATAGTGGCCAACTTGTCATGTAACTGTCTTCTCTAACTGCTGCCATTACTTTTGTCTTTCAACCGTCTTCAATTGAATTCCTTGAATTGTAGAACGTGATAGGGCTACTCAAACATTTCTTGTTTGCAACTGATGTCAATCGTGCTTTCCATTCACTGGACCAGCCAAATATTTCTTACACCTATCCTGTTTTGGTCACTGCTGTATCCATTAGGAGTCCATCTTCCCCTGCTCGTGCTAAACAGTCTGCTCGTCCATCGACTTCTCTTCCTGCCAAGCCCACTGCAGCTAAAAGTGCCCCAAGACTTCAAACGGCCAGCCTCAGCATCTCCTATTTTGGAGGATGATGCTGATGATGATGATGACACCCCTCTCATCGTCAGGAGGAAGGTAATTAAATTTATTTACTCACAAGCATACCTTTCCATACTTGAAACTTTTCTATGTGCTGATTGTTTATTTGGATTTCTCAGAAAAGTTCAGCCTCTCCTTTTAAGGCTTTGGTTTTGGACTCCTGCTCCATCATCCTCTGCTGAGGCTGCTTCGTTCAAACCAGCTGATGAAGGGACTACGTTTAAAGAGAAATCTTCAGTCCCAGAATCTTCATCACAACCAGTGGATGAGTCACCTTCTTCCCAGGGCATCGACCCCCCAAACGTCGAAGTAGAAGGTAATTCATTTTTTGATGCTTCACCTTTGCTTGTGCTATTGGTTTTTGATTTGTTGCTTTTTTAGTTCTGCAGATGCTCCCATGAGTCTGCCCGTTGCGGCAAGTTCTTCTCGCTTAGACAAGGGAAAGTCCTCACGAATGGTGGAGCCACAGGTGGTAGATTTGGCTGGGGATATGCCACCTTCCAAGATTGCTGATGAGGTAATCTTTGCTTCACCTTTACTTTCACTTTATTTAGTGTAGTGAAAACCTTCAATGTTGGTAACTTTCTTTGCAGGATGCTGATAAAATTGTGCGTTCCATCCAAGACTTGTTCAGTTCCTGGAGGCAAGTCAAGACATCTCGCCCTATTTCAGCCAGTCGTCCTTCTGCTTCTTCAGAAGAAGATATGAAGTTCCTCAAGCAGTCGATATTTAAGTATGTGTCCTTCATGGATATGGACATCGGTAAGGCTAGTGCTGCCAAGCATAAGGATAAGCTTGAGCATTTGAATGCAAAATTGGAGCAAGCATTGACACTTCCGTCGTTCAATCTTTCTGTTGATTTTAAAACGATGTTGAAAGTTGTCCATTCCGAGGTCCTCTCCTTGCTGGCCAAAAATGTTGAACTGAAGGCCAAAAGTACTCAATATCTTCGCACTGTATCTGAAAAAGAGTCCTTACTTCTGGAGATCAACAAAGTTGAGGACGAATTGAAAGAAATCTCTTCCGAAATCATGATTGAAGACTCTTTGATGAATAGTTTGGTTGCACAGACGAAGGAGCTTCAAGCCAAGATGGACGACTGCAAGGTGAGAATGGCTGCTAAAAAGCGTAATGCCTCCCAAGGAATTGAGTGAACTAAGTCTTTGGTCGAGCAGTACAAGAAGCTGGAAGTTGATGATGATGTTGTGGTTGAATTGAATATCACTTCTTTTCGGCAGAGCGAGGACTGGGGGAGACTTAGGGAAAGAATTCGTTTGGTATGGAGCGAATTGTAATTAAGACATATAATGCCTTAACTTTTTCTTTTTGTAATTTCATATTGACTTTCCCTTTGTAACCTTGTACTGATATCCATTACTAATTTTGATCATAACAGCAGCCATCATTGTTAATGAATAACTATTTTAGCTTCTTGTGTATTTATTGACGTTTGTCTTTTAATCATCAATCGCTCAAGCATTTAATTGCTTTATGCTAAAATTATTTGCACATTTTCTCTTATATTTCTGCCTCTTTTCCCAAAACTTTAGGCCACTTGATTCCATTTGCTAGGCACGAATGTGGCTGTTCATATTCTGTCTCTTCACTTTCACCTTTCTATAAATGCACGTATACTTCACACTTTCCATCTTCATTTCCATTTTCTCCTTCAAAAAACCAATTTGTTGCCATTGTTTGGCATTTTGACAATTAATCCAAAACCTTCGTTTTTCATAGAAATGGATCATCTGATCCGCCCATTTTGCCACTTTCTTGATGTCACCTTTGGTATGGGAGATATAGAAAATATTCTTTGGCCAGCGAAGTTCTTTCCATCATCTCCATGTTCCTTACAGGGAGTTCGATGATGGAAGACAATTTTTGAAGGTGCTTGCAAGCCACCTTGCTTGCTGAGAGTGCTTCTCAGACTCCCTGCCCGTCATTGCAGCGATGCATTTAGGAAGGCGATGCGAAGGCGCTTCATCTTCCTTTCTGCTTGCTGAGAGTGCTTCTCGGCCTCTCTGGTTGCCTTTGCAGCAGTGCGATCGGGATGGCAATCAAGGCCAGTACACCCTCTTACTCGGCGATCGACCGAAAGATTAGTTTGCTCTTAATTGTAGTTTATAAGCATTTCGCATCTTGTATTTTGCAGCTTTGTAATGAACGTTTGATAATAAATGAATTTATTTGAACGTATTTCGCTCTGGCCCTTTTTACTCTACGATCGTTCAATGCACTTTGATTATGCTCTTATTTGTTCATTTTCCCATAAGGAAGGAACATATTTTTTTAAATATTTGCCATTAATGAACCTCATGTGCTTGGTGCCATCTAAATCTTCCAAATGATAGTTTCCATTAGCCAACACATTATTTACTTTATATAGTTCTTCCCAATTGGACGACCATTTGCCATACTTTGGATCTTTGCTATCCAAGGGAGTACTGTTTTTCAAACCAATTCGCCCAGGCTGAACGACTTGACTATAACTTTTTTATTATAAAATTTAGCCATTCTTCGTTTTTGAACCTGCAATCTATCTAGGACGTCTAACTTTAATTCGTCCAACTCCAATAAGTTTTGAACTAGTGATTCGGTATACTCATCACCACTTAACTTATGTTGCAAACACACTCTGATCGATTGCACATTGATTTTCATAGGCAAAACGGCCTCTTGTCTATAAGTAAGTTGGAAAGGAGTAATTTTTGTACTTGACCGAGGCGACGTCTTTTAAGCCCATAAGGCCTTGTTTAGACATTCGTGCCAATTTCTGGCATTTTGATACATCATTTTCCTTATAATATTTTTTAGAATCTTATTAGAAGATTCTGCTTGTCCGTTGGATTGAGCGTAATATGGTGTGAAGTTCACTAATTTAACCCCAAACTCGCTCAAAAATTTATTCACTTGATCCCCATTCAAAGATGTTCCGTGATCTATCATCAAAGTTTGTGAAATTCCAAATCTATAAATGATGTGATCACGGATAAATTCTATGACATTCTTTTGGGTGATCTCCTTTAAAGGTACATCCTCTACCCATGTAGTGAAATAATCAGTTGCAATTATAACAAAAGTATGTTGGTTGGACGATGGGGGATAAATCTTTCCTATCAGGTCTATCGCACAACCCTTGAACAGCCAAGATTTGGCGCCCTTTGTATTGGACCATGCTTTTGGCATGCTAAACAACTCTTTGCATACTGAACGCATAATTCTCCCATATTTGGCCAAAAATCTCATCCTTTGGCCAGCTTGATGAGCTCCACATATCCCTTCGTGCACTTCAGCCACGATCGTCTTGGCTTCTTGCAAATTTATACATTTTAGCAATATACCATCAGAGCATTTCTTAAAAAACTCTTCATCTATTAGTGTATAGTCTAGCAAACGCGGCTTTATTTTTCTATTATTTCCTTCATTGGGTTTTTTAAGGAACCTTTTAATCTCTGTTCTCTAATCCATCTTGTATACAATGAAGTTCAATCCTTCTCGCCCTTCTTTGGATCACGGGCAATATGATTTCATACTCACAAGTAGACTTTTAATTAAAAAACTTTGAGTAGCCTAAGGCCATTTAGGCCAACTCATTTGCCACGTCAATATATATCCTATTAATGCATTGAAGTTCTTCTTGGTTGAATTCTTCTAACAATTCTTGGGCGATTTCATACTAACTCATGATGGAATCACTTTGGCATTTAAAATCACCAATCAATTGGTGAATTACCAATTGAGAATCGCATCTAATGATTACGTTCTTTACCCCCATATTTATCATTAGTTCTAGGCCCACGATTAAGGTTTCATATTCAGCGTGATTGTTGGTGCACATCCTATCCAAAGTGAATGCGAACTTGTAACAAATCCCTAAAGGATTTATCAATGCTACTCCTACTCCTGCACCTGTAGAGGTTTTTGACCCATCAAAATACAACACCCAAGGTTTTAGTTCGAATGAAATAATTTCTAATTCATTTTCTTCAGAAGGCATGGATGATCGGCTAGAAAATTAGCCAAAGCCTGATTTTTGACTGCCTTTTGGGGTATGTATTGTATTTCGAATTCTGATAAAACTAACGTCCAAAAGCCTACCCTTTGGTGTAAAATAGGACGAGAGAACATATACTTAACCAAATTTATTCTAGAAATCAAATAAACGGTTACGGGCCGTAAATAAGCCCTTAATTTTGTACATGTGAAATACAATACAAGACATAATTTTTCGATAGCATAGTAATTACATTCACATTTTATTAACCGTCTACTCAAGTAGTAAATCATCCTCTCTTCTCCAAATTGGTCTTCTTGTGCAACCATTCCAGCTATTGATTCTCTTTCAGCCGATACATACACTTTTATTGGTCGTCCTTGGATTGGTGACACTAATACTAGTGGACTCGATAAATATGTCTTCAGACTTTCAAAAGCTTTTTGATGTTCTTCTTTCTAGACGAATTCGCCTGATTTTTCAACTTTAAAAGTGGCGAAAAGAGTTTAGTTTGCCCTGCACAGTTAGAAATAAAGCGTCTTAAAAAGTTTACTTGGCCTAGAAACCTTTGCAATTTTTTTTTGTTGCTAGGTGGTTTGGCCTCTAGAATGGCCTTCACTTTATTTTTACCAAGTTCAATCCCTCTTTTGTGTACCAAGAAACCAAGAAAGTTCTCTGCATTAATACCAAATGCACATTTCAAGGGATTCAATTTTAGCTTATATTGCTTCATTCGCTCAAATGAATATCTTAATTGTTCGAAATGGTCCTCTTCTTTAATGGATTTGACCACTATATCATCTACATACACTTCAACAAACTTGCCTATCATATCATGAAAAATTAAATTCATTGCCCTTTGATAAGTTGCTCCTGCATTTTTCAGGCCGAAAGGCATGACTACCCATTCAAAACATCTTAGAGACCCAGGGCATCTAAATGCAGTTTTGTGTATGTCTTCCTCAGCTATATAAATTTGATTGTATCTTGAATACCCATCCATGAAAGAATACATGACGTGTCCGGCAGTTGAGTCTACTAAAGAATCTACCGTGGGCATTGGATACTCATCTTTGGGTGTGGCTATGTTTAAATTCCTAAAGTCTATGCACACCCTTAGTTTACCATTCTTTTTTAGTACTGACACGATATTGGACAACCATTCAACATACCTGGCTGTTCTAATAAAGTCTGCTTTTAATAATCGCTCAATCTCTTTCTTAATCTCAGGGAGTGCATTAGGAGCAAAAT
This sequence comes from Olea europaea var. sylvestris, assembly GCF_002742605.1. NCBI lineage: Eukaryota > Viridiplantae > Streptophyta > Magnoliopsida > Lamiales > Oleaceae > Olea > Olea europaea. Next base: position 5,622,593 of record NC_036252.1, read on the forward strand.
GTCTGGGAGGTTGCCTATGGGGTTTAAAATTAGGCTTAGCTGGTAATCTATGTTCCACCCAGTCTCTATCTAAACCAGGCATTTGTTCATATTCCCAAGCAAAACAATCTTTATACTCCTTTAACAAAGCGATTAATTTATCACTAACCTCTTGATCGAGCATCTGGCTGATGAATGTTGGACGATCTTCTCCTTCATTGCCAATATTTACTTTAATCAGAAGGTCTTGTGCTTGAGCGTACCAGGCTTGATGATCCGCATTACTTCATCGTCCAGCTCCCTTGTAAGCACTTCTTCTTCTAAACAATCCACCTTGTTGACTTCTCGGCCAATACTTTGTTCCAGTTCGAATACTGCTAATTTATCTTTCAACGTTTTCAGGGCTGCCTCTTCTTTCGTCTTGTCCTTGTATTCTTTATTGAAAGCCATTAATTTGACTTTGAAGGCCTGAATATCGGTCATTTGCTTTTGTTGTTTAGAACTTATTCAAGACTCCTTGATTATTCTTTTGCCAATTACTGGCTCTTCTAGGGCTACTATATTTGGTCTCATCTGACTGAACATTTCAGTGAGTGCGTCCACTGAAAATGGCTCTTCACTCTGCCCGACAATCTGGGTTTCTTTCCCATCTTGGACTACCCTGACAGGTCCATAGTTTCCTTCGTACATGAACCTTTCTACTGAGTTTGCTTCAACGATAAAAGGCCTATGATCGGCCTGCACCATCTCTGCTTCACCCTTGTTATTCCAAAAAACCAAGCATTGATGGAGCGATGAGGGTATACAATGACTTCCGTGTATCCAATCTCTTCCTAGTAACACATTGTAACTAGTAGGACCATCTATTACAAAGAAGACTGTGGTCCTAGTAGTTGTCCCTATAGTTATGTCCAATGGCATAACTCCTTTAGCTGCAGTTGCTCCTCCATTGAAACTTGTAAGGATGACTTCTGTTGGAATCATATCCCCTTTTGTCTTGGTAAATTTCCTCATCATCCTATATAGAATGGTGTTTATAGCTGCTCCATTATCGACAAGCACTTTTGCCATCGGTATGCCGTTAATTAGAGTTTTAACGTACAACGGCCTCAGGTGTTTAGTCAATTTCATGGCTGACCGCTTAAAAATAACCTTTTCGGCAGCCTCTATTTCTATTTCCTGCTTGTCCTCTGTCGAGTTATCATTTTGTGATAAGTCAACGTGCATCATATCGCACTGAGCCTCTGTCTCCTGAATTTCCTTTTTACTGTTTTCTAATGCTTCATTTTTCGTTACCCAACCTGTGGGAGGAAGCATTATTTTTGGAGGTGATCCATACTTTTTAGAGCGAGACACTCTCTTCTTCCTTTTGGGCGTCCCATACAGCACGTAAAAATCGAAAGAACGCCCAGATGGTTTTCCCAATAAGTCTACTTCACGAATTCCTTCTCGATGTAGTTGCTTCAACAGAGTATTGTACGATACTTCTCTTCTTCTTCTTCTTCTTTCTGCTTCCAAATCGATTGCCTCTTCAATGTCTGTCATACCATCATCTTCCTCACCATTGTAGGCCTCTCTAGAAGTCTGGCCTTCTTCATATTCCAGTACGCATGCTTCTCCTTCGTTATCCTCTTTTTCTTCTTCTTCCTTCTCTTTATTCTTCAACTCATTGGCTAGTAAATAGTTATTAGCCACGACATGAGGTAACGTGCCGAACTGAATAGTAAGGGGCTGATCTAGATTTTCTCCATCCCTTCTGTCTCGCTCAAATTTCGATATCCCAGAAGAGGTTTCTGGCAACTCTTTTATTGATTCATCTGTACCAGTCTCTTCACTGTCTTTGAGAACATTTTGATTGGCTACCTCGAGTAGTTTAGGCGCCTTAGGATGTGGGACTCCTTGTTGTTGCCTCATCATTCGTCTATAATTTCGTTGGAAACACCTTTGTTGGGTTCTAGTCATCTCGTTGAAGGGTATCGTCTTTCCTGCATTATACTGGAACGAATGCTATACATTTGATTGGCGAGGTTGCGGCCTAAATGTTCTCCCATTATTTACTGGCCTGAACTGCCTCTCAAAAGGTGGTCCCTTATAGAACGATGTACCTCGCCCTCTACTAGGCTGAGCGTTTGGGAAGAAAGTAGGGCGATGGGGATGCTGCCATATCCCTGGTTTCTCCGTATTCCCACTCACTTCTCTTTTACATTTTGCACACAAGACGTCTTCATCCTTTTTTGGCTCCTTTCCTTTAATACGCTCAAAGACACTGGGATGTGGTCCAGGGTCTTTTTCTCCATCATCTATAACCAACTTTAATTTTGACAACTTGTTTTTGAAACCAGACGTCACCATATTCACTCCAAGTAGCTGTGGAAAAGGATTTTCATCCACTGCCATCTTCTTCTTATCATCGAACGTAATTCGTCCTGATTCAATGGTATCCTGTAACACATGGCGAAAAACCAAGCAATTATTAGTCAAATGTGACCATGCATTATGCCACTTACAATATTTTTCACCCTTAATTTGTTCAGGATTTGGCAGTTTATGCTTATCGCTCAACTTTATCTGCTTATCCTTGTATAATTTATCAAATATAAGGTCAGCTTTGGTTACATCGAACGAGAACGTTCTAACTTTTATGTTTTCATCTTTCATAAGCTCATCTTTGCCCGATGGTCTAGGCTTAGCCATTATAGGACAAGTATACGTGTCTCCTTTGACTAATTCGGCCAAACACATTTCAGTCTGATCGTATGACTCATTATTGATGGTATGAATATCAAAATTTGGGTCTCTATAATAAGTCCCCTTGCTAGAATTTTTTATCTGCTCTTCTTCTCTTATCAATCGTTCACACCTAATCACGTTCACGCTCAATTGGAAAAGGTCAGGAAATTCTTTATCTTGGAATTTCTTTTTCAAATCAAAGCTCAAACAACCTTGAGCGATTTTGACAAACTCTTTTTCGAGTAGAGGTACAAAACATTTACTTCTTACTGTCTTGAACATTTGGAGGAAACCTTCTGCCCATTCATTTGGCATTTGACGTAGATTCGCCAAACCGGCCAAAGTAACTTCAGACTCAGCCTTATAAAACTGAGCGCGGAATAATTGTTCCAATTATTGTCATGTTTGAACAGAGTTCGCTAGCAAATTGATGAACCAGGAGAAAGCTACTCCTATTAATGAACTAGGAAAAAGTCTCATTTTATGGTAATCAGTTACGTCTCCACTTTGCTGTGTGAATCGCCCTATGTGTTCTAGAGTAGACACCTCTCCTAAACCGGTAAACAGTGAGAATTCTGGCACTTTATACCCTCTAGGCCATGGATATGCTTGGTCTACCCAATCAGGATATGGCTTTGTGTAAGTCGGCCTAATGACAGGACGTACCCCAAAAGTCATCTGATCCTGTACGATTTCCATAATTTGATTCCTCAACATGACGTTGGGGTCATATGGAATTCCTACAGGTTGGTTAACCAGCTGATTTGTTTGAGGCCTGATGTTTGGTCCTTGATTGGCAACAAGGTTACCATGATTTGGGCCATTGTTACCATTAGCCTGAACATTTATTCCCTCATTAACACGTGGGGTATTCTACCCATTATTTAGGACATTATCTCTTATATTTGGATTACCCCCCAAGTTAGGTGTACCACTACCATTATTCTGATTTGGCATTACACCATCCCCTTGATTTGAAGTAGAGGGATCGAAATGTGGTTCTACCCCTTGACTCGGATTTAGGACTGGGGGATTATGTCCCACAATTGTCCTAATTTGAAAGTGGTTTGCAAGAGGCATAACTGGTTGACAAATTTGGCCTACTAACTTATTCATTATTTCGTTCAAAGTATTCAGTTGTTTGGCTATGTTGTCATAATGTGCATTCCCATTCTGGGTAAATCTTTCCATATTATGAATGTTTCGAAGATTTACCTGTTCAACGACATCTTGTGTGAGTTCTCCAAGTAGTGCACGCATAGTTCGAGGACTCAACTCTGTCATTGATTCGTAACGATCGTTACTGCTCTGATTCTGTCCATCTGTTCGTGGAGAGCTATGCCACTTCTCATATCGCTCGATCACAGACTGGACTCCTCCTTGACTTGCTGTTTTCTTATCGGATCTCTGAGGCATATTGTTTCACCTTTTGTATCTTCAACACCAAACACCACTGTCCCACTGGGCGTGCCAAATTGTTTCGCGCGGGTTAGTCGCTAACAACAATTAAAAATGGATAAGAGGATTGTGTAAGAGACAAACCTCTTGAGACAAAATCCCAAAAAGGGGTGTTTTTATTGGCGATGACTTTACAATTGGAAAATAAAAACAGAATGCCTCCAAGGGGCACAAGCACACGAGTTACTGAAAAGAAGTGTTTAAATCTAAACTAAGAAATTAAAAGTTACATATTCTCTGTTTGAGAGTATTTGATTCGGGGTCCATTGCTCTATGTCTTTTCTTCCTTTTATACTCTCTGGATGATCTCTTCGTGATCAACCGCTTAAAAACTGTTTGATCGCTCTATAACTGTCAACTTTCCTCATAGTGGCCAACTTGTCATGGAACTGCCTTCTCTAACTGCTGTCATTATTTTTGTCTTTCAACCGTCTTCAATTGAATTCCTTGAATCGTAGAACGTGATAGGGCTACTCAATAACTACTTCGTTAACCGCACCTTTGGATAACCATAACATCTTATGTTTGATAAGATCCTGGGCGACTTGAAAGTTTGGGCGAGAACAGGGTCACAGTTCTGGGCGACTGCATGGCAATCCATTCGCTCAAATCTTGGCGACTTGTAACCTTGGACGATGGTATTACCGCGTTCATGGGCTTCCCTATTTGGGCCTTTATCATTCATTACCTGATTGGGCCATTCTTTGGGCTATCTGATTTGGAGATCCTCCAATTGGGCTTCATTCCTTGGGCTTATTCGATTTGGACTAAACTTTTGTATGTCAACAGTATTCTTTATGATTATTCTCTGTTATAGGGTGCAAGAAACATGTCTCTCATTATGATTTTATTAACTCGTAATCTTTAGCTTATTTGCTGAATGGTGATGATGAAAGAAACAAATTCTTCATGTTGTTTTTCTTATGCAAACAATTTTATTTTTCTTTCTGGAAATTGTTTAGTACTTGCTACTTGTTCTTCCTGCTGACTAGAAAACTTCAGTGTTTTAATATGCAGTAGAACATCTGTGCCTTGGAGTGGAAATCACCTGAATATTGCAAATTTTAATGTTTTCTGGCTTAGTTATTTTGAAACTATTGTGCTATTTGAACTTTCATGGAAAACAAATGTTATACACCATTTCGAAGCAAGTTAAATCCTGGAATCCACTGCATAGTTGAATCCCTTGTAAATGTAACACGTTGCTTTCTTTATATATACTATGATATTTAAAGCTTTGGTTTGTTTTGGTCTTTATCTTATTGCATTTTGTTACGACGCTGAACAAATTTGCATTTCAAAATTGGATTACTGGGGCATCTTGTGAAATCTGGCGATTGTTCTGTCTTTCTTGTGCTTTGGGACCAGGACAAGCCATCTCTTATTACCTATCCTGATTTTAGTTTTAAATTGTAAGTAAACTAGGCTTGATTGTTCACTAGTGCGGACTATTTTTGTGCTTGTGCCATTTACATGTGCTTGCCTATTTCATGGTGCATTATTATGAACTTGCTGCGGTAATTTCATGCATTAAAATTGTACAATAGATTTATTTGGTGAGGGTCACAAAACTTTCTGAAAACACCGTCACACACAAAAATGGATGAGTGAGAGAGAGTAATACATGGAGCTTTGTTGGCAGAGAGTGTTATTGAATCAGATGAGTAGACTGACAAGTAGCTGGTTGGATTAGGTATGAACAATGGGAATGCAGGATCAGGTGGTTTCTGTGGATGAGAGTTAAGGAGAAGTTTTGGTAGTTTTGCAGAAGTTTTTGTTCTTCTTCTTGACTTATGCTGCTGGTCTCTCCATTGCTTCAGATTTTGAAGTCCATGGAAAAGCTGTTAGATATAGAGAGAGAAACAAATACAGGTTTTGGTTTGTTTTGGTCTTGGTCCTTGAGTGGTTGTAGTCAACTTTATTTGATATGTTATTAAAGAAAGTTGTAGTCAACTTTATTTGATATGTTATTAAAAGCTTGTGCAGGTTTATATCTTTTGTTTTGGTGCATTGAATTGCAAGTGGAGAAGGTTAGCCTAGGGCACTTGAGACAAGTCACAAGACACTTGAGGGAAAAGAAAATTAAAAATAAAAATAAAAAGTTAAAGAGTAAAAGCAAAGAGACGGAGGTGGGTGGGGGTAGCCTGCAGACTGTCTGTGCTGCTTCGAAAACAACTGAACAAAAGATAGATGCAGCACGACTCATATGTAGGGCTTTAAAGGAGGTAATATATGTATATTTTACAGTGTAAAAAAATTGTAAATGCAATTCCATTTTAGCCTGGAAGTTTTCTGCAAGTCAAGAATTGAAAACAGTAGAGAGAGCTGAAAATGTAAATCCCATTTCAGCAAAAGTGATTCTGTCAAAGTTATTATCATAGAAAGTTGGTCAATTGCATTGAAATAAAATTTGGACCGTGATAATATATGCAGCGTATTCTAGATAAGAAATTCTCTGAATAGACGAGGCCCTTTTATTATATTTTTCAGAGAAGCCCTAAAATGATAGTTTTTGCCTCTCTTTATTATTTTATATTTTTAAGCCAACTCATTTTCTTTTTAATTGAATTATTTGAGAGTGTTTGGTAGTGCTTTTTTAAACTTATAACCCTTTTAAATATCATTTCTGTGCACACATTCAATCCACAACTTTCATCCATTTGATATCACATATTCCGTACGGAATCAAATATGCAATATTTACAGACAAAAGTATTCGGTTGACAACATGAAAAAATCAAAAGCTCTACCCTCCCTCTCTATCCATCCCTTGGATGGAAGGGTAGAGGCCTTTGGAGACCCTTCTGGCCCACGACTTCTCATAAAAACTTAAAAACAATATTGAACAAGCATAAATGATTACATTTTTTTGCACTTAGCTTTTTAGCTTGCTTAGAGCATCTTCAAGAGAATATTTTAAAGAGCATATTTTGTAATTTAGAGAGTGAAAATTTTTAAGAACTTTAACAGGCTCTTTAAACTTAACACCTAATTTTACTACTCTCAAACAATATTTATTGTTTTTCCCCATCTTTCATTTTCACTAGCTTCCAATCCAATTATTATATTATTTTCATCCATTGAAAATTGAAATATTTTGAATGTATTTAATTATAATGTGTGTGTTTGGCTCTCCAAATTTTAATTATTGTCTCTTTAAAATATAAAGTATCTTATGTTTAAAGGGTCTCTTGGATATGCTCTTAGAGTTTTCTATCTTTATTGTAATTGCTTAATTGAGATCTGATGATTGGCTTCGATACTTGTGGCTTTCTTCCGTATGTTTCCCTGGTTTTGGATGTTGACTAATAATTGAAAAGATTGTCAATTGAATGCCCCATCTGAAGAAATTTTGTTGTTGCTTGTGATATACCTTTTTCCTTTGCAATAATTCTCGAACTTTTTTATTAATAAAATGGCTTGTTTTCAGACATTAACATTTTTTCCGAAAGAGGAAGATGAGTAACCCAAAGTACGGGTTACCACTTAGAGTTCCACAATCCCAACAGAAAAAGCAGCCTGGAAGACTTCCCCTTCCTACTCCACATTGTTTTGATGATGATGATACCATTGAGAGGGAAATTTGGTGCCAAGCTTCTAAAAATAAATCTCTCAAAGATGTGAGCCAATTCTATTTACTTTTTTTTAGATCCGTATTTATAACTATAGAATTTTGTTTATATATTATGATTTATATATATATATATATATACTTCCTTTTTCTGTTCGAATTTTCCTTAGATCGAAGAGCAGCATTAAAAGGCTCTTGAAGAGGATCCATCAGTGTTTGATTTTGATGGAGTATATGACAAAATGAAGGAGAAAGCAGTTGAACCTATTGTACAAGATCGCAATGATAGAAAGGTATTGTTAATGGTCCACTTCCTAAGAAATTGTATGATACATTGTTAATTTAATTATCAACGCAAGAGATGCCATAAATTAACTAAACATCATAATTAAATGTTTTATTTTTTATTGTTTTCAGCCAAAGTATATTCAAGCGCTGATTGAAAAGGCTAAAATGCGGGAAAGAGAACACGAGATAATTTATGAGAAAAAGCTTGCCAAAGAGAGAAGCAAAGATGAGCATGTCAATGCTGATAAAGATAAGTTTATAACAAGTGCTTACAAAAAGAAACTGGCAGAGCAGGCTGATAGACCCCCTTGTCCAATTCACATATTCTAGAAGGCCAAGGAAGGTTGGGCTACCAGCTGGCGGAAAGGGAAACTAACGTTTGTTAGGGAGGAAGTTCTGTTAGAGAAAGTTGTTAGAAGTAGGCTTTAAATAAAGGTCGGGAATAGCCTTGAAAAGCAGGCAAAATTAGAGTAAGGAAGGAGGTTCTGTAATCAAATGCAATCCATATTTTCCCAAAGTCAGTCTTCTCTTTAGATTCCCATCAATTTGGTGTCAGAGCGACGATCTTGATGGCCCAAAAAAATGCAGACAACAGAATGGATCTTATAGAAAAGGAAATGGAAGAAATGAAGATGATGAGAGGAGGTACAGTGGCTACCGGGATTGGAAAAATCAGTAGAACACTTAGCCCAGAGCATGGCTAAGATGATGCAATCCATGGAAGAAACCAGAAGGGAAGTAGCCACCATGTTCAAATCAAAATCCGGATTAAGCGAAAATGAGGGAGGTGATGGATCGAGGAGCAATTTTGAAGGACCTGTGCTTCGAGGCAAACCACTGGAGGGCAGGGAGAACCCACTAGTCCCAGATCGAGGGAAGTGGCCAGTTGGAGGTGAGGAGGCTAGTTATGGTGGAGCTGCCAATAACGTAACACTGAACAAAGAAGAGAAGGGGTGGCAGCAGGTGCGTAAACTTGAAATGCCCATTTTTCTGTGGCGATAACCCAGATGTGTGGCTGTTCCAAGCTGAACGGTATTTTGAAGTCAATGGGTTGACGGAGCGAGAGAAGTTAGGAGCTGTTGCAATGCGATCAGCTTAGAAGGAGAGGCCCTAGATTGGTTTCAGTGAACAGAAACACGATCCCCCTTCCACACATGGCAGCACTTCCAGCAACAATTGCTACTGCGATTCAGGTCTACACAAGAAGGAAACCTATGTGAGCGGTTTTTGGCTATTAAGCAGGTTGGGAGCGTAGCAGAATTCCGTCGGGAGTTTGAATCGTTGGCAGCACCGTTGAGAGAGGTCTCAGACGAAGTCCTTGAAAGTACCTTCATAAATGGGCTGAGACCAGATGTAAGGGCAGAGTTAAGATTATTGGGCCCAAGAGGATTAGGCCCAATTATGGAAACGGCCTAAAAGATTGAAGACCGCAATCTGGTTGTTAGAAGTTTCCAGGAATCCACAGCCCAGAAAACATTCAAACCCAATCTCTTGATGTCGCGACCAGAAGCCAGGAGATGCGAGACTTTACCGACCAAAACCATCACCGTGGGGAAACGAGCGGCAGTCACAAAACGCGAGGGTCCAGTGAGGCGATTGACTAATGTGGAATGGCAATGGAACAAAGAAAGAGGCCTTTGCTTCAGGTGCGATGAGAAATTTACAGTAGGTCTCCAATGTCGGAACCATGAGCTTCGGGTACTGCTGGTACAGGACGGCGACCTCGATGACGAGTCTGAGTCTGATTGTTAGGCGGAGGAACCTCTCATAGAAGTGGCAGCAAAAGAAAAGTTGTCCTTGAATTTAGTGGTAGGTTTGACAATCCTTGGGACTATGAAGGTAAGGGAGGAAATAGAGTAAAAGGAAGTCGTCATCCTTATTGACTGTGAAGCCACGTACAACTTTATCTCATCAAGATTGGTAAGAAGTTAGGGCTGCCGACCACAGCCACCACGAATTATGGGGTCATCATGGGCTCCGGAGAATCTATGAAGGGAAAAGGGATATGCAGGGGAATTATTGTGAAGTTACAAGGGTTGACTGTAGTTGAGGATTTTCTCCCAATAAAATTAGATGGAACAGATGTAGTTTTGGGAATGCAGTGGCTGCGTACTTTGGGTAACATGGAAGTCAACTGGAAGCTCCTCACCATGCGAATCCAGTTAGGTGATTCAGTGATGGTTTTGAAAGGAGACACCGGGCTCCATAAATCGGGAATTTCCCTCAAAGCCATGGTAAACACATTACAGCGTGGAAGGCAGGGGATCTAGGTGGAAAATGTGCCTGCAGGAATAGAAATCGAAGGGAAGAAGGAACCACCAACTCATGTAAAGCAGCTGCTCCTGAAGTTCCAGCAAGTATTCCAGGAACCTGGAGGTCTGCCACCGACACGAAGCATTGATCATGCAATCAGATTGAAGGAGGGGACAGAGCCAGCGAATGTCAGGCCATATAGATACCCGCACATTCAGAAAAATGAGATAGAAAGGTTGGTGCAAGAAATGCTGGCAACAGACATCATTCAACCCAGCATAAGCCCTTTCTTTAGTCCTGTGCTACTGGTAAAAAAGAAGGATGGTAGTTGGCATTTTTTCATCGACTATCGGGCCCTAAACAAAGCCATTTTCCTGGATAAATTCCCTATCCTAGTCATAGATGAATTATTGGACGAGCTGCACAGGGCAACTATCTTTTCAAAATTGGACTTGAAGTCGGGCTACCATCAGATTAGAGTGTTGAGGGAAGATGTGCATTCAGAACACACGAGGGACACTATGAATTTCAATGCACCGGAAACTTTTCAGTCTCTGATGAATGAAGTGTTCAGAAGCTATTTAAGGAAGTTTGTCTTAGTGTACTGGTTTATAGCAAAGATGTGGACTCACATGTGCAACACTTGGAGCTAGTGTTCCAAGCTTTGACTTCACACCAGTTATACGTAAATGTAAAGAAATGTCTGTTCGCTCAAGCTCAAATTGAATATTTGGGGCATCTGGTTTTGGCGAAAGGGGTTGCAGCTGATCCTAGCAAGGTAGATGCAATGATAAGGTGGCCAACACCTCGGACTCTTAAGGAACTTCGAGGATTTCTAGGGCTGACAGGATATTACCGGAGGTTTGTGTCTGGCTATGGGGCACTATCATGGCCCCTCACACAACAACTTAAGAAAGATGCCTTCATGTGGAATCAAGAAGCAGAGGAAGCCTTTCAACAACTTAAGAAGACAATGACCACAGTCCCCGTGTTAGTACTACCGGATTTTCTAAAGTTTTTACAGTCAAAACCGACGCATCGGGTCATGGTCTAGGGGCTGTTCTGATGCAAGACTAGCGGCCAATTGCCTACTACAGCCAAGTTCTATCTGCACGGTCTCAGTAGAAGTTCGTTTACGAAAGGGAGCTTATGGTAATAGTGTTAGCTATACAAAAGTGGAGGCACTATCTATTGGGACGCAGATTTGAAGTCCGAACAGACCAACGCAGCCTTAAGTACTTAGTAGAGCAGTGGGTGGTACCAGGGGAGTTCCAACATTGGGTGACCAAGCTCATGGGGTATAACTTTGAGATTTAATACCGGTCGGGTATGGAAAACAAGGTAGCCGACGCCTTGTCCCGAATTCCTTCTCCAGTTGAACTTGTAGCCATCTCACTTCTAGTTTTTAAGGATGTATAGCTAGTTCAAAAGCAGATAGGGGCAGACCCATGGCTTGCAAAGATCAGAAAGGAGCTGCAAGACGGCTCCAAATCACACCCCCAATTCTCGCTTGAGCAAGGCAGACCGCTATACAAGGGATGCCTGGTACTTCCAACCTCTTCCTCGCTGATTCCAACTTTGCTAAATGAGTTTCACACTAGCAGCATTGGAGGGCACTCAGGTTTTCTGCGTACTTACAAGCGACTGTCAAGAGATGTGTTTTGGCGGGGAATGAAGAAGGACATTAAAAGGTTTATAGAGGAATGCCCTGTATGTCAACAGAATAAAACACTGGCATTATCTTCCGCAGGTCTTCTCCAACCACTGCCAATTCCTCAATAGGTTTGGGAAGACATATCAATGGACTTTATCGAAGGATTGCCGAAATCTAAGGGGTTCGATTCCTTGTTGGTAGTGGTTGACAGACTAAGTAAATATGCTCACTTTCTACCACTCAAGCATCCTTTCACAGCATCAGGGGTTGCATGTCTTTTTTATTAAAGAAGTAGTTCGGCTCCATGGCATTCCCAATTTTATCGTTTCAGATCGAGACAAAATCTTCATGAGTCACTTCTGGACTGAAAATTTCCACCTGCAGGGAACATATCTCCGATGAAGTACGGCATATCACCCTTAGACAGACGGAGGTAATTAATAGGTGTTTGGAAACGTATCTCCACTGTTTCTCTTTCGACAAGCCTCGAAATTGGTCTATTTGGGTACCCTGGGCAGAATACTAGTACAATACAACTTTTCATGCTTCTACAAACACAACTCCATTCAGGGCAATCTATGGAAGAGATCCTCCACCATTAATCCGCTATGGACGACAAAGCACAGTGATACAGTCGGTAGAGCAACAGTTGCAAGACAGAGACAACATTTCAGAAGAACTAAAGAACCATCTCAACCATGCTCAAGAAAAAATGAAGGAAGCAGCGGACAAGCATCATCGTGATGTTCAATTGGCTAAGGGGGATTTGATCTACAACAAGCTCCGACCCTATTGCATTCGCTCATTCGCAAACAAGCCAAATGAGAAACTTGGTCCTAAGTATTTTGGTCCATTTGAGGTCCTGAAACGTATTGGACAGGTAGCCTACCAGTTGAAACTTCCTCCCTCTTCATCAATACACCCTGTTTTTCATATCTCACAGTTAAAGAAGGCGTTGGGACAAAGGATGGCCAATCCACTAATCCCTCCTCAGCTCAGCTCCGACATCGAGTGGGTAGTGGAGCTTGCACAAGTCTTGGGAATACGACAAGCACCACCAGAACGACTCCCAGGAAAGGAAGTCTTGATTCTTTGGAAGGACTTGCCCAGGTCAGAGGCTTCCTGGGAATCAGTTAACTCACTCATCCAGCACTTTCCCAACTTCTACCTTGAGAACAAGGTGCCTTTGGAAACTGGGGGTAATGATAGACCCCCCTCCCTCCCCGCGTCCAATTCACATATTCTAGAAGGCCAAGGAAGGTTGGGCTACCAGCTGGTGAGAAGGGAAACTAACGTTTGTTAGGGAGGAAATTCTGTTAGAGAAAGTTGTTAGAAGTAGGCTATAAATAAAGGTAGGGAATAGCCTTGAAAAGCAGGCAAAATTAGAGTAAGGAAGGAGGTTCTGTAATCGTTCATATGTTTTTCGACAATTAAATGCAATCCATATTTTCCCAAAATCAGTCTTCTCTTTAGATTCCCATCACAAGTCAAGTGGCTGGATGAAGAACGACTTCGTGAACTGAGAGAGGAGAAAGATGATGTAAGTCAAGCTTATTTTAGGTTGAGATTTATTCTTCTTTTACTGCGTATCTACTTACTTTTCAAGTGTATACAAATTAGCTATATACATATACATATGTGTGTACATACTGCAGCATGTTTATACTCTTCTTATATGCAATTGGTTGATATTTTGGGAAGGGGGGAGATTGCACCTGAATGAGCTAGTAAGTGGTCTTATCTTCGTATGGAATCAGCTCATTTGTGCTTCTAAACAGAGTTCCAGGATTTTCTACCTATAAGGAAATGGTGTATAATGCATGTCTATATATTAACTTTCGTTTTGATTATCCATGTCTTCTGATAATTATTATCTTGATATATAAAATTATGCTTGTATTTGTCTTCACATGCTTTCGAAGTATATTGAACTTGTCTAATGGGGATTAGCTTTTCAATGTCTATCTCGACTTTTATTGCTTAGCGGAAGTGGTTCAACGACTAATATTCCCACATCAATTAGAAGTTCACTTAAATTGAAGTGCAAAATACTTGCTTTATTTTTTTTCTCCTTCATATTGCTATCATTTGCTTTTTGAGAGTTTATTTGGTAAAGATTTTGATAATTGATTTATTGACCGTTGGAGATAAAGTGAGCCTATTTGTGAGAGAATAATTTAAAAATGACGATTTGAATAGTGAAATAATAGTAAAAAAATTGATTTTAATTGACCTAAAATCGGTACCAAACAAGCATTGAATATTTTTTTCATTTTGCCATTTTTGTTTATTTTCTTTCTTATGGTCTGTTGGATGACAAATGTTGCTCTTAGTTCTGTGTATTATTTAATAAATCTAAATTGATTCGTACGTCTCGGACAATAATTTGTACAATTTGTTTTTACATGTATATTGAACTTGTCTAATGGGATATGCTTTTCTATGTCTCTCTGGACTTCTATTGCTTAGTGGAAGCAGTTCAATGACTAATATTCCCACATCAATTAGAAATTCACTTCAATTTAAGTGCAAAATACTCTTGTTTATTATTATTAATTTTTTCCTTTCATATTGCTATCCTTCGCTTTTTGAATATATTTTTCTTTTTGCCTTTTTTTGTTTGTTTTCTTTTTTATAGTTTGTTGGATGACAAATATTGCTCTTAGTTGTGTGTATCAATTAATAAATCTAAGGCCCCATTTGATACCTATTTTTTTTAAATATATATTTTTTTAACTTCTTTTCAACCACACATTTTTTATTAAAATAATATTACACGTAAATAAAAACCTTTTCTTTATTTTTCAACCACACATTTTTCATCAATTTACTATTTTAAAATGCATTTTTACATAAAAATAAGTATCAAACGCCCTCTAAATCGATTCGTATGTCTCAGACAATAATTTAACAATTTCTTTTTACATGTAATAGGTGACACATAAGAGTGACATTAGTGACTTCTACTTCAACCTTGGAGCTTTTAGTGGTGAACAGGAATGAATCCAGGATGTTGAGCCAGCATGGACGGCTGTAATAAAATATTAAGGGCTCGTTGATGTCATTTTTTTTTTGCAAAAAAATGCTTTTTGGAATAGTGATTTGATGGAGAATGTGAAGTTAAAAAAAAATTGAATTTGCGTGTAATATTATTTTATTAAAGAATGTTTGATTAAAAATAAGAGAAAGAAAAATGTATTCTGAACTAAGAGAGAATCAAACAAGGCTTAAAATTTAAATAAAATAATTATTTTGTAAACATATATTATTTTGTTATAAGAATAAATCGTACTCACCAAATAACATTATTGCTTTGTATAATTCAAAGGAAGAGCTCGGTGTTATAATTTTTATAATTGCGTTAAAACCACTTGAATCTTACATATATTATTATTTTTAAATTTTGTATCACAACCTATCAAGTGTCATAATGGTCAAACTTTCTTTAGTTCAATGGTTTTTGGTAAAAATCGTATAACTAAAAATTCATACAATAAATTGATGGACAAAAAGTTTTGGACCCGAGACATCCAAGAAACACATGCAAGCGCTAACCAAGTTGGCTAAATGGAATGGTTGAAAGAATAATGACTTACCAGTAATATATCCTATATATTTGTTTATCCTCAGCCAAAAAAAAGGCTCCTGACCAATCTAGCACGTGCGGTCGGGGGCTTGCCAAGAGCTGGATTCGCCAGTGGTGGTGGAGTGTAGTGATGGCAAAAAAACCCGTCCCGCCCCGAATGGGGTAAAAAAACTTGTCCCGTTGGGTTGGTAGGGCGGGGNATTGTTTATTGCAAGTGTTTACTTTGAATTTTAAAATTTTGAATTTATATTTTATTCTCTAATAATAACATAATTTGAAATTTAAAAAAGTAAGAAAAAAGAAAATTAAACGGAGCGACAAATGGGGCCTGACCTCGTCCCGTCCCGACCCCGGGTGGGATGGACGTGGGGCGTCGCGGGGCGGGGCACCCCAAACCCACCCCACTGCCATCCCTAGTGGAGCGGTTGACTCGGGGAAGCCAGAAGAGAAACAAGGAGAAACAGTTATTCTATCACGAGAAGCATCAGAAAATGTACTTCCAGCCACCAATACATGTTCAGAATCATCTAGGCTGATAAAGAGGCAATACATGGAGTCTTTTGTGGAAAACTTCGAAATTGGATTTGCGAAGCCTATTTCTGATGCTTCCGTACAAGATCAAGCTATAGACAGTCCATCACCCACGGATGAACAGAGACCCAATTATCATAAAAAAAAAGTGAGGATGCAGTGGCTGCAGCTCAAGAGCGATTTTTGGCATGAAAGAAGGCAAAGGAACAATGAGGTAATTACTTGAAGCATTTATAGCATTACTTGTCTGTTATCTCTATTTCATAGGCTACACTAATCAATATCGTGGAATCTCAATTCAATTGTAGCGGCTCACCGCTTAGGCGAAGTTTCCCTTTGGACACAAGTGTGTTCCTTGCAGTCTCTTCATTTCATCGAGTAGATGGACTAGATGCTTGTAAGTTTATTATATGACGGCTTCAGTTCAAGAATGGAAGAAGGAAGTCTTTACTAATGGAAAGGTTTGGAACGAGAACTCGGGTTTTATAGGGAGGAGGGAAGAACTTTGGATTCAAGATTCAACTGGTCGAGGATGTTCTTGGAGGAAAGTTTATGTACAGGAGGTGTTGTGTATGTGACTCATATAGAGTGGAATATATGTTTCCTCAATCAAATAGGTTGATGTCAGAGTGAAGCTGTTACAACCCATATTATTTAGTCAAAAGTCAAGAGTTGAATTTTCAAAGTCAAGGTCAACTAGGGACTTAAATGAAATAAATAATTTGATTGGGATTTAATTGATCAAATTATTGTATTGGGATTTATTTTGTTATTGATATTACTTAAGGATTTAAAATGGCCATCATTTAAACTTGGGGGATTTAGTTTATAAGTATGGAAAGATTAATGACTAGAATTTATACAAAACATAAAAGAAAGGACTTGATTGCAAAATTAGGTTATTGGAGGACAAATGGCAAGTTATTAACTAATGTCTCATTTGTTTTGTGATATATACACACGAGGGAAAGACTTGGACGGCAGTATCCAGAAGCCAAAAAAATTGAGAAAGAGAAAGAAAAGGAGGAGAAAAGAAAAGAGAAAAATGAAGGAAAAAAGGGGGAGAGGAAGAAAACTTGAGTTCCATTATTCAATTCTTCATTTCTCAAAGAGGAGAAGAGGTAAATGTTTTATGGTATAATTTATATTAAACTTTCTAGGTTTCTAAGTAGTTGGGTTAATTTGATGGTTTAATTTTCAGATTAATGGGAAGAGTATGATTTTAAGCCGGCCTTTTTGATTAATGAAAGATTTTTATATCAAGGTAAGAAATATTAATTTTGGTAAACCCTAGAGTTTTTAATTGAGTTCTTGAATATGTATAATTAGTGGAAATTATAGTTTTGATGAAATACACACTTGAAAGGATTAATATAATGAACAAGATGTAAATTAAATTGGTGCAAGAGTGAATTCAAGTTACACAAGAATAGAAGAAGAAATTGTTTTTATGTTTGGGATGAAGGTAAATTTGGATATATGGCGTAGTTGTGAACGTATTGGAAAGTAAGAATTATTACAAATTGATTAAAGGAAATTTAGGAAAATTTCGCAAGTCTCGGAAAATTTATTTTAATTATCATATCATTAGAGATAAAATGTTTCTTGATTTTAATAGTGGTTAAATTAGTTATTTTGTAATGTATTTCAGGTGGTGACAAAAAAATTGGAAAAGTTTACCGACCGGCCTTGTCTGTAGCTCGTATTGTGTGAGTGGATATAAACTTATTTTTCAGAAATTAGTATTTATAAAAATTATATTAAATCAGAAAATTTATTAATTCATACAGTTGATTTGACAGCACGATTTTCAGAATAAAGTTGATTTATAAACATTTGTTTTTCAAGTTAAATTCAGTTAAGTTAAATCATTTTATTGACATATAATTTCAGTATTAAATAGTATAGCATATTTAAAGTTATTTTCTAAAAATCACTAGAAAGTACTCAGGTGATTTTACCTACTCCGTACTAGTGTGAATGTGTTTCCACAGTATATGACTAGTTATGATAATTTTACCCGCTCTGTACTATTGTGAATGTGTTTCCATGGTGTATGACCAGATCTCTCTGCGCGCGTATGACTAGAATTTCAGAATTAAAGAATTTCATAATTGAATTATTTTGTCGTGTTTATCGGTGCAAATCGATACATGAGTATAGTTATTCCGAATAACTTTTTGGTGTGATTTTTCAGTATTATACAACTTATTAGATTTCAGAATATATAATTTAACTCATTCAGTTTAAAGAATAAAGATTTAGCTTGAAGTACTGTGAATAATATTTTTATTATAAACCAGTTTTTAGAAAATTAACATAAATGAAAATAGTATATTTGTTTACAAAAGTATCCACTCATTGAGTTACAAGTTCATATATTTCATCTCCATTTTTCTTATCAGACAGTAGCTGTGTTGAGTCGCATCGGAGCCTGTTGAATTACCGAATTGAGCCACTTAGCTGTTATTTGTATGTTTCTTTTTATCAATTTTTATAGTTCATAAATTTTGGGGTAGATGCATCTTTTGTTAGTTTATATCACGGGCTCACTGCATTATTTTGTATAAATAATACATTTGGAGTCCTTTGGTTTGTAAAGAAGTGTAAATTCCATTCCAACGCATTTTATTTTGAATAGTTGTGTTTGTAAGGGCTGATGTACCTTGTTTTAAATTATATGTATTGATTTGAGAAAGTTTATAAATTTTAAGGTGATTTTAGTCTATATTTTAGAGGAAACTCTGTCAATTTTTTATAAAATTATGTCACAGTCAAAGCAAATCATAGTTACCTTGATGGTGGGTCCAGCATTTAGTTGGTATCCCTCATTGGCGCACGACACGTGTAGGGTCCATTAGGGTGATTTGGGACGGATCGTGTCAAAAGCACACTAAACGGAATGGTGTAGAGCGACGACATCAACCTTGCGCAGATTTAATTCACTATTTGGTTGTTAGGGACGTTAAGTGAGTTGGGGGTACACGGCAACGCCCTCACAGTACAATACAAGGATATTTTCTTATACGGGCCTTAAAGTCTTATATGAGCCCAGATTAGGGTTAGTATAAATAATATTTTGTAACTCTATTTTTCACCACTAAATAAAATTATCTTCGCTTCGCTCTCGTAGACGTAGGAACACAGTCGAACCACATAAATTTTTGTGTTGATTTTTCTATTTCATCTCTTTATTATTACGCATAAAATCCAACAGGACACACTACCAGATGAAGACATGTTAACAAATAAAATACAAAATGGTAAAATATTTTTAAAATTTGTCTGTAAATTTGGATTTTGGCAAATAAAAATGGCAAAAGATTTTATTCCTTGGACAATTTTTATTACACCACGATGATATTTTGAATGGTTAGTCATGCCTTTTGGAGACAGAAAAAATAATATTCAGACAAATAATTTTAGCTGACAAGTTATTAATGTTCTAACCCATCATCTTCATGCTGTAGATGGATAAAAAGATTATGAACTTTCGGAATGTCACTCTACGAGTTGCCCTACAAGGATTTAATCTCATATTTAGATAAAATAATTTAAAAAGACTTCCAGAATAGTAGTGTTGTCTACTAGATAATCTTTGAATGTCATGTAAGTTTAAACAGAAATTAGGTAGTATTAATGTTTTAGCTAATCATTTTAGATAGATTCATAATCAAGTAAAAGCAGAAAGTTTATTTTATTTATAGTTATCTAGGGTAGAAAGCTTGTATATATAGTTATTGCTCGGAAGTATTGTAATAAGTAGAAAGATTTTTAGACCCCCCTTTTCAAAGGATTTTACCAATCAGAAGAAGTTTTAAATTTTTTTAGAGAAATAATAGGATTTAACTTTTATATATCTAAAAAGGTTAGACAAACTATGATTATGCAAATCGCTACTTCTCAAGTATCATCTTCATTTTCATCAATACAACTTTGTGATGGTTGTGAAATCATGACCAATGTTGTGAGAAATTTAAATCTTAGAAATCACTCATTAGAAGAATGACTACAAATCCATGAAGATGAAGTCTCTTCATCTCAACAGGCTATTAGTAAATATCAACATAAAATTTTTCAGTGACAAGACAGTTTAAGAAGACTAAATTCTAGAGATATTGTTGAAAAATTATCTCCAAAGACATTACATCTGCAAGTAGAAATTATTCAGATAAAATAAAAAGATTTATTGAATTAATAGATTCTCTAGTTGTATGGCAAGAAAAGACTTTATATGAATTAGCATGAAAATTGGCTATTGTGACAGTACTGTTCGAAATTCCATAAAGGAGTCAGTTGTACAATAGATCATCGATTTTTCTCAAATTTTAAGCTATTATCACAACGAAAATCGATATTTCCTTAAAAATGATCCTAAACATGAATCCCATCTACTAAAAATTCAGCTTTTCTTAAACATGATTATCATACAATTTTTTTTTACTATACCATCTTTGAAGAAGAAAACATTTTTTATCCAACCCTACAGTTTGATATGATAGACACTATACGTTTTGAATAGATCTTTTAGATTTTTCCACCGAAACTTAAACATATTTTTAGTCAGTTAAAAGATCACCCTTTAATGATCCAATTCATTTCTATACCGCCTCTTTTAAATAATGGTATAATAATTTCAGCTTATTATCATATTTTAATTTACGAAGGAGCCAAAAGATTTAGATGTTCTTGAAAGACCAATACCAAAATAAAGATTAGACAAAATTGATTACAAAAGACGGATCTCAGAAATCGTGTCAATGGTGAAAGTTCAAAATAATGATTCCAGACTTGTAGCACAATGGGACGATGGAGTTATTTTCTGTCAAAGAACATCTCCCTATAAGAATTAAAACATAAAAAGTTTTAGTACCAAATATTGAACAAAAAGGGCTATATAAAATGGCTTTTTCACAAAACAAATGATAAATTATCAGAAGGACAGTCAAATATAGAGGAAGAAGAATACATATTCGATGGCAAAACTAATAAGATGGATGCAGACTTAGAGAAAGCCTACTTAGATAATGATGGATAGATAAGTGCAATAGTTGAAAATGAAGAAATGTACAGGAAAAGCAAATAAATAGTGTCCAAAGGATAATTATCAAGCAAGGAAATTCAAATAGTTGGAGCTTGAAGACATTTTTCAAAAGAATCCTAACAGCTGTAGAGCAATATTTAATTCTTTAATTGTAGATCACACATCTATAAAGTTATATAGTATTGATTATTTGTAAATCAATACGTTAATTCTATTTTTACTTCTCCTTTTTATAGAAGAGCTTGAAGTTACTTTAGATTAATTTCCTCTAAAAGTTTTATTCTAGTAAAAGGAAGTATTTTCAAAAAATTATTCAGATAGACTCAAAAGTAATTTCTTAATAATTAACTTCTGACTTTTTCCAAAATATCGTCAAAGGAGCTCCAAATATGTTACATCTTTTGGGTTTTGCATACTTTAAAAATGCCATAAATAAACCAACAAGTGGGTCCTGAAAAAAATAATGAATATGATAGCCTATTCCATTAACTTTGTCATGTGGGGTGACAAAAAAGGAAAAAAGGAAAAGGGAATGGTGGATGAATCCTTGCATTGCAAGCCAGTTTTTGTTCTCTTTTCATTACATGAATGATAAACCTTTGAATTGCTAAAAGGGAACTGTGGATAGAAACGTAAAAATGAAGGAACAAAAAACTGCCTTATCTCTCATCCTTTTGTGCAGAAAGAATGGAAGTAACCTTTGCATCCCGTGATGGATTGGATAACCAGGACACTCCCCCAGACACTATAGATATGGGAATATTGTTTCTTATTGGTCCCTAGTTGATACTTTATGTAGCAAGTCCCAATAGTGTAAATCGACAAATTCTGTTTATTTTACATTGCCACGTGACTCTCACGTGTCAAATTTTATGAGGCAATTGTGAAATGCGTAAACATAAATAACAAAAGGGCGGGCAATAGAAAAGGAGACGAAATAAGAAAAGAAAAGAAAAACATCCCCGACCAATCCCTAACCCCACTCCCATATTTGTATCATTGTCCTTGCACTCATTTCCGCACACTTGTCCCCATGAATCCCCACCCCCAACAAGGCTCCTTATCGCGTTCGTGTCTCATGTTGATTACTTCGACACTTTCAATTCTAAGTTAATGGCCCACTCCCTAGGTTTCATGTTTGCAGTTTGCACCTCTTTGCTCTTGTATCCTCCCAAGTCTAGCAGTGACATGGTGACGATGGCAAAAGACGTATAGAACGATTTTTTATTTTATTTATTTATTATTTGAAATTAAGAATAGAATAGTGTTTTGAAAAAAAAAAAATTCTTATCGAAGTTAAAGAAAAGTTCATAAAATTCATGATTAACAATAATTACATTTCTCATTTTTTTGTGTTTTATTTTATTCGATGAGTTAAGCCAAACGTACTGATGGATATACGATTGTCATTTTCTCATTGAAGCTGCCAATTAGGTACTGATTAAAGATTTTGTGAAAAAAATTCTGATGACTTTTTTCTTATTTGAAAAAAAAAAATTGGACCCCAACTTTGAGGGCCCACTGTCCTTTGCACCGCTTAATTATATCCCGAGAGCTTTATTTGATTAAAAAAAAAAAGTTGAACCCCAACCTTCAGGGTCCCTTACAGTCCTTGCTCTGGAGCATCGTGATGAAGGTAAATCGCAGGTTATGCCTCTAAGGGTATAGGGTGGAAGGCTGCTTGTACACTTACACTTACCCAAGAGCCAAATCCATATTTTAGGATTCGAACCCTTGAAGCGACAATCTCAAGCATAGTTGGATTCCCCACCCTCCTCTTTTATTACTTGGAGATGTGTCCTGGAACGCTTTATTTGATTATTATAATAGGAGGAGGTTGCAAATGTTGTACCTGGTGCAATGTGCGTTGTCCTTTTCTATCACCTCTCCCTATCCTGATGTTCTGTATTTTTGTCCATCCATTAAACGCAGACAAACTATTAAAACAGTAACCTCTCATTTTTCATGACCTTTACACGGAGATAGAGATGGACAGGGATCTTGCTTTGATCAGCTGAAGACTGACGTTCAAAAAGCGATCAATGTCGGTTCTTTAATCTCTCTTTTTCTTCGAGAATCTGGTTCTTTGCATTAAATATAATCTCTAGCACTAGAATCGTTTTATTTTTTATTTTTTACTTTTTTTGTTTCTTTTCGTTGGTTGTTCGATTGACTTGTTTTTCCTCGTCTTGTATTGTGTTCGGAGATTAGCTGTTCGTTTTATCGCTGACAAAAAGGTGGTATTGATTTTAATTTCTTCTCGGTGTTGAAATTTGATGGAAACCGAAATACTCAGTAGAATCTCTCTATCGTTTTGATAGCACTATAATGAATTATTTGGAAACAGAATCGGAAAATTATGTCAATGCCTTTGTTTTCATTGTTCACGATATTTGTTTTTCTTAATTCTTTTCGGGTTTGTCGAGCTATCATTTTCTTCATATTCTATTTTTATTTTATTTTTTAAAATTTTACAGGAGAAATCTAAATATTGACCCATCTGAGTGAAACTGCCTTTTTTGTTTCTCTTTCTAAATTTGAAATAAATGGTGTAGTTATTTCGTAAAATACGTTATTACCTAATTAAGATATGCATTGCAAACATTTTGGAACTCTTTTACGGGAAAATTGATTGTTGATGATTTCATTACAGGACTTGCTGTAGTAAAATTGAAATATTACAATTGAGACAATTCAGATTTTCTCAAAATTGAACTTTGGTTGCATATATCTACTGTAAATGGAAATTTACAGTAGATATACATACTTCTTTCAATAACCACGAGTTACAATGTTTCGTAAGTTTATTCCTGCTTTATTGGTGCATCAGAATCTTTTTTTCTCAAAAATGAGCTGGAGCTCACAGATGGAAGTTCATTATCCGAACCATGCCATGCCATCTAATTCGATGGGAGGCTTTGTGGATTTTTTTGGAGGTCTTAACTATGATCATGGAAATTTCATTTTTGCTGATGCTCCTTTTGTTCAGGTACACTATTAAAATTGTTCGAGCTGTTCCCTTTGGAAGTACATTCAACAAAATATGTTTTGACTTCCTTTCTTTGGCGGTTTAAAATTTGAGTTTGATCACTCATTTTGCAGAAATTGACGTCTTTTATATGCTCAAAATTTTTCGAATTTGGCTTGAGCTTGTTTTACTAACCAAAAATAAAAAAAATGAAAATCCAGATTTGTTTCATCAGAAGCTTGTTCAAAATTGGCCCAAATAGTGAATTAGTCTTAGCTTTAACGGTTATTGAGCATTTTTGTGATTTCAAACAACATTTAAGAAAGTTAACCATTTATTGTGTTGGCTTATCTACAAGCCTTCAACATAGATTTAGGGCCCGTTTAGCAGGGTTTATGCTTCTTGTAACACTTTCAGAAAATTATCCAAAAATGTTCAAAAGCACCTTCTTAGTCTTATAAGCAGTTTTTGGCTTTCAAATCCCTGCCAGGGCCCTGCACGAATTTGATTATGGAATAATAAAGTTTCTGCCCTTATCTGTTGGCATATCATTGTTCTCTAGATTTTCAAAATGTTTTGATTAGAATCTCAAGGTTACTATCTTGGACTTGAATTTGGAGAAGAATGTCTGTACCTTTTATTTCCTGCTTATCTTTATGGTGGTTAGAACAAGATACGTGAATTCTTCAAATATGTGCAGGAGAGTTCTTATGCAGCAGCGAATACTAATTTGTACAAATATGCGGTTTCTGAACCTGGAAGTTTCTCATGCTATGAATATTGGCCTGGTTATGTGGTAAATGATCAAATGACTGGAATCGATGAATATAATAAGCATTTGGAAAGCCCTTCATCAGTGGCTGATGATCAGGCTACAGTTTCACATGTTGATCAGGAAGGACATTTGAGCTCCACTTCACATGCTGATCCTTTGGAGTGTGAGATTCAATTTCAGTTTCCATTATGCTGATATATAGCTTTTACTATATGAAGTAAAGCAATTGTTTGCACAATAGTACTTTTTCATCATGTGAAAATTCTGTCCCAAGTTTACTTTTCTTCCTCCCCTCTCTTTTTTCTTTCATGCAACATGACTATCGTCGTCTTGCTCTTGAATATGAAATTCCATTATCAGACCCATCCTTTGTGGTTGTTCTTAGCTTGTAATTTGTGGTTATGTAGTTTTACAGATAATGCTAACCCTGGTAAATGCTATTTTCTATTTTATTTTATTTTTCGACTTAGTAATATGTTGGAGAGAATGTGAAATGAACCCCTGCTTTATCATTTGGAGAGTAGGGAAAGAAAATAATGAATGCTTTTGCTGTGAATCTATGTTGAAGAAAGAAAATTGATTTTGGTTCATTTAGCCCCTAGCTCATGGGTGTTATGTATCTTTTCATTGATGATCTTACATGCATTTCAATCTACCGGTGTGGTTGCATCTCAGAAATTATTGTGTACAAGTATAAAATATAAAGTGATCTCTGTTCTTTGGAATTCCCCAGGCCCTCGGAATCTTCAGAATACTCGTGATTATGAGGTGTGTGGTTACATCCTTCTTTGTTATATTAATGTTGAACTTTTCATATTTATAATTCCTTTCACAACTTGAAGAAGCACGTATAGTAAGAAATTTGTTCACTCACCTTCTGTGAATTGATGCAGGCTGTTTGGCAAGACAACATTAACCCTGACAACATGACTTATGAGGTTAGAAATGTCAACCATGCATCTTAGATTACCTGTATCGAGTCATTTTCTAATGAAATTTTTACCATTCATTTTTTTGATCTTAAGTAAGACCATTATCTTTATAATTCTAATTTTGTTAATCAAGGAGATGTATGGAGTAATGGTTCTCTGCTGAAAGCATTTGAATGTCAATAAATTATATGCCGCCTAAGAAGTTAGAAAAACATTGTTAGCAGTTAGTTAACATCCAATTCCTACATTGGAATCAGGTATGGACTTTCGCAATATGAAGATGTGGACTAGGAGAACTCCGACAGAAGCTTAGCTAAAAAGATGTCCAGTAACCGTGGTCAAATCATGGCTTTAGAAGATTATGTTGTGATATTTCAAGGGTTTGTATGCAATAAATACTAAATTAGGGATATTTCTACTACTGCACTTTGTTACCTGGACATTTGTAGTACAAATGTAAATATTTGAAACGTTTGATATACGTAACTATCAAGAACACTCCATGACTATTTGTTTCCATACTCAACATACATATACCCTAAATAGCACCTAAGCTGTCATGTATAAAAATATCTATGATAGGGAAAAAAAATGAAAAAAAGAGTATAACTTAAAGAGGAGACTGTCACTGCCAAACTTTGGTGGTTGTGCAATAGTCAAATGAAAGTCCTGTAAAACTGCAGGAATGCTATCCCCATCGTATAGACTGCAGATCCAGGCTGGCTAGGTGGATCACAGGTGGACTCTAGACAATCAGACGTGACCCAGAACTTGATATCAATAAGAATAATTGATTAAATATTTGCAGCCTGATAATACGTGCTCCAATGGAAAAATGTCAGTCAAAACATAGTTTGCAAAGAGCCCAAATCAATCTTGGCATGGTACCCTGCTTCTTAAATTTTTGGAAACGTCTATTGGCTATCACTTTTTTCTTTTCTTTAACTTCATAGGATGACACATTTTAGGAGGAAAATATAAGAATCTACTTTACACTATCAACTCTACAGAAACAAAGTACATAAATCCAGAGAATGCAAATAAAATTTACTTCAAAGAAGTAAACAGTAGAGAATAGATGGAGAGAATCCTTGAAAATTTGGCAGCTTTGGTTGCAAAGCTGAACCAAAATACTCAGGCTTAATAGGTACTATTCCCACTATGATGGGGCAGAGTTGTAAGCTTGACAAACAATAGGGCTGCCATGGGTAGTTGGACAAAAGTAAGGGGGAAATGTTTTTACAGTTAATATGTCATGACATTCAGAGAAGTGATCTTGAGGAGCCACCTGAGGTAGCTTCCATTTGGGAAATATCATTGGTCGCCAAATGGTAATGAATTTCTCTTGTGGCGTAAAATTTCAGTTCATTTTGTTGCCCATTGTTTTATCATTGTGATAGCATTGCCCATTTTTATAGCATTTTAGTACGTATGCTGCTCCTTTCAGTGGACAATTTCTTGTTGGGATTTTTTTCTTAACAGTCATCCCCTTGGGTTATATTATTTTTATACTGTGGTTCCTATCTATGTCAACATGTGATAATCACCATAATTTATTTTTATGTTCTCCTCTTGAATATTCTTGTATTTAAATGCATGGCATATTGCCAACAATTTTCATGTTGCCCTGGCTTTCTAGTTGCTCCTAATCTATCCAATCTCAACCCTGAATTCATGAAACCCATGGACAGTGAATTTATCTTAGTGCAGAAAAATGGATAAATTTGTGATTTCCTAAAACATATAGTTTTATTTCATTTCCTTATAGGAGTTACTTGAGTTGGGTGAAGCAGTTGGAAATCAATGCAGGGGTCTTTCTCAAGAACTTATTGTGTTGCTCCCAATATCAAAATTCAAGTGTGGTTTATTCTCCAGAAAGAGATTCAGAGCTGAAAGGTAAGATAAAGCCATACTGTTTGTCCCCAACTAACGTTAGTGCTGTTAACATTCATCATTTTTTTTCGATATTAGGTTCAATGCAATATCTTCAAGATAAATCTGTATTTTTGACCTATTATTTGTGCCCAATTTTTTATCATTGCCTATTTATGCCTACCCCAACTGACATGAAGACCCGCTGTAAGTTGGGTAGGCTGTGAAATATTAGCTTCTTCGTCTTGGAATCATCTTTCTTTGCCAACTTCAAATATTTGTATGCAAACAGTGGTGGTTAATTTGTTAGATCATATATGGATTGCAGGGGGTTTTGCTGAACTAATGGAGACTTCTTGTTCGTGTACCATAATCATGCAAATGTATATATAATCTATTATTCTAGATTCAATTTTATTTAGTCTCCCTTAGCATTTTTGTAATTCATGTCCATCACTGCATCATTGGGTTAGGAGTTTCAGAAAGTCAATAATCTCTGCTTTCATTAACTGCTTATATATTTTTGCAGAGTATGCATTTGTTTATCTATCTACCTCATTGGTTCTTTTGTACATAGATTTGGAACTTTATCAGCTGAACTGATTGGTGGTCTTATTCACATCCTTAGTCAAAACCTAATAAATCTCCCCAACCCTGGAATAATCTTTTAGGACTCATTGGAACAAGCCTGGAACTAGTTGGAGTAAGCCCTTTGTTTATTTCTAAATTTGGGTGGTTAAATGAAACAGAATGCTAATTATCAGTTGATTTTTACTTTAGGCACAACCTATAAAATCCTAAGTTCATGATCATAGCGTAGACCCATGTTAATGTAGGATAATGTGAAAAAACATGAGATTCCCTAGGACAAACTTAAACATCAGGAATAATTAACGAGCATTTTGTTTAATTGTTCCGTATCACAAATATTAGTCCTGGGATCGAGGCTTATTGCTGACGAATGCATTGTCCCACGCATCTTCAGAATTTTTTTTCATCCTTTCCAGAATTATTTTCAGCTTCACAGTGTTTAACCACATATTTTCTTTTACCTAATAGGTGCGTAATCTGCCAGATGGAGTACAAACGAAATGATAGGCAGATGATTCTTCCTTGCAAACATGTCTACCATGCAGGTTGTGGAAGCAAATGGCTCAGTATTAACAAAGTAAGCAAATTGCTTTGACAACTTTCTCAAGAAGTGCTTTAACAGTAAAATTGCTAACCATTTGTCATAAAACAGGCTTGCCCAATTTGTTACAAGGAAGTGACTGTTAACGCTCCAAAGGACTAAAGCAATATTCTTATCAGCACGGGATGGTGCTTGATTTTCCATTTTGGTTCAAGGTTTTACTGTTTTTTCTACAACTTTTTTCTTCGTTTTCCATTCGTAATTTACTCTGTTTGTTCTATATTAAAATATTGAAGTTCTTGGTAGATAAGGTTAGTTGTTTTACTTGATAACATTTTCATTGGGAGTATATTTACCACAGTTCCATATGGTTTTCATATTTGAAAATGCTTTAAGAACTTGGTCGAGTTGGTTCTCATTAACCTTGTATGTGAACCTGAGTGCCTTGGTACACTGCCAGTTAGTGATGTTGGCAATTTGACAGCAACTGGAGCCCATCAAATAAATTAATAAAAATAAGAAAATAAACCAACACATAGTACCAATGTAATTCTAGAGTTATATTGGCGGAATATGCAGTGATGTGGTTATTTCATTTAAGTAAACTTTGATGTTTATAACATAATTAAATGATAGTTATGTCCCAAATTTTGATATTTATTACAAATTTATATATGTGGCATCGTTCTAAGAATTTGCTCATTGCTATTTGTGTATTTTCATTCTTTTTCCTGTACAATACAATTATGAGCCAATTTACTATCTATTTAAGTTCGGCTTTTATCCGGAATTTCGATGAGGGAGATGAAATAAAACCAACACAATGGACGTCTTTATATCCAAATAATTTTATTCCTGATAAAGCACAAAGTAACCCATGTTACAATGAAAGAGTATCGAAATATAAATAAAATTCATCAATTGAGAAACCTAATTAATAAAGAAAGCCAATAGATGGTAAAGCACGTAAATAGTGTAAAACATGGAGAAATGGTTGATGAAAACTACTATTTGCGAGAGGTTGAGTATGTGGATATGGGAACTTAATAGTAATAAGGTGGTAGAGGGAGTGGGGGTTCAGAGGGATGGAGAAGGTGGTGGTGGTGCCTTAATAGTAATTCGAAGGGGGTGAAGATGGATGGAGATTGTGGAGACTTATATTAGTATGAAGGGCTGGGAGATGGAGATGGATATGGGGAGCGGGATGGCGAATGTGAATATTTGGAGTAATAAGGTGGTGGTGGAGTTTTGTATACGTAAGGAGGCTGTGATGGAGGTGATATGTATACATAAGGTGGCAGGGTTGACTTATAATAAGGTGGTGGAGTAGATTTGTATATATAAGGAGGCAATGGTGATGAAGATGGTGATGGAGGGGATATGTATACATAAGGTGGCGGAGATGACTTATAGTAAGGTGGTGGAGGTGACGGAGATGGTGTTGGAGGGGATTTGTATACATAAGGTGGTAGTGATGGTGATGGTGATGGTTGTTGTAGTGGAGGGGATATGTATACGTAAGGTGCCAAAGGTGACTTATAGTAAGGTGGTGGTAATGATGGTGATTGAGATGTAGGGGATATGTATACGTAAGGTGGCGGAGGAGATTTGTAGCCAAGCGATGGTAATGATGGTGATGGAGATGAAGGGGATATGTAAGGTGGCGGAGGTGACGGAGATGGTGTTGGAGGGGATTTGTATACATAAGGTGGTAGTGATACTGATGGTGATGGTGATGGTGATGGTTGTTGTAGTGGAGGGGATATGTATACGTAAGGTGCCAGAGGTGACTTATAGTAAGGTGGTGGTAATGATGGTGATTGAGATGTAGGGGATATGTATACGTAAGGTGGCGGAGAAGACTTGTAGTCAAGCGGTGGTAATGATGGTGATGGAGATGAAGGGGATATGTAAGGTGGCGGAGGTGACTTATAGTAAGGTGGTGACATAGATGGTGGTGGTGCCAGTGCTGGTAGAGGAGACAACGTGAAAGGCGCAGAATCATAATAATAATGCTTCTTGTCAGCTACTACATTTATAATTGTCGTATAAATTGTGAAAACAAATAGTAGATGAGGCCAAGAAGTAGCCATATTCATCTACCTGTATGATAAATTGTGCTCTACAAAGAAAATCCACATCCTTTATATAGTGATCACATCTTGATGTGTGAACTGTTTACAGTTTTGAAGTTATCCACATTCTAATTAACAAATAATAATATCATATTCTCTGAACAATGACATTTTCCTTGACTGAGTAAAGGGGACATTGGTTTTCACTAAATTTAGTATTATTTTGTAAAGAAAAAAGTCTACAGAAACAATGCTAAAAGATTTTGTCTGGCTTGATCACAAGCATGTGTTGTGATTATAGAATATGTAGCCGTCAACATTGTAATTGTCTACTTGCAGCCCAATTTCTTAAAATGGTCAGAGCAAACTAGGATTATTACGTCGATTACACCCTCTATGTAGGATGTATTACACTTTGTATATATCATACTTTCTAAATTTTCATTTTACATACTCCCTCTGTCGTTTATGTTTTCCTTTTTCAATTGTCCCAAATTAATTAATTATAGTCTTGTTTCTTATTTAAGAGTGTAGCTAATATATTAATATCTTAATATATCCTCATTTAATGTTTTTGGTTATAAAAAATATAAACCACTTCATTATTTAATTGTAGTTGGAACAATAAATTGAAAACTGAAAAAGAAGAAGAAGAAGCATTTCATCTTCTGTTAGCATGGGAAATTTGTTTCGAAGTTTTGTTTTAATTGTTTATTTTTCTTATTTTAAAATATGAGTGGCAAATAGGTCTTTGTACTCCGTCCTAATAAATTTTTTGAACGTTATTATGAACAAGATGTGTTAATCAATGTAATGTTGAAGAAAAAATACAACGATGGGACAGAAATGCGAAATTGAGCAAACGTTTGAGACAGTCATTGCAATCAAAATGTGTTGCTTTTGAAAAAAGTTGTGGGGGTGAATATAATTATTATAACAAAAAATAACTTTTGCTGAAGAAAATTACAAATGTATCATTGGAAATAGTTATAATCTACAATACTCATAATCGAAAATAACAAATTACAACCGTTATGATACACAATACAACACTTTACATACTAAAATTTTAACTATTTTTTATTCACTAAGTTCAATTACTATTTCATTTTCATTTAAGAAATTATTTTTTTCTTATTATATATCTATCTCTACATAAATTTACATTCAGCCGATTCTTTTACTCCATCATTTACAAAAATTCCATTTTCATTGTTTACAAAATATATACACACACACACACGTACATACTTGATTGTTTTTAATTAATACTAATTAAAAGACATCAATTAAGAATTCTTGATTGTTTTTACAATATTGGAAGAGTCAAATGAAGTATTTTCTGTACTTTTTAATTGTTTCGCGCGGGTTAATTCGCTAACAATTAAAGAGGATCAGACGATTGTGTAAGGGACGAAACCTCTTGAGACAAAGTCNACAACGTGTCTCCAAGGGGCGCAAGCACACGAGTTACAGAAAAGGAAATGTTTAAGTCTAAAAGTTAAAGGAATGAAAATTACGTACTCTGTTCGAGAGTTTTGGATTCGGTCCTTTGCTTCTAAGTTCTTTCTCCCTTTTATACTTCATAGGCGATCCCTTTGTAATTAACTGCTCTAAAAAACTGCTTGATCGCCCTATAACTACCCACTTTCTTTGTAGTGGCCATTTTGTCATGCAACTGTCCTTTTAACTGCTGCCATTATCTTGCATCGTTCAACCGCTTTCGATTGAACCCCTTGAGTCGTGGAACGTGATAAAGTTACTTTAGCAACTGCCTCAATAACTGCATCATAATGCGTTATGTTTGTTGATACCTTGGGCGACTTGAAGATTTGGGCGAGATTTTGGACGACCGTATGCCACTCTATTCGTTCAGACTCTGAGCGACTTGCAAACTTGGACGATGGCGTTACCGCACTATTGGGCCCCTTATTTGGGCATTCACCTTGATTCGTTCAATTGGATTTCGTTCTTTGGGCTATCTGATTTGGGGATCCTCCAATTGGGCTTTATTCTCTAGGTTGTTCGATTTGGGCTGAATTTTTATGTGTCAACATTAATATTTTAAATTAACTTACTAAAATCGTTTTTTACTTATTTGGTGTTAAAAGTTTAGGAAACGAAAATAATAATTCTATAAATCTCTCACACACAAAAAACATCAATTGAAGAATGAAGAAGTTTTGAAATTTTTTCTCAATTATATGTATTTTTTTACTTTTCAATTTTTATAATGTTGTATTTATACATGTATATTTATAAAACATAGTATACGAAAGAAATGTAATTATGTTCTGTATAAATCGTATATTTTGTAGATTTTTCTTCTTTTTGATACTTTTTTTTTTTATGTATTCCATGCTTGCTTATAAAAATATACTAATATAGTGGACATTTATAATTCGTTCAAGCTTTGGAGGTCGACATGACTTAATTATATTATACACCTTCTTCATTGTCATTCTGAAAACAAAGTGAAGGAGCAATAAAATGAGTTCCCATTTGAAACGGTTGTTTTTCATGCAATTGCAAACAAGTTTTAATGTACAAAAAGCACCATATAGTTTACTGAATTGATAGCTTAATGAAATGAGGTCTAATCAATCTCTGATAAATGATTTTTGAATTTTTCCCTTTTTAAGGCTTGGTCGATACTTTAATGGTCTAAAACTCTCGAGTTAAAGAAGTTTGTGTTGGAAAAAAAAAAGGGTGATTATGGTAGATTATTGGTTAACATAATAAGTATAAATAATATAATCCACCACTCTCACAATGTACAGTATGTTGAGTAGTAAACTTGATTTTTGGACTAAATAATATGAGCTTAAGGATTTTGCTCATAGACCCAAATCAATTAAAAAGCCCAACATGCCTAGCATTTCTAGAAACATTATTTAGAAAAATCTATATAAATATCTACTAGAAAAATATATATAAATATCTAAGTAAAATACGTGATGATGTATCAAGAAGAATATGTGGTCTTATAAAGTCTATCTAGATTATTCTAGGAAAATATCTTGTCCAAATGTGTGATCTAAAAGTCTCATGTAAATATGTGATCTAGGAGTCTCTAGAAAATTTTGTGGACTAGAAGTTTCTTGTAAACATTATATAAAGGGATATGATCCTTCATTTTGTAACAAGTCAAGTGCGTAAGTTTTGGAGTTGAGAAAGACAAGTTTCCTTTTGCTCACCTCCTCCTTCCTATTAATGTTGTCCTCCTTAAAGACCTTAGCTAATCCAAATTAATAAACCCCTCTTTCCTCCAAAACATCAAATCTTAATAATCTATCTTGGAAATAGTCCTGAAATAAGACAGAGAGTTGATTCAATGGAGATCCTTGAGTAGCAAATAGTTACACACATTAATCCCAATACATACAAATATGAGAAGAAATTACACGAGTAGTGGTCACTTTAAGATTTTTGGACAAGCATTGTTCGTTGCCATATTAGGACCAAATACAAATGAAAATGGTAGCTCATTGTTGGAGGGTAATGATTCTGGGATAAACTTTTCAAAGTTCTCAGTGAACCAGTGTATGCATAAATTTGAAACATCAAAACTGCTGGGAATCTACTTATACACGCACAGCGAAAAATTAAAATTATTTCGATTTCCACCGAAGATCCCTTTGTGTTTAGATAGAAATCATGATAAAGATTGTACCTTTGAAAAATTTTGCAACATTTTGCTTTTCTTTTCATTCCAACAATCTTGATTCGCCACCCACAACTGTCCAATTGTCCAGCTTTCAACGGTGATCAACACAGAGAATAAGATTGCAGCTACCAAGGTTTTCTCCGATTGTGTTAGCAAGAATAATTATGAAAAGAAAACCATCTGAATTGAAAACCCTAGCCTAGTATTTATATAAGCCCAAACGGGCCTGGCCTCTCCCGGTCCGATCCAATATTTAATTAAATCATTTAATTAAATTCGGTCCATGAATTAATTAATCCAATTAATTAATTCGGGCTTATAAATAATCAACCAAATTAATTAATTTATCCAACGATTGTTAAATTAATTAATTGATAAATTGCAATCTTCCAATTCTCTTTTGTGTGTGACCCATCAGGTTCCCGATCATGATGCCTAACGACATGAAATATTATTTTAATCTAATCAAAATTGATAAATAAAAACACTCTTTTAATTTATCATCAGTTCATACTCGCCGTCCCAAATTAACATCTAACAATGTATCAGGGCAATACATGTGACGGAAAATGTCACGTGGTATGACAACCAAACTCCTTCGTTTCCGTGAAACTATAATCATTTCGTCAATATGATTTAATCAATTACGAGATATGGAAGTATGTCAATCTCGATTATCAATCATATCTTTCATTCCACTTTAAGTCAATATAAGTCGAAAACTCCTTTTCGACTTATGAATACACATTGGCTAAGGATTTCATCATCGACTTAATTGAATGAAACGCATATTATAATCTCCTACTATCTAAGAGTGACGAATCCTTTATTGATCAATCACAACCTTCATACGATTCTTGACGTACCCGAACGATGTCATATTAGCAGCCCTTTGTAGAGCAACATCCAACACCGTCAAAGTATGACTGTCCTCATATAAGGTACCATGACGACCTCAAGTCAAATGACCAATTCCACAATCGAATATTAGAGATTAACCACTGACACTCAGATAGTTATCCATGTGAAATCTCTCGACGGGTCTCCAATGTTTTGTACTATAACAAAACATCCACGTGTTCATTTAAGTGTTACCACACTTTAACTTGTGAGATTAGCTACTTACTTCACAAGTAAGAAATGCCACATGTGATGGTCCATTCATAATAACGATATTCGTATCTCGTTATTACTTACGACCACGGACGATTTAAGATTCAATCAAATGTAATCTGTATCTCACAATCACAACTCTTTGTGATTAACAAATTACGAAGATTTGAATCTACGGACTCTATTATTTATTTAATTGTCTATTAATTAAATAATAGATCTGCCATTAAATTACATTAATTATATATCAAAAGTATTTATGTCCAAAGTTGATTGGACTTAGGGCATAATACTTACAAACTCCCACTTGCACTAGATCCATCACTTATGTATCCAATATCATAAGTCTACATGACGATCATGTTTATGCTATGACAACTCTTTGTCAATGGATCTGCAACATTGTTAAATGTGGGAATTTGTTCTTTTCTTCACGTCATTTCTATATATTATCTCTTTGATGAGATTATACCGCCTTAATACATGTTTGGATCATTGATGAGACCTTAGTTCCTTTGCTTTAGCAATGACTCTATTGTTATCACAATACAATGGTATGTGATCAACAATATCAGGAACTACTCCAGGTTGTAACTCTTTGCTACTTCTGAAGTAATCATGCATTAGGTTTCTACTATTAAATCAACGGTTGCTTCACGTTTGGAACCTTTCCAACACACCGCTTAAGAGTAAACCAGTTTTTTCATATGAAATCTTCTCAAAATTTCATATATGTAAATTGGGATTAATTAAGCAATTTTCTAGATCACCTCTATAGATCAAGTTGCTTATCCCATATAGTTCATAAATAAATCTTTTAACAACCATTATTTCAACGATTGAAACATAGGGATGTTGTTTTCTATAATATTAGGAATACAACAATGCTCCCATTATCTTCTTGTGAACACACAATTCGTCTTCAAATTTGATAAAATCAAATACTTTGACTTTTTCCATCAAATCGAAGATTTCAGCTCCATAGAGACTTATCTTAACCTTCAGTTACGATATGCAACTGTTGCAAATAAAACCCGAATGGACTTCAACAAGGCCACAGGAGAAATGTTTCACCAAGGTCAACACTTAACCTTTGCTTCTAGCATTGCTTTGTATATATGGATATTCACATCCACATCGACCTTTCCCTGGCAAACTATTTACAAAACCTTATAGGTTTTATTCCATCAGGAGGCTCAACCAAGGTCCAAATCTTGTTCACATACGTCGAGTTCATCTCGAGTATCATGGCCTCTTGCTATCTCTTTTAAGTCAACACTTGACTTTATTTTGTTGCAACTAGCAGCTTCATTATTCTGGATCACTAATATTTGATTAATGATCATGGATTCGCACCTTCTTGAAGGTCGAATGATCCTACTAGATTCACATAGAGCTGTCATATTCTCAGGAGTCTTTACTTCCTGATTCAAAGTATGTCCCATATCAGATATGGGATCAAACTCGAATTTATCTATTTGATTAACTATATCTGTGGACTCTTGAACTCTTTCAAATTCTATTTTACTCCCACCGTCGACTCCTAGAGTCAACATTTTCGCTAAGAAGACGATATGTCGTGAGACAAAAACTTTCTTCATGATAATAGAATCAATATTCAAACGTCTGCTTTTAATATCCCTACAAATATGAATTTATCAGATTTAGCGTCAAACTTATCTGATTCAAGGCGCTTCAAATAAGCGTCATAGCCCCAAGCTTTCATATAAGATGAATTGGGACTATTGCCTTTCCATAACTCGTATGGAGTTTGTTAACCAATTTAGATGGGACATGATTTAGTATGTTGCACACTGCAATCAATGCATGACTCCAAAATAATTTTGGGAGATTTGCATGGCTTGTTATTAATCGCATTATATCTAATAATTAACGATTCCTCCTTTTAGATACACTATCTTGGTGCAGTGTATATAAAGGTGTCCACTGCAAGAGAATCGCATTCTCTCTTAGATAATTTAGATTTTTATCTTTAAGATATTCTCACTTGATCGAATCTTAATGTGAGAGTATCTTTACTTATTTGTTTCTCTAATTCTGGTGTGAATCCCTTGAATTTTTCAAGAGTTTCATGTTTGAGTTTTCATCAAATATACATGATCATTGATGAAATAAGAGAAACATTACTTGACATTAATTGACACGAGTCCATTTGCATCACCATGTATTAGACCAGTAATTATGCTGACCTTTCTTCTTTTCAAGTAAAAGAAGATTTGGTCATTGTGCCAGACATGCATAATTTGTACTTGTCAAAATCAATTAATCCCAAGTATACATCTTTATGTAACTTTGAAATTACATTTCATCTAAATGACAAAGTCTGTCATGCCAAATTTTGATAATAATTAGATTATCGCATTTATACCTTTTAATTTCTATACTCATTATAGAATCCTTAGTATTAAAGAATATAAACGTCGTTTTCTAATTTACCATAGCCATTAGGATCTTTATCAAGATAAACAAGAACAACAATTGTCCTTAATATTAAATAGTTCATATCCGAATATGAAATTCATTTTAATGTTCCAGTTATGGTGGGTATAAAGCGACATTTCTCTAATTTCAATACTAAACCAAAAGAAAATAGCAAGAAGTAAATTCCTACAGGAAATGCAGTAACCTTTGCTCATCTCCAACGTGTAGCTCAACTTCTCCCTTTCGTAGTGGTCTACTTCTATTCAGTTTCTCCATATTTGTATAAATATGAGATTTACACCTGGTATCAAATACCTAAGAAACTTGTGAAGTAGACGTAAGCCACGCAATATTCCAATGACCTTTCATTCTACAATGAAAACAATGGTCATTAGATTTGATATTTGTCCTTCGCTTAGATTGTCTTAACCATATTGGATGCTTTCATAAAACCCCTTTAGACTTCCTCTTAATATCTTTAAAGGAATCAATGGCTTGCCCACATCTAACTTTGTTATTGGGCATACCAGTCCGAAACATGTTAAGCAACTTAATGAATATGCATTCGAGCTTATTCATATCTCATAATTAGTCTGAATAACTTTATGACAGAGACTGCAAAGTTAAGTCAATACTTAGTTCATAGTTTATGATTGAACTCAATTAAGACATTTCTCAACGTCAATCATCTTCAGTGTCTAAGCATCGATTGAAGATTACTCTGTCATTTTGCATCGATATAGTTGTTTGGAAGTCTCATATCCTTCCACACGTGATTATTATCATAAAAATCTTTGTAATGAAGAATTATGTGTAAACATCTACACTCTCAAATTGCTTTTGTAACTTAGGTGATATAGTTGCAGATATCACATATGTTGCATTACTATTGTCATCACTGCGTTTATTATAGCAGCCACATCTTCCTTAATCGGGTCATCACCAGATGTCTCTGGAAAATGGCTACTTAAGGACAACCCACTTTCTCATGCTCGAGAACAATTCTCAAATTGCAGTGTCAATCAAGAAGATTTAATTTGGTTGTTGGCATCCAGTATGTCATTCAAAACATATGGTTACTCAGGATTCAATATAAATACAAATGACGAAAAGGAAAAGAATAATATATAAAATGTATCAACTAATTTAACGTGAACTTTTATTAAATTAATTATACTCTCACTGTTTAAATAAAATTTATGACCATTTTACATAAATTTATGAAATCCATACTTGACTCCCAGTGGGTTGGGATCCCATCTATTATATTAAGATCTTGAGTGTACTCAACAAGCCTTAATATAACATTTTGGTAGATACTATTATCAATTGTATCTCCATACAACTCCCAGATCATTAACCTAATAACTCTTTGTTTTCACACATCTTATATGTTAGCTTAACATGCCTCTAAAATTTATCTCCTTGAGTAAAATTTATCTCCTTGAGTGTACTCAACAAAAGATAAATTTTAGTTAAGTCAAACCCGTCATTCAGAAATATCAAATATTTCATAGTGTCAAACATATCCCTAATGGACCAACCTTGAGTGTACTCAACAAGTTGAGACGATTTGGGACTCTGATTTTTCACTATAATGATGGAAGGCGATTACAAATGTGACTTAATATTTTATGGAGGGATTTTGCATTCAAAAGTCTCATCAACAATGATACAATCATATATATATTATTATACATCTACCAAACAAATAAATATATATATAACATAATATAATAGTGTGGACGATTATGGACTTTTACGATCTAGTCTTCCCGAGCCATAAGGAAGACTAGTTGGTCAATTCCTATGGGGTATAGCATTGAACAGTATCAATGCACCATCTCCATGGTCTCTTCCTCTTCTTGTTTCTTCAATCAGTCCAGCTACAACTTGTATCCTATAATAGTTGGCACCCAAGTCTAAATGAAATTGGACTTCCAGGCCCATAGTAATAATAATAATGGATTCATAGATCGAAAATGATTAAGAGCTCGCAGACCCATAATAATAACATTAATAACGGGCTCGCAGACCCAAAATAATTAAGAGCTCATCGGCCCATAAAAATAACAAGAATAAAAATTAACCATTCAATACATCCATATGGTCGAATCCATAATCGTCCACTAATAATACATTCATCACATAAATGTATACCTATATACTATCTAATATTATATGCAAACTAGTTTCAAGTTTTTAGCAATTAAGGTCGTTTAAGCTCTTTTAAACAAATGGATCGGAACAATTAAATAATTAATTAATCATATAAATCAATTATTTAATTAGCGGGCATAATTAATTAAAATCAAATTTTAATTAAATATCGAATTGGAGTCCAACTCAAATTCCACAATTATAAGGCAAGATTATTTAATTAAAATCAAATTTCAATTAATTATCAAATTAGAGTCTAACTCTAATTTCAAACTTAAGGCGGTTGAATTTAATTAAAATCAAATTTTAATTAAATAACAAAATTAGAGTCTAACTCTAATTCCAAGATTTTTGGACGGATTTATTTAATCAAAATCATATTTTAATTAAATACCAAATTAGAGTACAACTCTAATTCCAAGAGGAAATTTAGGGCCAGACAATTTAATTAAAATCAAATTTTAATTAAATGTCAAATCAGAACTCAATTCTAACTTCAATAACATATTTGGGTGAATAATTTAATTAACATCAAATTTTAATTAAACACTAAATTAGAATCTAATTCTAACTTAAATTGAATTAAGATTTTAATTTAGGATAAAACTCCTAAATAAAATAAAATTTAAT
Organism: Olea europaea var. sylvestris; assembly: GCF_002742605.1. Lineage (NCBI taxonomy): Eukaryota > Viridiplantae > Streptophyta > Magnoliopsida > Lamiales > Oleaceae > Olea > Olea europaea. The sequence continues at coordinate 5,663,453 of NC_036252.1, forward strand.
TTAGGGTCAAAATTTAATATTTAAGTTAAAATCTAATTTTAACGAAAATATAAAAAGTCGTCAACTTTAAATAGAATTTTAAATTGGGTCAAAATTAAAATTATGGGCCAAACCCATTTAAAGTATAATTTTAAAATCAATTCAAAATTCAAATTCAAAACCATTTGGAAATTGAAATTTGACCCAAGTTAAAATTTATAATCAAAGCCTCACAATTTCGAAAATTTCAGAACATTAGAGATTAACCACTGACACTCAAATAGTTATCCATGTGGAATTTTTCGACGGGTCTCCAATATTTTCTTCTATAACAAAACATCCCACGTGTTCATTTAAGTGTTACCGTACTTTAACTTGTGAGATCAGCTACTTAATTCACAAGTAAGAAATGTCACACGTGATGGTCTATCCGTAATAACGATATCTGTATCTCGTTATTACTTACGACCACGGACGATTTAAGATTCAATTATATATAATCTGTATCTCACAATCACAGCTCTTTGTGGTTAACAAATTATAAAAATTTGAATCTACAGACTCTATTATTTATTTAATTTTCTATTAATTAAATAATAGATCTGCCATTAAATTACATTAATTATATATCAAAAGTATTTATGTCTAAAGTTGATTAGATTTAGGACATAATACTTACAAAACTTCTTTTACTGTCAAACAAACCATTCCAGTCGACAAGTGATGTGGCGAAATATTCAAAAGAACACTTGGAGAATATGCATAAGAATGCAATGAACTTGATGCCACAGATAGAATTAACCATAAAATTCTCGGATGCTGAATCTTTCTTTTTTTATTTTTAATAGTCTAGTTTCACCATTGGTTCAAGCCAACTTTTAAGTTACAGGAAATGAGAATGAGAAATAAGAGGTATTTTATTATCAGCTATATGAGTTCAAATGACCTACGGGAAGCCCTTGTTTCAAGTTTCTCACTAAGTTTTCTTTTCAAAAAATCTAAAACTAATTGTAACGTCCCGAACTTTATTATTATTATTATTGTTATTTTAAATAAAAATGAAGCTCGAGATGCTATCAAAACTTTCCTCTATCTAGTTTAAGCGAAAATATATCGAAAATTCTCGATTTCAAATTATTAATTTAAAATTTAACTTAACACGTCAAATGCTGGAACCGTAAAACATATTAAATAACAAGCATAAAAATTTACGTAAAGTTATTCTTCAAATAAAAATGGATAATTATTCTTTTCTAGGAAATTTATTTAACAACCCCATAAGCATCACTCAGTCAATCTTCTACATGTCCACACGATCTGTTCTAATCTGAAATTTTAGTAAGAGTGAGTATTTTAAAAATACTTAGTAAGAATAAGTATACATTCTTATTCACGTGATATAAATATAAAACTGACATAACGTATCAACATTTCTTAAATTTAGAGTTCAAGGAATTTCTTGAGAATCCCCATATCCCGTAGAATTTAATATCTTTGACCAAATAATCCATCCCGTAGAATTTAACATCTTTGACCTAACGGTCTATCCCGAAGGATTTAACATAGAGTTCAACCCGAAAGCCTCATAGCATTTTATGCCAAATATTATACAAATATCAAGGAATAAGATTTTACCACTTTGTACGATATATTCTTACATCTATTGTCATCAAAATTCTTGAATTGATGTCATATATAAAAAAAAAAGGAAAAAGAAAAAGAAAAAGAAAAAGGAAACTGATTTTGTATGAAGATGAACTTAAACATTTCTTGAGATACAACACGTTCATCTTAAAACCTATATTTATAATTTTGAAATGTAACTTCTAATCCAATCAAAGGACTTTAGTTTTAAAATAATTCAATTAAAACTTAGTTGTCATTATAAACATCATTATATTAAATTCTAATATGACCTTTAATTTTTCGAGGTAACTGTAGTTGCGTTTCTTATTTTATATATGAAATATTATAATAATACACTTTCTTTCCTATTAAATAATTTGGACACAACTTGTACAAAATATTTTTTTCTTAGGTCCAAATTATTTTATTTAATACAAGCTACAAAATGAATATAATATTTGATATATTTCATCAACTTCTAAAAATACTTAAATATTCAACCCAAATAAGATTTACGATAATTCTAAGTACACTAAGCAAAATACATCATCAATCTTTGGATTTTAGTGTGACGACAAATCTAACATGAATTATTTCATTTACTAAGTGACTCATATTAAGTTTAGGTCCATATGAGAAATAATAAAAAAAAGTTCGGGGTGTTACACTAATAATCATGAACTCCACAGTTTCGAGATTAAACATATAATTGTCTTGATAATTAGTAATCCAAATGTAATAACCACAAACAGTTTCAAAATCAACAAAGCACAAAACGTGAAAACTTAAATGTACTTTCCTGAGAAAAAAATTCTCACACACTTCCATACAATGGGCCATAACTGTATCCTTGGTGTGAAACAGTGGAAAAAGGAATTTTAACCAACTAAGAAAGTGCATCACAAACTTAATCCAATGTCCAAAAGGGAAACACTTAACATGTTATTGGTCCATAAGATACTGAAATGCAACAAATATACACATAGGATATATATGCAATTTAATTGGTCAGTAAAGCTTCTGTTAGTATGGTCATAGGATGTTAGTCATCTTTTCCTTCACAGAAGCAAAAATTGCACATACTAACTTCAGTTTTATATAATTGGGGAATGAAGAAGTCACACACAAATTACGACAACACGACTTTAAATTGTTGGATAAATTGAGTGATTTGTGTGTAAATTATTGATTAACATAATAATTATAAATAATAGAATTCAATAATAATATGTAACTTAATATAAAATAAACGTGAGAAAAATTTAGAAAGCAAGTCTTAGGGAGTTATGTCAAGGACGTTGTTTAAAGTCGTGCTGCTTCCCTTTGTATGAGCACTTTCGACATTATACGTCTCCAAAATAAATCACATGTGGCTTACAACCAGTTCTCTTTCTATGGGCACGATCATAGAGAGATAAAGAACGAACATTTTTTCAAATTGTCAAAACTTTAGAAATATAGTGTGAAATATAGAAAGAGTATTTTAGTTATATCTCAAGTTGGGTGTTCTCATGTTGTGTATCTCAATGAAACTCTCTTTTATAGGGACAAATTTAACCCTCACAATCATGAATATTATACCAATTAAAATGTAAGTTACACACTAGGATTTATTAGTTTTAATTTTGTATTAAACTGAAAATTAAAATCAATACAGAAAATTAAAGGTTTTAATTTGAAAGTTAAAACTTTTATTCCAAAGTACAAAAATCTGTTTGTTTGATTCGAAGGGAGAGGACGGATGATCCAAGATTCATATTCTTGAAGCATTGAGCTTAGAAATAGTAACAACAAAAATTAAATCTGTTGCTTGAATAAACTCAAGTTATTTGCACACTAAAAATAATAATCAAAGTATACATTCATAGAAAAATAATTTTAATTAATTTAACCAAGTAATCATTATCTTTAAGATTTATAGACACCATTTTATGATAGAATACAAGAAAAAGATTTATTTATGAATATTTGAAAATTCTTAAGATTTTTTTAAACCCAATATTATGAGAATAATTTCAAAATAATTAAATCTATAGGCAGATTTAAAAATCTGCAACTTTTGATCATTCCATGGTGGATATCTGAACCAAAAATCTGTAAGGAAACTTCTTCTTGCAACTGGTTTCTCATGGGTAAACATATCAAATGAGAATTTCCCATGGTACCGTCCAAATCCAGATTCACCAACTCCCCCAAATGGAAGAGAATCTGCAATGTACTGCACTCAAGAAAAAGAAAAAATGAAAGTTTTATAGGAGAAACAAGCCGATACAATCTCTAATTGCATGTTAAACAACGCGTAAGATAGCAACTCGTTTTGTATTTATACATTTTCATTATCAAATTCATGAAATAGTCTTTTCGAGTTTATTTTTATACATTGTATCTCTAAAATAGAGAGCATATCGTATTTAGAGAGTATTTTGGAGATGTTCTTAATTCTCAACTTACTTGGATGATGGCGTCGTTGAAAATCACGCTACCCGAGGATGTTTCAGATGCTAACTTTTTCTTTAATGTTTCATTGTTGGTAAAGGCATAAATAGCTAATGCTCTTGGCCTAGATTTGATGAATTCAATACTATCTTCTATTTTCTCCACCTGACAAAAATATAGTTTTTGTTTATTGCAAAAAATTTAATTTACTAATTAAGAAACTCTTCAATTCTATATAAATATTTCTTTTTGTAGAAACACAAGTTCTTGAAAATCATCTATATGGTTCTCACAGTAATTATTGGGAGCAATGGACCAAATATTTCTTCTGTCATGATTTCAGATTTTAAAGGAGGATCAACCAAGAGAGTGGGCTCCATAAACCTGCATCCAGTAAACAGATTCAATAATTTACAATTTCCTTTTCGTCTGGTTTGGGTGCAACAAGGTTGCTTATAAGTTGGATCACTCAAATGATGGTCATTGAATGCAATAGAAGGTTTAGCCTACCATCACACACACAAATTAATTTACATATGAGATGGTTGGAAACTGACCTAACAAACGTATCCTTCTGCTTTCAAACGCCTTTAGTATGTTACTTTTTGCCTGTTAAGTAAGGCATTTAGGGTCTATTTGGCAAGGTTTGTGAAAAGCCAAAAGTTGTTTTTGAGATTAAGAAATTGCTTTTGAGTCCGTCTGGATAATTTTTTAGAGGTTTTTGGTCTGACTAGAAGAATTTTATAGAAAACTAGCTAAAGTAACGAAGCTCTTCTACAAGACGCTGAAGAGCAGAAGCCCTCTCAAACGGGTCATTAGCGAAAATTGAATTTGACCTACACATAAGACATGCTAAATATACAAATAAAAATGAGTAGATTCATAGTCTCTCTATCAACTTATCGAGGTGATTGAACACAAGAAGGAGAGGTCATTGACGGAGGATTGCACTTACAGAGCATCTTCATCATATGAACCACCATGAACAATAGTAGCTTTAACGCTGGGCTCATCTAAGAGTTTCCTTAGTCTCGAACAATGATTTTTGTTGATTATCCTTCCGACACTCTCTTTCGGAATTTCCCCAAACATACTAAGGATGTAGGCCTTTAGTAATTTTACCTGAAAAAAACATATAAAATTAGATAACAAAGCATTATTAAGGAAACCTTTGGCTTAATATATTTATTAGTAAATAACTACCAAGGTGGTTGAGAACTTCTTTTCCACAAGGATATAATCAATGGCTATGCATGCTTGGCCAGCACAGGTCCCAAATTTTGCAGCAAGGATTCTTTTCGTTGCAATCTAACAACAATATTAATCTCAAATTCTTAGACTGTTTCACACTAGGAGTCAATAAGAATATTACCAATATAGAAATATGTATTTACCTCTTTATCCCAAGAACTCGAAAGGGAATCAACAATGGCAGGGCATTTCCCACCCAATTCCACAGCGACAGGAGTTAGATTTATCGCTGCAGCAGTCATAACAATACGAGCCACTTTTGCACTACCTATATTATTTTTAGAGTCGAATAAGAAGACAACAGACGAGATTTTTGAGAACATCTAGTGTAAATAGCATGTCATCATGATCATAGCCAAGTAACTTGAAGGATGCCTAATTTAATTAAAAATTAAATCGAAAGTCTCACCATGTATGCACGAAAATAAGATACATAACCTTAGAAGAGAATTCCTTGCTTATTACATTACATTGTCTAATTACCTGTGAAAAAAATCTTGTCCCATTTCTGTTGTAATAATTTCTCACCAATTGAGGGACCTCCTTGAATCACTTTAATGGCTTTATTATCGAGGTAAGTGTGGATTGTATTGGCCAAAACTGAAGAAGATGCTGGAGCTAGTTCTGAAGGTTTTAGAACCACTGTATTTCCTGCTGCAATTGCTCCTATCAATGGTTCCAATGATACTCCTAAAGTTTATCCATGAAAAACATGATATTCTCATCAGACGAAAATTTAAATAAATAAATGTGTTCAGTCTTAAAGATCTCAAGTTTTTTCTAGAGGAGGTCGTTCAGAATGGTATCAAAATATACAAATTACAAATTTCTTAAGATCAAGATATGTCCATCCCCTATTTTATAAAAGTTGTGTACATCTTAGGCTTTTCATAAAGAAAATGAAACCGGCTTGTAATAAGTGAAATCTTACCAAAAGGAAAATTCCAACATGATATGACAAGGATAACGCCAAGTGGCTCAGGAACTAACTCTGCTCTCGAAGGAAATGCAGCTACAGGTAAATCAGCCTGGAAAATCCATGAAAGGAGGTAGTTCATAATCTTAAGTATAAATTTTATTCGCAGTAAATTTGGCGTCTTATATACCATGTTTTTTACTATTCAATTTATATTACATCAAAATCTAAATCAACCCACAGAGAGAGAGAGAGAGAGAGAGAGAGAGAGAGAGAGAGATGACCTTTTTGCTAGACATCCATTGCTTTAACCATTTTAATGCATAGTTTACAGATTTTATTAGAGGTCCTACCTGCAGACAAGCTTGGTTAGTTAATTGAGATATGAAAATAATAATATAATAGGTTGGAAACGACAAAATCTGTGTCACAAAAGGCCTAACAATGTGGACTGTCTCGAAGATCTTGCTCTCTTTGGAGTAACATAATTATAAAATGAGTTATGCCATTTTACCAAATTATTTTACAGAATTAGATTGTCAGAATGAGTTGGCAAATTGTGATTGGATTGTTGGAAAATATTTTTGGCCCAATTATCAATAAAATGCTGTCAAGTGTTAATCTGGCAATATAACATAGCTCTAAAATCTATTATTTTATGCTTAAACGGAAAACTGCCAGAACCGGAAAATATACACACAGACCATTGAGCATCAGACTCAATACAGTTGTGTATATAAAGCTGTCAAAATTTTAGACTGGAATAGTGAGTTTTCTTTCGGTATTTACTGTAGATATAACATTAATGAAATAGACCCAAATTTAGTGGCAACAAGTATTTCTGAACTGAATATGTATCTACATAGAATTTCCCGTACCTCGTCTCTAAAAGATTCGACTCGATGTTTTCCTAAATCTTGTTCAAGAGCCTTTAATATGTCACCCTCTTTTTCCTCGAGCAAAGAGAGAAGAGCTTTGAGTTGGGACCTCCTCCATGACTCTTGTTTTGTTATTCCAGTATTGAATGTGTTTTTTAACTCTTTCAACTCTGATTCTAAATTTCCTGTGTAATCCATAGTGGCAGAGAAGATGCTGCTGCAAACTGAACAATTTTATGTGCATTTATACTTGTTCACCTAAATCTCCGTACACCTTGCATAATTGAATTTCATTAAGAGTGTGTTTAATTGCCAATTTTGTTTAATGGAAAAATGTCTTTTTTTTTTTTTTTTTTTTTTTTGGCTCATTTTTTTGGCTCATCTTTGAATGTTGCTTCGACACCTTCATCTGTGAAAGGTTTCCTATGCAAAAACCCTGAACTTGTAGCATAACTCATTTTTCAATTTTTGTTATGTGATCATATTTTTCTTAAAAATAAGGAAAACATTTTTAAGGAAAGATAATTTTTATTTTCCTTTGCTCTCTCTCTTTTATCCCTTCTTTCTCATCTACCAACTAATAAAAATGGACAAGTATAACATTTTTTAGATTGAAAATAAAATTACTTAAGCACATTTAATTGACAATTTTCATGCAAATAATTTCTAGGCAATTCGATTGCCTATAATTTATTTTATTTTCATATAAATTTTATGCTCGCAATCAAATACACTCAAAATGTTTAGTCTTTTATCCTCTTTAATTCTACCTTTTCTATTGGATAGCGAATGACTTCCGTGTCAATATTATAGTATATAAATAGAAAGAAAATTACGTCCAACCAAACTACAATACAAATATATTGTGAGTTCAAGTCTTCTTTATAAACAATACAAACCAATCGATAAATCAAAGAAAGGGAAAGAATTAAGAGAGAGAAAGTTATTATAAGAGCCTTCAAAAATTAGGATTTCTTGATGAAATAGATAGGTTTGTATGCTACGAGAAGAGTAAACAAAAAATAAATTAACAAAAGACGGAAACTAATAATATTATGCCTAAATTAAATATTATTCTGTAATATTAAACATAGCTAACATCCTCCTTAAACTCACGATACTAACGCAAGAAGCAACGAGAGTATGGCAAGTAAGAAGCGACAACAATGGGCTGGATGAAATTTCGTGAAGAAGTCTGCAAGCTATAACGATAAAGAAACAAAAGGTAGGGAAGTGGTACCACATTGCAGATGATGGTGAATAAGATAACTGTCAATCTCAATATGCTTCGTGCGCTTATAGAGTACAGAGTTGTAAGATATTTGAATAGCACTTTTGTTATCACAATACGTAGGTAGTTGGAGAGGATGTAAAGAACACCCATGTCTACAAGTAACCAATGCAAATAAACAATTTCGGTGGTGGCGGATGTCATAGACTATACTCTGCCTCAGTAAAGGAATAAGAAATAACAACATGTTTCTTACTCTTCCAAGAAATGAGGGAATCATCTAAAAATATACAAAAAATAGTAGTGGAATTGCAATCAGTGGGGTTATTGGCCCAATCAGCATCAGAGTAAGCATGGAGCACTAAAGAGGAGGTTGATGGAAACAAAAGACTCCGAAAGGAAGTACCACGAAGATAACGTAAAATACGAACAACAATTGCCCAGTGAATTGTTGTTGGAGCTGAAATAACTTGACTAACCACGTGAACAGCATAAGTAATATCAGGACGTGTGATGGTAAGATAAACTAGACATCCAATAATGGTGCGATACAAAATGAGATCAGTCAACGGTATACCATCAGATGATAAATATCGAGCGTTAGACTTAAGATTAGTATAAACTGTTTTAGTATCAGCAAGATGAGCACACTCAATAACATCCATAATATACTTGAATTAGGAGAGAAAATAGCTCAAAATACAAACAACAGTTGCCCAATGAATTGTATTAGAAGCTGAAACAAACAAACTAACCATGTGAACTTTATAAGCAATATCAAGATGTGTGATGGTGAGATAAACTAGACATCCAACAATGGTGCGATACAAAGTGAGACCAGTTAAAGATATATCATTAGAGGGTGAATATGGAGCGTTGGACTCAAGAGGAGTATCAGTAAGACGAGCATGCTCAATAATACCCACAATATATTTCGATTGGGAAAGAAGACATCCTCTAGGAGAAGAAGCAACTTCGATCCCTAAAAAATAAGACAATGCACCTAAGTCTTTCATTTTAAAATGACCAGGCAATTCTGATTTCAAATTAGCAATCCCATCAACATTATCACCAGTAATAATCATATCGTCAACATATAGTAAGAGCAGAATGCGACCAACTAAATTACATCTAAGCAATAATGCAGAATCAAGATGACTGGATGTAAAATCAAGAGAGACAATAACAATGGAAATTTTTTCAAACCAGATACGAGGTTTTTTTTTTTTCTCGAGGTCATAAAGTGCCTTCTTGAGTTTACAAACGTATCAAGTAGCATGAGAAAGACCACAAGAGGGAACCATGTGAACCTCCTATTGAAGATTTCATTCAAAAAGGCATTTTTGATATCCAATTGAGAGAAACTCCACTGACAAACAGATGCCACTGCAATAAGTGTGCGAACTGTGGTGATCTTGACGACAAGAACAAAAGTCTCCTCATAATCTAGACAAAACTCCTTATTAAAACCCATAACAACCAATCTAGCCTTGTAAAGTTCAACTGAACCGTCAGACTTGATTTTAATCTTATAAATCCAACAAGAACCAATAGTATGTTTACTTGGAGGTAATGCAACCAAATCCCAAGTGTTTATCTTATGTAAAGTAGAGAGTTCATCAATCATAACTTGTAGCCAAAAGGGATCTAGGATAGCCTCTTTATAGGAAGAGGGTTCAGACAACTTATGAATGAAGGTTAGAAAATAGCAAAAAGACTCCGAATAACAGAAATAAGCAAAATCGGGTAATTGAGTGAACTTACAAGTACATTGAGGATATCGAGAAGGAGTAGGAATTGGAGCTAGAGCTGGAGCTGGATCAGCTATATCAGGTGATGCCTGGGAAGCCATAGAAGAAGAGGGGTATCATGAGCCAATGCATATGTACTTATTGTACATGAAGAATCAACAATACATGGTATATATGAGGATGGTCTATCAATATCATCAAATATTGGATCAATACTAGTAAGGTCAATTTGAATCACATCACGAGTATTATCAAGAATATAAAAGAACGAGACATGCTCAAGAAACACAATGTGACGAGAGATATATAATTTTTTATTAATAGGATCAAAACAGCTATAACTTTTTTATCCTTGCCCATAATCTAAGAAAAGAAACAGTAGTGAGAATTGCTTCACTCCAAAATTCAGTAGGAACATTAGCCGACAGGAGAAGGGAACGAACAATTTCTACAATGCGCCTTTGCTTTCATTTTCAGCAACACCATTTTGTTGTGGGCTGTTAGTACACGAGATTTGATGAATTATGCCATTAAGAGCAAGCAATTCAGAGAAATCAGTAGAAGTATACTATTTACTCAAGTAACATCTAAAGTACTTAATTACAACAGAATGCTGAGTTTAATAAGTGCTCTAAAAGAGCGATAAATAAAAAGAAATTGAGAACATCGTTTCATAAGATAAACCCAACAATAACGATTGTAATCATTAATAAAAGACATTTAATATCTAGACTCTCATTTTTATAGCAACAAGAGTAGGTATCCACACATCAGAATGACCAAAATCAAATGGTACAACGGAGTAAGAAATACTTCGAGAAAAAGGTAAAGTAAAAAATTTAGCTAATTTGCAACTAGCACAATCAGAAATGTCATGAGTTAGCGAATCTCCCAATTGACCTTTAGAAACTAAAATTTCAAACGACTAGTGAAAATATGTCTGAGGCTAGAATTCACAAATGAAAACTAGAAGAAGAAGAATTCAAAGTTGAAGATGCCAATTCAACACCACAGGCCACAACATGTAATGGTCTCAATTGTCTAGACATATAACCCTCCTTGTCTACCGCCTATCCCCAAACAGCTTATGAGATTGAGGTTTGAGGATCCTGCACATGTCAAGCAGTACAAGAAAATTGAACTAAGTAACTAGAATCACACAACTGGCCAATCGAAATAATATTCAAAGTAAGAGCTGAAATACATTAAATATCTGAAAACGATAAATTATGGTGTTAACAGAACCAACACATGTTAAGGGCAATGGAGTGCCATCAACAATCATAACTGACATAGATGAGTTAGAAGGATGCAAGTCCTTAAAAAAATTTAAGTTAGATGACATGTGTTTAGAAGCACCTGAGTCAAAGATCCATAAAGAAGAAATACGTGAAGGACTCTAGGATTATGTGTAGAAGCTGACATAGCATATGGCTATGTGACTAAGAACTTTTGAAGCTGCTTTGCCAAATCAGTCAACATAGGACTGGAAGAAGGTTGTGCTCCAAGCATAAACGAATCACCAGATGGCATGGTGATAGCTGTGTTAGAATTGAGACGATAAGATCAATATTGTGGCTGTTGCTTCTTCAATATCTTAGGACATTGAGACTTCTAATGTCCCTTTTGTTGGCAACAATTACACTTATCATTAATAATCCGCACATAACGTTTGTTGTGATTCTGTATGTAGAGTCGAGAGGGTACAACCAATAATAAGGTGCTAGATGGAGGAAGAGATACTTCACTTATAAGAAATTTCAAATGTGTTTCTTTAGCCATCACTAATCACTGAATCAACCAAGGAAATTGGAGTGCGATGCAAAATTGAGCCTCTAAGTCCCTCAAAATAACTGCGAATTGCCATAAAAAATTAAACTAATCGCTGCTCTTCTCCAAAGTAATATATTCCTCACATGCTTTTAGTCCTGCTGATTCTGTAAGGCCGACTCATCCCAAATTGAATTCATAGCAGTATAAAATTCAAGAATGCTCATATTTTTCTGTACTAAAGTCCATACATCAATTTCCAACTGATATCACTTTCTAAAGTTCGACTTAGTGTATAGTTTCTAAAAGTGATACCAAACCTCTTTTGTTGTTTCAAACTTAGCCAACTGTGTAACAGAATTATGCATCCAAGTAAGGATTTTAGCATTTTTTAGCTCCCAATTATCTAACCCTATCACATAATTATCAGCAATATTCTTGGGTTTCATAATAGTTCCACTAACAAATCTCACAATCTTTTTTCCTTTAGAAAATTCTTCATCACGGTACTCCAATTTGAGTAATTATTACAATTTAATCTAACACTGGTGGATTGAAGTGAATCATCCCTTTCAGTTATCATCATAGAATCAACAAATATCAAGGATTGATGATTCGATTCCAAAGCAAAAGGAAGAGGGGCATTTGAAGTAGCTGAATCTGAAGCTCCAGCCGAAGCAGGTTCTGGGGAAAAAGCAAATCCCGATCTCGAATTAAAAAAACCACCCAATTCTAAGAAAAACAACAACAACCAACGCACTGCTACTTAATACCACTTAACAATGAACCCATTTTCTTTGTGGGCTTCCCAATTTGATAAAAGAAAGTGGTGGGAAGTTGCCAAAGTTTTGTTTCAATTCCAAAGTTTGTTGCCAACAATTGGTCTAGTTTTAAAATCACAAAGCACCCACAATTGAACCACCGTCCACTCCACAAAGAGAACAATTTGTTGCCAAGAATTTCTATGAGTTGTGAGAAGTATGCGCAAAGAGGAAGGCTGTGGGAATTTTGGGTTGGAATGATTATGCCGAAGTCAAAATTGGTGGTGCCTACATAATGAAAACTGCAAGTGCCTTTTAGTAGCAACACCATCCACAATAACAAATGTCCAAAATTTCAATGCAAAAAGTCAATGGCTCTGATACCATATAAACATGGGAAGCGTTCTTCCTACCCATAAATTTGACAAGTATTTTTGACAAATAATCATGACCTTTAAATTAAGCAAATCCAACGGTTAATATGTATTTCATTAGGATCATGGGAGAGTTAGTTATAACCACTTGAAATCTATGAAATACTAACAATTGGATTTGTTTAATCTAAAAGTCACGATTATTTGTCAAAAATAATTATCAAAGCCATGTGTAGGAGAAATGTTTCCCTATAAACAATACAAACGAATTGATAAATCAAAGAACGAAGAAGAATTAAGAGAGGAAGAAACATATTATACGAGCCTCCAAAAATTAGTTTTTTTTTTTTTTTTTTTTATGAAATACATAGGTATATATACTACAAGAAGAGTAAACAAAAATGAAACCTACAAAAGATGGAAGCTAATAATATTATGCCTAAATTAAATATTATTCTATAATATTATATATAGCTAACATTCTTGTCGTTTTATCTCTAATTGTAATATATAATTCTATAACAAAAAGATGTCAATCTTAAATAAATTCTAAAAGTAAGTGGGAAAATGCCAATTTTTTTTATAAAAAAAATTATAGAAAAAATAATATCCACTTTAATGTGGATGTCAATCTTAGACGAATTTTAAAAATAAGTGGAAAACTGCCAAATTTTTGAAAAAAAAAAAAAAGGTATAGAAAAATAATATCCACTTTAATGTTTTACATTTTTTTCTTTTGCCCTTTTATTAAATTTAAAATTAGATGCAGAAAAAATGTGGCATATGTTTACATGTGATTAATTCGAGCTATAGCACATTGAATACGCGCTAATCTTTGCAAAATATGAAGAAATGAACTTGAATAATACAAAGTGTAATTAATTTCCATTAAATAAATACTAAACTCAAATCAAAAAAATTCCTATTCTCCCGCATAAGATTTCTAACGTGGAGGTGGCTCAAATAATTTTCGGATTTAGAGTTTAAACAACATTGTTTGGTAACCATTTTAGGAATAATCATACAAATAATTTAAATGAATACATGATCACTGACAAAGTCATCAACTGTACCTTAAAAAAAAATCCATATACGCTGATAAGTATGACACAATTAATGATATCAATATTATTAGTAATCACTGACACACATTGTTGAGCGATTACCAATGATAATGTTGTTGTGATACCGTCAATAATGACCAATTATGATTTGGTCTCCATTGTCGACGAACAAGCATATAATACTTCTTCAAATTTTGTTTTTAATCTTTTAAATATATAGCCAATAACTTTAGATTATTTACAATATTATAATTGTTATTTTATTCTTGATGAAATTTGGCACTTAATATTGTTAAATTATAAGTAACTGACTTTTTTACTTACTAAATTGATATATACTGAATAAAATAATATATCCAAACAAGGTAATGTTTATTCACTTAAAATTAAATTTAACTTGTTTTTAAGCTTAGCCATACATGTTTGCAGCTATTAGCTATACTTAAAACTTACTAAAAAAATGTAAAATTTAAAAATTATTGTTGGTAAAAAATTAGTAAGTTGAAGATAAATTTGATTAATTCTTAAATAAGTGTACAAAACAAATTAAAATTTCGATACAAGAAACAATAACACATTAGGAATGAGACAACACAAAAAAGGGATAGAAGGTATTTTAGCATCGAATTTATTCCCCAAGTTAAGCTATTAGCAGAATATTTAAGAGGAGAAAATGAAAAAGAAAAAGTTACTAGAGAAAGATTTGTTATTGCTATTTTTATTTTATGTTTTTAATACTATCGTCATTTAATTCAAAATTCCCTTTCCAATGGTAGAAATAGATGGAAAACGTTTGCAACTTAAGAGTTTGAAGAGCGCATGTCTTAAAAGACAAATTTGTTCTAAGTTTTTTATTTACTTTGTTATCATCTTTATTTCGAGAGACAATGACAACTCTATATTACGTATCATAAAAGCTATCTATAGTGTTTTAAAGATAAGATCCAACCGTTTGAATGTGACAATTGATAGCGATTTGATATCAAAACCACAACTTGTGAATTTAAAGCTAACTAATTGACCAAAATTTTCTATTGATACGCTTTCCAAGCTGCCACCTACCAAAGAAGATTCTCGTTCAAGAAAAATCTCAAAATCTTAGAGCCCGTTTGAAAGTGATTTTGAGAATTGATTTTTTGACCGTTATAAAAAAATTGGGGTCCACCTGTGAGAAAAGAAGTGAAATATGACGACTGGAATAGCGAAATAACGGTCAAAAAATTAATTTTTTGGATGAAAAATCGCTCCCAAACAAGCCTTTAATCACTTTTGATTAAAAAAATATATATATATTGGATTTGCCTACGAAGCAAAATTAAGCATGCACTACTGGGTATCCGAGGAGTTGCTCTTTATTTTTCGACATGGTAACTTCTATTTGGAATGCAATGTTTGGAAAGCATTTAGAAACCGTTTAAATTATACATAACGAAAGTAAATGGTAAATAAATAAATAGTACTTAAAAGTCCCTCAAAACATATTGATATAAAATGATACAAGTGTTCATAAATAGCTCAAAAACACGAACAAAACATGTGCACAATTTGAACACATCTATCTAATAATTCATCAAGTTGAATCCAGTTATAAACATACATGACAAATTACATTTAATAGGTTGACAGAAAGGGATCCTCCGCGTCTTGAAGGTTCTTAGCTGTCCATCAGCAATTAATTGATCAATTAGGACACCTATATTAATTAACTACCTACAAGGCTAAGCAATATAATTTTCAATATAAATATATCATTCAAGATACAAGAGTTGGTCCTGGTAACGTACCCATCATCATTGTAGAGCCACATTAAGTGCCTCCTCGGTGGTTACACTACAAATCAAGACTCGACTGGACAATATATTAAACAAAATTGTGGTTATTTCCTTCGTCCAAACTGTTCAATCAAGTATATGTTGCAAAATTGGCTTTCTTGGATTAATTCTGGTATAATTTTGAGTGAGACCCGTTCGATCAATGTTGATTTGTATTCTCCTTAGTGAGAACATTGAAATCTTGTATTTATTTGCAAAGAATGATGTTCGGGTAAATAAGAAATTGAAGATTAAATTTGATGCATTGGAAGATGATTTTGTATTGAAGGGAAAACTGTGTAGTCTATCTTTGTCTCACAGGAAAATGAACAAAGCAATGAACACTTTGTATATTATTATACTTTGAAAATATGTAATCTTATGTAGCATAGATGCTTTTTCATGTGCACCTGCAGGGGTACAAATCAAGGATCAAAATTGTGCATCGAGCCTTGAACTTATGTGCGAGCGCAACCTACGTACTCCGAATTGGCCCCTTAGGAGTCATTGGTGGTGTTAAGTGCGTAACACCTATAACTTTCTTCCAAACTGACTCTTCAACTCTCAAACTAAAATGTAATTATGGAGTTATTGGTGGTGTTAAATGTGTAACACCTATAATTGTTGCCAATTCATGACCATAAGATTATAATGAAGCTCGATTTTTTTCCTCCATTCTTTACATATGGATTCCTTTCTGCTCCAACACACAATTTACACTTTACATTTTTCTCTGAAAAATTATGTTCCAAAGGCTTGGTGGTCGTATTTTAGATACTTAGTTAGTTCGTAGGAGTAGCATCTGAAATGCATAGATTCTACTAAATTTTCGTTGTATCCTGGGATATAGACTCTTGAATGAAACTTCAAGCACTTATGTTGAGAGGACGAATTTATTTGAAGGAAACTGTGTTTATACAAGCCTTGGTTTACTAATTCTTCCCTTTTGCAGTTCAAATTAATTTCTCATATTGGTTGTATTTTCTATTATGTTTCTTTCAGCACATAAATAAATATTAAATTTTGTAAATAAATATTCTGACAGTATATTCCGTCCTACCAAATAAGTAACAATTGTAAACAACAGGATCTTCTATTCATCATCAAGAAAAGAAATTGGCATTTTCCCAATTCACTAATCGAATTTACATGTAGTAAGTGCATATTCAATTCCATGAAGAAACTCAATTGATGAAGCCTCTGTCACTATACTAGAGTATTGTTGGAATTTTGTATCGAAAGTTGGTTGTGACCAATTTTATATAATTATTTAAGTGGAATTCGTTATTTGGTGAAAGAGAAATTAAATCAAATGTAAGCCACTTAATACTTGAAATTGTTGAAAAATTGTATAGAATATTGTGAAATATTCTAGAAATATATGGATCATATGAAGGATCATGACTCTTGGTATGAGTATGATTAATTTTCAATAATTGACTCTTAATGTATAAAAATAAATTTCAAGAGATGTGTCTCTTTGTATGATTGTATCTTTGACATATTTTTCCAACTACTATATATAAACCCCATGTGTTTGGATTTTATTAACAAAAAGAAACTCAATTCATAATTCTATATCATTCCATTTCATGTTACACTTTGATTTTGTATAAAACATTTGCATTAAAGTCGTAGTTATGGTAGAGAGGGAACTCCGTTCGAGTTCGTTGATCTAAGTCATTTAGAGTGCTCCTATGACTCGACGTGATCATTGTATATTGTGAGATGATTGTCGAAAAGCCATTATCATCGAGCGGGGCAAATTCATTTTAAGGACAAAGTGTCCAACACTTGTCTCGGCCAATCGCATCTCTCCTTAATTCTTTCTGATTTCTTTCTTCGTATTTCATTTAAGAAAATTAATAACATTCTTTTGATTTCATGTAGGTTTGAAATAAAGAATGGAAATGATTGAATTTGTCGTTTCATCTTCCCAAATCCATTTCGGTAAGATGAAACTGTGTTTCGATTTCGTGAACATAAATTGCATATTTTGTGAATATAATATGCACAATATCGGTGTAATTTTTTCAACAAGTATTTCGGTTGTCTTTGAGATATTTTGAGATAAGGAGTATACCTCATTTTGTTTCCGCCAACCCTCTGTCACATGGCACAAGATTCGCTTATCTCTTTGTTGCAGCATCCTTTCCTGGAAATAAATGAACAATTACTAGTAAGTTTATAGATTTTTCATAAGTGTGTCCTTTTTGAAATAAACTAGAGTTTGATTATAAGAGATAGGACAATAGAATACATAGAGATCAAGATAGCATGCAATAAATTAAAAATAATACAAGCTTAATATATTTTTGGTATTTTTTCCTTAAACTGAGGGGAAAATTGTATTTTCAATGAATTTAATGTTTATTTTGGACAGAAACCGTTCATTAGGACCAAATTGCTCTGAAACTTCCAAAAAGATGGTTGGGGATCCAAGTGCCAACAATCACAAATAAAGGGGATCAATTTTCAACCGTTCTCATATGTTTATAAACAATATATCCATTAACATGTCAAATGGAGTGTGATACAAATACAAACATGGACAAGGAAATATATCAACTAAACATCATATTTTTCCATCTTTTTTCTGCTGCGCCATAGAAGCCGAAAATTGGGGTGCCTGTAAAACCCGCACTGTTTCTTAGTTGCTTCTCCATGTATCGCCGATAGGTTTTAGGGAAAAGCTTTGCATCATTTGTTAAGTTGTAGAGTTTAATTATTGTAGATCCTAATTATTGCCGCTTTGCAAAATTGGTCGTGGATCAAAATTCTTGTAAAAAGCATATTAAGAAATTGGAGTCTTTGTATAATTAGATTTTGCCGTAATTTATCTTATAAACAAGAGTAAAATAAGTGAATTTTATTATCATAAAAAATGGAGGAATATATACTAAAGAAGATAAAGGGGCGATTTTTTCTTATAAATATTTTTTCATCATAGTAAAGTATTCTAGCGACGAGAGATGACGTAGTTTTACATTGAGGTGAACCTCTATAAATCTAGGACCCATTTTTTCACTTTACTCGTAAATAAGTCAGGGGTAGGTAAATTTGAGAAATGATGAATTGAATTGAAGAATTCATTCTTAACAAGAGTAAAATAAGTGAGTTTTGCTTGTGGAAATATAAATTGGAGTCATTGAGTTTGGGAGTTCGTATGGTGGCAATGGTGCAATGCCTCAATGGACTGATCAAAGTACAAATACGAAGTTTGTTAAAAATGTTTAGAAAATGGGAATCAAGGCTAGGCAATCAGGAAAACAATACATTCAACATCAATTTTTGTCACTTTTTTTTTTTTAACATTTGTTACTTTATTTAATAGCTTTCAAATCCAAGTTTATATGCTAGTTAATAAAGGATTATTCTATTTGTATATAAAAATGGTACATAAGGGATTACATAAATGATATGGAGGGAAAAAATTTGATAAAGAAATTGACGGTGTTTTAAACTAACAAAAGATAGAATGACATATAACATTATGTAACACATTATGTAAAGCATGATGTATATATAACAAGGTCCATTAATAAATTCACTTTATTGAATATTTGTTACTTTATCAAATATCTTCCAAATTGAAGTTTATATGTTAGTTAATACATTCACTTTATTGAATATTTGTCACTTTTTCATTTTTTGTCATTTTTTTTGAATATTTATCACTTTTTTTAACGAAGAAGTGATATTCACGTTTTAACAAATGTTGTTTACGCATTCTATTGGAACAACAATTTCATTTATTTTGTTACTTTTATATTTGTTACCTTATTCCCATTTGTTTCCATAACAAATGAAGACGTTACAAGTTCCCGTATTATTTTTGTCTAATTTAATTTTGTCATTTTTTGAATTTTTGTTATTTTTTTGAGTTTTTATCACTTTTTTGAGTGATTGTTACTTTTTCTCTATTTTCTATCACTTTTTTTTTTATTGTTTTTTACTTTGTTGAAAATTTTGTCACTATTTTTAGTGGCAAACATTACTTTTTAATAATGGCACTTGACTTGAATGTCACTTTTTTATTAAAACTAGTGGAGCGTCTTGCGTTGACTGATTTTTTTTTTTGTAAGCGATTTTGTTAAAGCGACAATCTATTTTAGAATTTGTAAACATTTAATTATGTACATTAAATAATGTATTTTAATATTATTAATGATACAAACCTATCTTAAGAAAATGATTACAACAGAGGTGTAACATATAAGTAGATTAATATGGATAAAAGAAATACGACAAGGAGAACAACCTAATATTTTGAGAATTGAAATTACAAAAAATAGCAGTATTAAAATTGATGAAAACATGGTTTGTTGCAACTTTTTAGCATTGCACTTGGAGAAAGATGAAAAGATCAAAATATATTTTATTAATATATGTACACATACCAATAAATGCAATAAAAACAATTACCCTGAAAAAAGAATGTACAAGAGCAAAAGGAACTTATTAATACCATACCACTCGTCGACTTTAATATAAATAAAACTCTTCGTATGATCAGTTGCAAATGCGAATATTTTTTGAAGCTCGATACCCAAATAATTCAAATCCACTTATTTTTGCATCAGGCTGAAAGTTGAACACCTTTCACGATGAAACTAAGACAAAAGTTTTTTCAGGAATGAAACTAAAAAGAAATTTGGCAAAGCACATTATCGTGCCTAATTTTTCCATCATAATTAATAGGATTTGATGGACCAACATAACCATATTTCAAGAGTAGACATAATAAGCCGATTGCTATTCTAGTTTTAGTATGATAAAGTACTCATACTTATAGAACATAAGTTACATTTTCTAAAGAAATTATAGGAAAGGAAATCTTTCAAAGCGAAGATTTTAACTTAGTATTTAAATGATTAACCAAAAAACAACTAATATGCATACAGTAATGAACAAAGTGCTACATCAAAAAAATAATAATAATAATAATAATAATAAAAATAAAAAATCAGAAGTGGAATTCTCATAAAAGCCACTTACTGGGTTTAAATCAAACATGTACCCCTACCTCTGATGCATCTTTTGTTCTTACATCCTTGGTTATTCATACAAAAAATAAAGATCATGGGTTTTGTGCGTAGAGTGTCTGTAAATAAATTTAAATTTAGGATCATAATTTAGAAAAAATGACAAATGATAGTAAATGCAAAGGAATCACCTCTCAATGTAAAACCATCTTGACGGAGAAGTCGTAATTAATTTTTGCTCTATAATGTATATTTTTGTAGCTACAAAGAAAAGAAAACTTTTCTGTCAAGATATTTGATTGTTCTTTTAAACCAAAATAGGCTTTCGAGAGACTTAATTATTTCTAAATTTAGTGATGAGTGCTTTGGATGAGGTCCAAGCATTATTATTAATATTCAATTTCTTAAAGGTACCTGTACAATATTACGTATCTCAAATATTAAGCAAATAGAAGTGAAAGAATGAAACCATACTTAAAATAGAAATGCAAATAAGAACAATTACGTAATAGAGTAACGATTAAATGAGGAAAAAAAAACTTTTTTGTTTGCACAAAGATATAGATTTGGAAGACAAAGTTAGAAGCACCAAAAGAAGCATAAAAAATTCGACGTAAGACAAAGTATTCTTCGTATACACCATAAACAGACTGTTTAGATTATTGTGAAAACATTAAGAGTAGAAATCTAAGAGAAATAATTTTTTTTTTCTTTTTAAGTGTAAGTTTCTAAAATGTTTATTTATTGGGAATAGTTTCAACCAGAAGTATGCTTGTCTCCGAAAGTTCTAGGAAGTGACTATATACAAAGAATATAAGTTTCATCATTTACAAATATTATTTATAGTTTCATGGGAGATAGATTAACTTTCCAAGTAGTCTTTGATATTCGTCTATTTCCATTGAGTTCCTCAAGTCATTTGACAATTTTCTTGACTCAATGGGTGTGTCGCTTGGTTTGCATCCCAGCATGCCAGTTTTGATGAAAAGGTTGAGAATGTATTTCATTTGGGAAACACTAACATCCTTCTTTGATCTTGCAACTTCCATCCCTAAAAAGTATCCCATTTGACTTAGTTTTTTTTACGTCAAATTCAGTGGAAACACCTCTTTAGTCTTTCCATTTTCATTATGTTATCCCCTGTTAGGATTATCTTATCATTGCCGCAAAATATTCAGCTGCTTAATTAAGTGTTGACCGAATAAACGTTCACAGGATATTTATAACTAAGACAGAATAAAGAATACAGACTTCAATACTAACACCACAGTTGATTTTATGAACAAAGAACCCTGACCATTGCTGCCATTAGATTCAAATTGATGACTCTCAAAATTTTTTTATTCAAATGAACTGTCTGAAACTATAAAGGAGAAGAATTGAATAATATGTTGGAATAATTAATAATTTCATACGTGGACTTCACATTCGATTGCAAATTTTACGGGTTAGATGTATGACTCATAATGATAATTGTGTTTGGGCCAAATTTATTAAGTGATCAATTGGGCATTTTACATCTTACGGGTTGTAATTAATTTGATATGCTAATTTTAAGTATGTGGGCCGAAAATAAACCGTAATTAGAATTTTAGTCGTAATGGAATGGCTCAAATTATTTCATATATATAAAGGCTAAGTCCCCTCGACTCCCCATATGTTTTTTATTGGCTTGCCCCATTGATATCTAATACTTTTGTGAAGAGCAAGGAGGTGAAGATCTTGCTACCAATACAATTACAATTATTCAGATCAACAATGGCTTCCGCAGGTATGAATTCGTTTATATTAATTTATTGGATTGTGATTATCCATTTTTAATATGATTAAAACTAAATATTAACAATTGATACAAAGCCTACATGTTAAGATCGAAATTCTTAATGAAATTCTTTTTCCTATATCCGTGATTTGTGCATATATTTATAATATGAATTCATTATTAACATGGCCCAACACCATGAACCGTGCATATATTTAGAATCTGAACAATAAATACTTTCCAATGCTTTTGAATTATTTTATGTACCCTCCTTCTCCTCTTTCTCGGACGGTTCTCTGTGTAGATTTTGATCTGGAATTTTTGATCTCTTATGGATTTTAAAAGATTAACATTTTTTTTTTGGGATTCAGTTTGTGGAATTTAAGGATTCGACTTCTGAAAATAAGGAAAACAATAATAAGTCAATTAAGAATCCAATTCATGATTTATGACTGCCGTATAAGGTGACTTAAAACTTTTGAATATAATATATAATTTTCAGTGGCCGATTCTATGAATCCACTTATTTTTGGATTTCAATTGTGGATGATGAATGACAAATGTTTCCTGGTAAAGCTTCCTGGGTGATATTTTTGATGTGTTAAAGTGATGAATATTTTCGGTAATTTAGGAATCAATTCCAGCAACCATTGGCAGCATCTGTCATGAATTCCACATGAATTAATTGACCATTGCCATATGAATTTGAATGATTAATGAATTCCATTTATTTAGCAATATAATTTCGCCTCCCACCTCACATCGGACCTTGGCGTCGTTGGAGAAGGAGAAAATTTTTCTTCTCCAGTTTAGAGTTTGGGGGTGGGGGCTTCACATGTAATTTTGGTTGCTTGAAACCCCTATCTGCAATTATCATTTAAGGGCCTATTTGCAATTTTAAATAAAGGACTTGTCTTGTAATTTTCAAAAGTGAAGACCTGGTTTTTTTTTTTTTTTTTTTTTTTTTTTTAAATCTAGTTGCAAGATATAATTTTTTCAAGGGGATTTTAATTTGAACCTTTAAAGTTTTGAACCTAAATTTTTAATTTTGACCCAATTAAAACTTTATTTGATAATTGACCCGATTAAAATATATTAAATAATAATAATAATAATTTGATTGGTGACTTTTATATTTTTCATTAAATTGTAGATGTATTTAAATATTGCCATTATTTATGCATTTAAATTTCATTTTTTGAAATTTTGTTATCAATTTCGTCTCTCAATCACATATGAATTTTTGTCTTTCATTAATTAATGATTATTCATTACGTAATTATCGTTTTGTAACTGAATTTTTGTGGAATTTGAGACAATCCTTATTTTTCCCACAAAGAGAAATATTTTGAAATAAAAATGGGTGGTAGCTGTCAAAGTGGCAAACTCATTATTATTTATTCGATTTTCTCTACAATAAAAATAAAAAAAATTAATTATATATTACACAACAATTTTGATTTATTGCATATAACATATTGCCCAAAGGTGGTGTTATATGTGATATTTTTGGAAAATGGCATAAGGCAGTTAACGAGCTTGTTTTGATTTAGAAATTTCCTTCTGCTCAAAGGTGTTGGAATTTTGAAAACCAATGTAATTTTGTTAACTAGCTACATAATGTATTTTAAGAGTACCTTATAGCATGTTATATTGTCGGTCCAAATGTTACTTTACAATGATGCATCTAGACTCTTACTGTAATGAAATTCATATGTTTCGATTTAAATTATGGATTATCTAATTAATAGCCCATATTAATTAGTTGGATATTACATCATCCATTTGATTGCATGCATTACGTTTGAATGATATTAAATGTTATATTTTATGTTTCCACAATTTATAATGTCTCATCTCTTTCGAATCAATTGTTTGTTATTGAAACTTTGACTGGGAATAACTATGTGAGATGGAAACGAGACGTGAAAATAGCACTTGGTCTTTTGGGCTTGGATTTTGTAATGGAGAAAAAGCTTGAGAAACCCACAGATAAAAGTACCGTTGAATATGTAGCCGAGCATGAAAAGTGGGAAAAGGCTAACAAATTCTGTTTGAAAATCACTACGCGATCGATATCTGATTCCATTCTAGGTGTTATCCCTGATAATGAAAATGCCAAAAATTTTATGGATGCCATAGGAGAAAAATTTATTGAGTCTGATAAAACCGAAACTGGGGATCTGATGGATAAATTGATGAGTATGAAATATGATGGCACAAGTGGTGTTAGGGAGCATGTCATGAAAATGATACATATATCATCTAAGCTAAAGGCTCTTGACATTTCCATTGCGGAGTCTTTCCTGGTCTATCATGTTTTGAATTGCCTTCCTAGAAAGTTTAATCAGCTTAAGGTTGCTTACAATGCTCAGCGGGATAAATGGAATTTGAATGACCTCATAGTAGTGTGTGCCCATGAAGAGTATAGGATGTACCGTGAAACTGTTGAAACTGTACAATTAGTTTTTCAGCCATCGCAGAATAAGGGACCTTCTCATAATCATAAACATAAGTTTCGTAAGGGTAATAAGTCCCATCGAAGTCAACAGAATAAAAATTTTAGTGGCCCCAAAGGAGCTGTAAAGAAAAATGATCAATGCAAGTTCTGTAAAAAGAAGGGTCACTGGCTGAAAGATTGTTTTAAGTTCAAGATCTGCTTGGAAAAGAAGAAGAGTTCTCCAGGTATTCCCTTGGCCTTAGTTTGTTTTAAGTCTTCTTTAGTAGATGTGCCTTTGAATTTTTGGTGGTTACACTCAGGAGCTAGTATTCATATTGCGAATTCCTTACAGGGGTTCACAAGCAAACGGAGGCCAAGTGAGAATGAAGTAAACTTGAGCGTTGCAAATGGATTTCAAGTGAAGGTTGAATTCATAGGAGTAGTGAAGTTAACTTTACAGTCTTGTTTTTATCTTGTTTTGGAAAATACAGTTTATGTACCGCAGATGAGACGGAATTTAATTTCTATACCGAAACTTGATGCTTGTGGTTTTACATTTAATTTTGGTAATGGAATGTTTAAGTTATTTAATGATTCTCGTTTGATTGGGAATGACATTTTATGTGATAGTTTATATAAATTATCTTTGGCTTCTTTTGGTGATGTCTCATGTGTTATCAATGTATCAAAGAAAAGAACTTTAATTCATGAATCATCCTCTATGTTGTCGTATAAGCGTTTGGGTCATATCTCTAAGGAGAGAATGGAAAAATTAGTGAAAGATGAGATACTTCCCTCCTTAGACTTCTCCGAATTTGACACTTGTATAGATTGTATAAGAGAAAAAGTTAACTAAGTCTACGAGAAAGGGTTCGACTAGAAGTAATAGAACTTTGGATTTAATTCACACTGATATCAATGGACCTTTGCCTTCTACTATATGTGGGAATAAATATTTCATAACTTTCATTGTTAATTTCTCACGATATGGATATGTTTACTTGATTAACGATAAATCACATGCACTTGAGAAATTCAAACTTTTCAAACTGGAAGTAGAGAAACAATGTAGGAAAAGTATCAAAGTTGTGAGATCTGATCGAGGTAGTGAGTACTATGAGAAATATGATGAATCTGGTTAAAATATGGGTGATTTTGCAAAGTTTTTACAAGAGTGTAGAATAGTGCTCCAATACACCATGCCAGGGACACCTGAGCAGAATGGTATTTCTGAAAGACGTAATCGAACTCTAAAAGATATGGTTAGAAGTATGATGAGTAGAACAAATTTGCCCGAATATTTGTGGGGTGAAGCCTTGAAAACAGCTATGTATACTTTGAATAGAGTTCCAAATAAAGCTGTTGCAAATACACATTTTGAATTATGGACATGACGTAAGTCTAGTATGACTCACTTTAAAATTTGGGAATGTCCAGCTGAAGTTAGGATTTATAATCCATTTGAAAAGAAATTAAACCCTAAATCAACTCCTGACTATTTTATTGGGTATCCGGATAGATCAAAAGGGTATAAAATTTACTGTCCAAATCGCGGCACTAGAATTGTGGAGTCCATTACTGCTAAGTTTCTGGTGAACGATTTTGGAGATAGTGAGAGTTCCACGTTGAGAGAAATTCTTGTTGAACATAATCAAGTTGTTGTTTCAGTTCCTGTCATACAGGAAAGACTTGGTTCTCAACTAATTGAAGTTGTTAATGAAGAACCGAGGAATTAGGATGAATCTCTAATTTCTCAAACAACGATTGAATCGGTTCCTAAGCCACAAGTTAGGAGATCACAAAGGGAAAGAAGATCTGCATTGCCCAATGATTATATTACATATTTATCGGAGAGCGATTTTAATGTTGGCCATATTGTTGATCTTGTAACTTATAACCAAGCATTGACAAGTCCTGAGATAGATAAATGGATAGCTGCCATGGAATATGAAATGAATTCCATGGAAAGGAATAAAGTTTGGAATCTTGTTGAACTTCCCCCAGATGCTAAGGCTGTAGATAACAAGTGGATTTTCAAAAGTAAATTAGATTCAAAAGGAAATGTTGAACGAAAGAAAGCAAGATTGGTTGCAAAAGGTTTCACTCAGTGAGAAGGCATTGATTATGTTGAAACATTCTCACCTGTTTCGTCGAAAGATTCTTTTCGAATTATCATGGCTCTTATGGCATACTACAATTTGGAGTTTCATCAGATGGATGTTAAGACATTATTTTTGAATGGAGATCTTTCTAAAATGGTTTATATGAAACAACCTGTAGATTTTGTTGTCAAAGGAAAAAAGAACTTTGTATGTAAGTTAAACAAATCATTATATGCACTTAAGCAAGTATCTCGACAGTGGTATTTGAAATTTGATGAGGTTGTGACCTCTCTTGATTTTGTTGAAAATACTATTGATTAATGCATTTATCTTAAAACCAGTGGGAAAAATTTTATTTTCTTTGTACTGTATGTTGATGACATTCTGCTTGCTAGCAGTAACTTAGAGTTGTTTCATGAGACAAAGAAAATGTTGTCTGCTAATTTTGAGATGAAAGATCTTGGAGAAGCTTCCTATATACTTGGCATTGAAATACATCGTGATAGAAATTGTGGCTTATTAGGATTTTCTCAGAAAGCTTATATACGACGTGTTCTAGAAAGATTTAATATACAAAATTGTGCACCTGGTGATGTACCTATCATAAAAGGAGATAAATTTAACAAAATTCAATGTCCAAAGAATGAGTTAGAAAGGAAATCTACGAAGATGATTCCATATACTAGTGCTGTGGGGAGCTTGATGTGTGCTCTTTGTACTAAACCGGATATAGCCTATGCAGTAAGTGTCCTTAGCAGATTTCAGTCTAATCCAGAACAAGAGCATTGGAAAGCATCTAAGAAAGTTATGAGATATTTGAAGAAAACTGAAAGTTATATGCTTACATTCCAGCGTACAAATCATCTTGAGGTGGTAGGATATTCAGATTCTGATTTTGCTAGATGTCAAGATGATTTGAAATCAACCTCAGGTTATATTTTTACATTAGCTGGTGGTGCCATTTCTTGGAAAAGTGCTAAACAAACTCTAGTGACATCTTCTATTATGTAAGCTGAATTTGTGGCGTGTTATGGGGCTACAGTCTAAGCCGTTTGGTTAAGAAATTTCATCTCTGGCTTGAAAGTTGTTGATTCCATCTCAAGACCGATCACCATCTACTGTGATAATAGTGTAGCAGTATTCTTTTCAAAGAATAATAAAAGTTCTGTTGAATCAAAACATATTAACATAAAATATTTGGTTGTTAGAGACAGTGTCAAAGAAGGGCAGACGAAAATAGAGCATATTAATACAGAGGCAATGGTTGCAGATCCCTTGACTAAGGGACTCGCTCCAAAAGTTTTTAAGACACATGTTACTAATATGGGTATTGTGGAAACATTTGATATTTTTGGTTAGTGGAAGTTATTTATGTAAAGAACTACGTTTTGGGCTTGATTCATTTGCGGGGTACGTAGGCAACCCATATGTTTTCGGGTACAGCTCCTTCTGACAATAAAATAATTTTTCCCCTATCCATGAACTATTTTAAGCATGCATTTGACTTATATCTTTTTATTATTGACATCTTGAAATATGACGTATAAAGACATAAGATGAGTCTCTTTTAGAGACATGTGACTTCATTTTGATCAGAAGCATTATGAGGACCGATATGAATTAGCACAGTTTTGTTCACATTTGGTGCTAAGTTCATACCACGTACTACCACATTGGTTGGAGGATGGGGATTCATGTCGATAAGGATGTTGACATTTGTAGCTGTGGAATGATCTTACATCTCTTAATTGGTGTAATGACTTTCATGTTCGGTGTTAATATTCTTGTTGGACCAGATCATGTTACGTAAGGTGATATCATTGGAGTCATACTTTTGTGGCCACCTATGTAGTCTAACCCGGATGTTAAAACTTTGTTATGACAATCAAATATTTGCCCAAGTGGGAGAATGTTGGAATAATTAATAATTTCATATATGGGCTTCACATTCGATTGCAAATTTTACGGATTAAATGTATGGCTCATAATGATAATTGTGTTTGGGCTAAATTTATTAAGTAATCAATTGAGCATTTTACACCTTACGAGTTGTAATTAATTTGATGTGGTAATTTTAAGTATGTGGGCCGAAAATAAACCCTAATTAGAATTCTAGTCATAGACTCGTAATGGGAAGGCTCAAATTATTTTATATATATAAAGGTTAAGTCTCATCTCCTCTCCATATATTTTTTATTGGCTTGCCCCATTGATAGCTAATACTTTTGTGAAGAGTAAGGAGGTGAAGATCTTGCTGCTAATACAATTACAATTATTCAGATCAACAATGATTTCCGCAGGCATGAATTCGTTTCTATTAATTTATTGGATTGTGATTATCGATTCTTAACATGATTAAAACTAAATATCAACACAATAATCTCCTTGAATCATACGTAAATTAGTTTTGATATCTTAAACGTTCATTAAGTGTTAAGTACTTACCCTGTTAAAGGGGCCTAAGATTTCAGTGTGATCATATTGTTTTTTATTAAAATTCCAAATTCTTTTGCTCTCTTTAAGTTCTGTCTATAAATGACAACCTATAATATGGATAAATTCCTCTGTTATTCAACAATTTATGGCCTCAACCTTTATTTTACATAAGCAGAACATGTTAAACTTCCTTCTAAAAAACTTAATGTTAAAAGGACACGGTACGCTGCTTAAAAATTCCTCATACAAAGTCGAAATATGTTATTACACTATCTAGAAATTCTGAAAATTATTCATACTATAAATCCAATCAAGAACGACGACCAAATTAGCTTCTACCATATGCAAGGGAAGGTATTTAATATGTATGCATAAATCTGCTTGGGCTAATCTAAAGCTTTTCAACTAAAATCAACCCAGCACTCTTCAAAATCTCTTTAGAGCAATAATGTTC
This sequence comes from Olea europaea var. sylvestris, assembly GCF_002742605.1. Classification (NCBI taxonomy): domain Eukaryota; kingdom Viridiplantae; phylum Streptophyta; class Magnoliopsida; order Lamiales; family Oleaceae; genus Olea; species Olea europaea. Next base: position 5,693,480 of record NC_036252.1, read on the forward strand.
CGAAAACCAAAAATAAAAAATAAAAATGAAAGAATGGGTAAAAGAGATCTGTTCAAAGCCCACCATAGCTTGCATTACAGATGAACAAGACATCAACCTTTTAACAACTGAAAATATCAAATAGTTAAGCTGATGATTTGTGTTAAGAATTGGTAAAAAGAGTCGGAAGGACTAAGTTGATTGAAAGAAAATATAAATTTCAAAGGATGCAGAAGTTATGAAGTATCCAAACTTCAGTGCTATTTGATACATTTAGTTCAATAATATAATATACTTATATATTGTTTAGTCATGAACGAAAGATAAAATTAACACATTTTATTTTGGCAATGAGAAATTTCAAACCTAACCAATGTCATGGTCAAATTTGTTTTCGAGCTCTAAAGTTGAAGAGCCTTTCTAAGTTTTTGCCTTTTACTTGTTAAATAGGGGGGAAAAAAGGCATACCAACATCTGATGATACTGTAATCTCCCGTACAGTTCAAGAAGGAGCTAAAATCACTAAAAAGAGAATTGCAACTGCATTTTTTTGAGGTTGTTGATGTTCTTATCCGTAGTTTTGCAAATGGTTTCTTCTCTGTCACGTGTATGGAATTTGCTATTTATTTTGAATCAATTTTTTGATATTTGAAGAAATTGTTATTGGAATTTTTGGTTACTTTAACATTTCTTCATAACTGAAGTTTCATGTTCTTGCTACAATTTTCTAAACGAAGAATATATACTTACTTTTTGATTCTTCAGGTTTCCTTGTGATGTTTAAATAAGGCCTAATTTATTTGTAATGATTCCTGTTATGAGCCCTAATAATTTTTTAAAATGTTATTGTGCTTGCTTTAAAATCTCTGATTACGTATCAGAAATTTATTATTAATTATTTAAGTCGACCAGTGACAAGGAAATGCCGTTAGTAGAGAGAAACATCATAAAAAAACAAATACTAACATAACCATATATAAAAAAAAAATAATAAATAAAAAAAATAATTAACTTGTCAGAAAAGAGCAGATCCCAAAAGATCGAAACCCATAATTGTCTTCTTTTATTGAAAACAAGTAACCTAACACAACTCAATTGTACAAACATAATATAACTAAACATAAATAAGAATGGTACAAAGAAAGAGAAGTTATTGGATTTGGTAGTTCTCCATTGACTTTTCTCCCTCCCATTCATCAACATATAGGCGTCCCAAGGCAGATGCTTCTCACATTCATCACGCGTCCATTGGGGTCTGTAACTCGGTTGAATTAGGTTAAAAATATAACTCACTCGTCCAATAGAATTGGCTCCAAAACCGTAAAATCTGAAAAAAGCCAAAGCAATAACACATCAGTTTATACATATTAGGAAAAGTTTGAAACGCATAATATTCAAGTAAACTCGATGGAAAATTTTTTTTGACAAGAAGAGCAAAACCCTAAACTTGAAATCTGATGCTAAAAAATGAAAAATAGCTAAGTATGTTAAAAAATAAACTTAACTCTCAAAGCCTAAATATCAAATTTATCAACCTTCATCTTCAAGTAGAAAACCTTGGAGTCACAAGTGGTGGTAGATCAGATGAGTTTTGAGTCGAAAAGTTTCAAAATTCCATTGCAGAAGTTTCAAAACTATGACTCGATCTTAGATTTGTAATCCTTGACAGTGAAAAGGCGACTCTCGTTGCAACATAATATGGACAATTGTGTGTGAAAATGAGCAAGAGGTAGAGTGGAAGTGAAGAGGTAGAATAACAAGGCGTGTAGAAATGGAGAAAAAGAAACAAATCAATCATCTAGGTAAATGTTGTCGTTTTACTATTCAAATTAAAAAAGAAAAAATTTGACATCAACATGATGACATAGTGACGCCTTATGAACAGTGGCAACCAAGTTTTCTCTTTTGAGATTGTAGGGGAGTAACACTCGACTTTATGCAATATATTTTACTTTTGAAACACATTCTATATAATTTTTTCAGGAATAATGCTATTCGAACAGATTCCTTTGCACAGATGTTGAACAGGTAATAAAAAATTAATAATGGACACATCAATGAACAGTATTTTTCAAACAATTTCTACTGTTTATTGATGTGTCCATTATTAATTTTTTATTATCTGTTCACACTGCTACATGACCGGCAGTGTGTCACGGAGAAAGTGTCTCCGTGACACACTGCTATGGTCTGTTCACACTGCTACATGACCGGCAGTGTGTCACGGAGAAAGTGTCTCCGTGACACACTGCTATGGTCTGTCAAATTTGTCCCGTTTTTCAAACAATTTCTACTGTTCATTGATGTGTCCATTATTAATTTTTTATTACCTGTTCAACATCTGTGCAAAGGAATCTGTTCGAATAGCATTATTCTTTTCAGAGATCCCTAATTTTGGAGGTATCATATTAGTTTGCAAGTACTGCCAAGTCCAGTTTTGTGCGTTTAAAATTCAAAACCATCTCACTCTCTTGTTCAACCACCCGGAAACGGACCTACGATCTACCAACTACCAAGTACAGTTCGACGTATAGCTAACCATTACCAGGATGCCACGTGATGCTTTTGGATTTTTTCTTCACCACGCGCACATTCGTGACCTCCATCCACTGTAAACGTCCAAAAATAGTGGCAGACGCCAGGTGGTGGCGGAGTTTTCAAATCTCAGGCGGAGTTTTCGAAGCCAAACACCATCCAATCTGGCCCCCTCATATAACCGTATATTCGGAACCCATATAGAACGTCGGATCATTATCGAACGGGTCGAATACACCGTCGTATATAGTAATCCCCAAACCCCGCTCACTACCATTTCCAACTCGAAAGTCAAATCTTACACGCCATCAAAAAGATGGCGTCTTGCGCCCTCACCTCCTCCCTAAACCACCGCTTCCGGCCACTCTCCGCCGGCAGACCCCGCCTTCATACTCCGAAATCTGTCCCCTTTGTTAAATCTGTCGTTAAAAATAGCAGTAATGACTCTTCGAAACCGCTTAACAACCCACAAAGAAGAGATCACATCCAACCCATCACTAAAAAACCCTCATTTTTACTTCCTTTACCGAAAAGGGAGTCGATCATAACCGCCTCTACCTCCGCGGCTTCCGCACCGGCGCCACCTCACCAGCCGTGGCAGGGGGCTGCTATACAGCCGCTTTTAGCGTCTATAGCCACAGGAGTTATTCTGTGGCTTATTCCCGCACCTTCTGGGGTTTCACGCAATGCGTGGCAATTGTTGTCAATTTTCTTGGCGACCATAGTGGGGATAATAACTCAGCCGTTGCCTTTGGGAGCCGTAGCATTGATGGGTCTCGGCGCTTGTGTTTTGACGAAAACACTTACATTTGCCGCTGCCTTCTCAGCATTCGGTGATCCCATTCCATGGTTAATTGCCTTGGCCTTCTTTTTTGCTCGTGGTTTTATTAAGACCGGATTGGGGAACAGAATTGCGTATCAATTCGTTTCTTTGTTTGGGTCATCGTCTTTAGGACTAGGCTACAGCTTAGTTTTCAGTGAAGCCCTATTGGCTCCGGCTATTCCCTCAGTATCTGCAAGGGCTGGTGGCATTTTCTTGCCATTAGTGAAGTCATTGTGTGTCGCTTGTGGCAGTAATGCAGGTGATGGGACTGAGAATAAATTGGGGTCGTGGCTAATGTTGACCTGTTTCCAAACCTCAGTGATTTCATCATCTATGTTTCTAACAGCCATGGCTGCGAATCCGTTGGCTGCAAACTTGACTTTAAACACGATAAATCAGACTATAGGATGGATGGATTGGGCTAAGGCTGCAATTGTGCCAGGATTGGTGTCATTGATTGTGGTTCCATTGCTGTTATATGTGATCTATCCACCCCAAGTGAAGAGTAGCCCTGATGCGCCTAAGCTTGCTAGGGAGAAACTGGAGAAGATGGGACCTATGTCGAAGAATGAGATCATAATGGCCGGAACCCTGCTTCTCACGGTATAAAAATCTGACTTTATGATACAATGCCTGTTAAGACACTGCTTCCTTCAGATTTTTGTCTACTTCTGCACTTATTTTTTTTTTATTGGTCCATCCATTTTCTTTCAGTTTTGCTTCTAGCATCCTACTAAGATTAATATATAGCGAAAAATAGATGGGGAGAATCGGAAGATTACTTTTAGAGAGAGAGAGATTGAAATGTGTTACGTTTACAGCTCTTATCATCTTGTAAATAATGTCCATTTTCTTAAAGTTCTTGATGAATATACCCTTCTCACTTCAAGAGTGTTACCAAATTCTCCATCATTCTTTTTGCATGTATTTCCAACCATCTAAATATTCTCGGCAAAACAAGATAAAATTGACAAGAATGTGTAGTGCAATTAGACACACGCACTCTTCCTTTTTGAGAAATAACGAACCATCTAGTCATTCTTATCAAACTAGGCAAAGTTGATGAGAGTTTCCAGTCCATTTGGACACTCTAGTCTTCCTTGACAACTTTGCCTAAAGTTGCTTAGATGGCATTTTAATAAAAGGGTGATATAATTATTTTACATGACTGAATGGCCATATTTGATACGATTTTGGAGGGAGACAAATTTCAAGTTGTCCCAATTAAAGTAAACTAGTTGGAAAAAGTTTCTTATTCATATGTGGCTAGTAGAGTGTGATTGTACTCTCTGATGATTATTATTATTGGATTAGAAAACCCTTTATTGGTTTAATTTGGAGAGGACCGTGTTATTTTGATATCAGTGAACTCTTAGAAAAATCTGAATTTGACAACTTTGGAGTCCTTGCAATTGCTTTGAAGCCATAAATAATTGTGATATGGAGCCTTGAAGTTATTTAATATTCATCTTCAAGTGCATTTTCCATTAAATTATTTTTTGATCCCTGAAGTATCACTTGTTGCATCAATCTGCCAGGTAATTTAATATTGTTGCTATATATACTTGGTTAAATATGAGTGATGGCCAGACTCTTAACAACCATACTCATATCTTTATTTGAGGAAAACTGAAGCTTGCAAATGAATATACTTCTTTGAATGAGACAATATTTACATAATGCAGAAAAAACAGATTGTCTATTACGGAGACTTAAATTAGGAGTATGTCCTACAGAAAACTGATGCCTCCAATGTGTGCATCATCCCATTGAAATGGAAATGAAGTGATTTTCAGACTGACTATTTTTCGTTTGCACTGTATGGGGATGAAGTCTGTGAATGTGGCTTCGTTTCCAGCAAAATCTTTTATCCTGATTTTTCTCATCTGCGCTTATATCAGGTGGGGCTTTGGATTTTCGGTGGAGTCCTGAATGTGGATGCTGTTACTGCTGCAATTCTCGGATTGTCTGTCCTCCTTATCACTGGGGTTGTGACTTGGAAGGAGTGCTTGGCTGAGGCAGTTGCTTGGGACACCCTTACATGGTTTGCGGCGCTGATTGCGATGGCTGGATATCTAAACAAATATGGTCTCATCTCCTGGTTTAGCCAAACTGTCGTTAAGGTTTGCTTCTACATTCCAAGCCTTTTCTAAATTATTTGATGGCTGGTGCATTTTTATTTTTTTTTCTTTTTTTATTATTTTGGTAAAGAAAAAACAAACGAACTTGACCTTCTAGTGTTTTTAACCGGTATAAAGCTTTTATATACTAATAATAAGGATTGCTGGAACATTAAAGGCCAAACTTTCTATACGGTGGAGTAGAGGAATTATAGCGTTAATGGACGTTTGGCCAAACTAGAATTGAAAAGATAAGAAATGAAAATATTAACCACCAATAGAGAAGGATGAGTTAAGTGGTTGGGGGGCAAATCTAGCATAGACTTAAAGGAGCTTCTAAGCAATTATAAGATTTGACAAAAATACACCTATTGGGAATATGCTGAAGTTTATTATTGTTTTTGTTTAGAAACTATTAAAATACTTATTGAGTTCCCATCTTCCTCAAAGATAATAAGCCCCTGTTTGACAACTATTATTTTCAAACTCTTTTTTCTACATACTCATTTTCAATCACACATTTATGAGATAAAATATTTTACACGTAAACCCAAAATTTTTCCTTACTTTTAATAAACATTCTCTTAAAAATCACTATTCAATACTCTGCTTCCCCAAATAATGATTGTCAAATAAGGGCTAAAAAATATCCTGTTATCTAATGTGAAATGGAAAGTCTAGTTATCGAATGTAACCGTTGTATCCTATGAAGTTCGAATAATTCACTTAAGACCCCCCATATAACCTTTCTAATTCATATCACAATGTTTCTCATTAGTTATTTACATTTCTATTATAATCAAAGGAAAAGAGACCTCGTTGACGGAGATTTTCATTAATATATATCTTAGGGCCTCTGTCCCTGTAAAATAAGTTATTTTTCATTTCTCATTGCCCTCCATCATTTTTTTCTAATTTCTCTCGGGCTATGCAACTCAGTACACATGAAAAATTGCATCTACTTTTTATGGAGTTCCATAGTTCTCATATGACTGATCTTTCCATTACATGATTGCTAATTTCACTTGTTTATTTGCTTTTATGGCAGTTTGTCGGCGGATTGGGTCTTTCATGGCAGCTATCTTTCGGCATTCTTGTTCTTCTTTACTTCTATTCTCACTATTTTTTTGCTAGTGGGGCTGCTCACATCGGTGCCATGTTTACAGCATTCTTGTCAGTAGCTAGTGCTCTTGGTACTCCACCATACCTCGGAGCCATTGTTCTCTCCTTCCTTTCTAATCTTATGGGTGGCATCACCCATTATGGTATTGGATCAGCACCCGTGTTCTATGGTGCTGGCTATGTGCCGCTAGCGAAATGGTGGGGCTACGGATTCCTGATCTCCATTGTCAATCTTATAATCTGGCTCGGAGTTGGAGGGGTCTGGTGGAAGTTTATTGGGTTGTGGTAGACACACTGATTAAGCCGGTTGGCTAATCCATTTTTTCGGGAATCATTCTATCTTTGTCCATTTGGTAAGATTTTTGCGAGAAGTGATAATGTTAATAATATCATCAGTAGCGTTATATTGATACAAGTTCTTTAGTACATTCGAATTGATTTGAAAAATCCATCCATATAATAATAGAGATTTTATGTTTGGAAAATCTCATTAATCATAATATAAAATCTATTTGACATTAGTGTTATAATTTTGTAATGTTGCATTCGAGGTAGTTGAATTAGTATGAACTTATTTGCTACTTTTTGCTTGTATAATTTTTTTTGAGAAGGTGAACAAACCTATAGATCAATTCATTTGGACATGAAACGGTAGATCTCGAATGTTAATTATAATTGTTGATCCTCAAATCATTAGACGATTATTTTTTTACAACTCCATGGATAAACACGAATTATTCAAGTATTTACTTTATGTACATTTCATTTATAAATTATACTTTTAGATTTATTGTATGACAAGGCTATGCGGGCATGATCTTACAAAGTATCGAAGCCAAGTTGGTATAGGCCTATAGGGTGTGAGACTTACATGGTGAACCTTTTAAATAACATCAACGTAGGTAAGTTAAAAATGAACAAAGAACGAGGAATCATGTATAGTCCATATGATCAATTCGAGCATAACAAACAAATTTGTTCTAATCCTAATTTAGTGCGAAACAAGCGTACCTAAGATTATATAATAAACTAATACATTGTGTGGTCACTTGATACAATTAATTTTTCGAATCATCTTCAATCAATGAAAATTATATAATATATAATCAATAGTCAAGCAAAACTAGACGAACAAGAATCACGTTGCAAAAAAAATGATTTGTCCATCTACTTTTTTAAATGAAAATTATCTTTTTATTTGTAAACTAACTAAGCAATTATTATAATAAAAAGCCGAAGACTATTTGCTAGTCCAACTTTGTCCCTGTTTAGTAGAATTTAAAATTCAGATTTTAATCAAAATCAAAATTAATAATTAATCTTAATAACATATTTTATACTATCCATAACTTTTTAGATGCACGTTTAATCAATTTTTTCAAAATTTATTAAAAATTTAATTTTAATCCGATAGCAGTTAAAATTATTACACATAATTTTCTCAATTTAAGAAGAAAAAATCGTATTCATAGTTCTCTGCTTGTACCCCCAGTCGTCACGAGCACGCGTACGCGCTCAATTCTCTGCAAAAACCTAGCATCATCCCCTCGAGTTCTGGGCAGAGGAAGATTTATCGTAGAATTCATAGAGCCCATTTCAAATCCTAAGGAATGTTCTACAGAGGGTAAGAATTTCTGTACTGTGTATTTTTATTTTTATTTTCATTATCGTTGTTCAGTATCTATAGATTGAGCCAAGAATTTTATTTATTTTTATTTTTTTTTAAATTGAAAAACGATCTGGGTTAACAGCAAAAACGTGTAAAAGTACGATCTTTTTAATGCCCTAGTTCCAATTGATATTTATTAATGGGGCTAAATATAATTATGCGTGCTTACGTTTCTTTAGGTTTATATTTTCTCTGTATCTGATAATGGGTTAAATTATTTTCACTACTTGAGATTTCGGTCAATTTTTATTATTTTTTCATGAATTCAGTAGCAGGTACACCCAGTTTGGTGCAACCAAATAAGCATTATCGTTATTTCTAGATTCTTTAATTAGTGTGTTATTTGTCACCTGGTTAACTTTATATATTTATAAATAACTGGCGAAACATGAAATGTTTACTCAAGATTAGCTGGATTTGATCTACAGCTTTATGAAATCCTAAAAATTTTGGGGTAAAATTATCCAATTTAAGGGAAAAGAAAAAAGAAAAACTGCATTTGCAGTTCTGGTTTTTGGAATAAAATGTAAAGCATGAATCTGAATTTCATTCTTGTGTTTAGAATGAATTGGAAAGAAGGTTTTTTTGTAACTAATTTAGTAAATGAATTATAGTCCTGCTTAGCTTTTATTTCTTATATTTCAAATGAAACGAATTTCCAATTTCATTAATTTTTTAATAGTTGCAAATATAGAAATTGATTTTACTTTAGGAGTTGATTTTTATATCCCTTGTATTTTTTTTTTTTTTTTTTTTTTTTTTTAAAAGTACGATCTTTTTAATGCCCTAGTTCCAATTGATATTTATTAATGGGGCTAAATATAATTATGCGTGCTTACGTTTCTTTAGGTTTATATTTTCTCTGTATCTGATAATGGGTTAAATTATTTTCACTACTTGAGATTTCGGTCAATTTTTATTATTTTTTCATGAATTCAGTAGCAGGTACACCCAGTTTGGTGCAACCAAATAAGCATTATCGTTATTTCTAGATTCTTTAATTAGTGTGTTATTTGTCACCTGGTTAACTTTATATATTTATAAATAACTGGCGAAACATGAAATGTTTACTCAAGATTAGCTGGATTTGATCTACAGCTTTATGAAATCCTAAAAATTTTGGGGTAAAATTATCCAATTTAAGGGAAAAGAAAAAAGAAAAACTGCATTTGCAGTTCTGGTTTTTGGAATAAAATGTAAAGCATGAATCTGAATTTCATTCTTGTGTTTAGAATGAATTGGAAAGAAGGTTTTTTTGTAACTAATTTAGTAAATGAATTATAGTCCTGCTTAGCTTTTATTTCTTATATTTCAAATGAAACGAATTTCCAATTTCATTAATTTTTTAATAGTTGCAAATATAGAAATTGATTTTACTTTAGGAGTTGATTTTTATATCCCTTGTATTTTTTTTTTTTTTTTTTTTGTGCGTAGCAAACAGGATTTTAAGCTCTTAGTCAAATGATTGTGACATGGAGTTTGTCATAATAATTATGTTTACCTTAATGCTACATTTTTATCAGGAATTTTAATCTTTCTTCTTTCTCGTTTTGCTTCCGAAAGAATGATAACAGTATGTTAATTCATGAAAAAAAAAAAAAAAAAAAAACTAAAAAGAATTATCAGATAAAGCATACCACACACTGTGTTGATCGATTGTAATGCAGTACTGAAATATTGAGATTCTGTGTCTGTATGGCAATGAAGTAAATATATTGACAGTGGAGATGCACGAGAGATGGGTTTTAAACGGCAGCGATTGATGGATCAGGGCTCTTCATATTATGGAGCTCCTCCTGGTCCGAGTTACATGTACAATACTCCACCTCCACCGCCTCCAGTATATTCATATGTTCCCCCGCCTTTCCCTGTTGTTCGACTTCGAGGTCTTCCATTTGATTGTGCAGAATCTGAGATCGCTGATTTCTTCCATGGTTTGGACATTGTTGATGTCTTGTTTGTCCGTAAGGGTGGCAAGTTCACTGGGGAAGCTTATTGTGTATTGGGTTATCCTCTTCAAATGGATTTTGCTCTACAGAAAAATAGGCAAAATATTGGTAGGAGATATGTTGAAGTTTTCCGAAGCAGAAAGGAAGAGTACTACAAGGCAATAGCCAATGAAGTTTTTGATGCTCAAGGTGGTTCGCCTCGTCGTGGTGCCCCAAGAGCGAGATCTTATGATGAGAGCAAGGACTTGGCTGAATATAAAGGGGTGTTGCGGTTGAGGGGGTTGCCATTCAATGCCAGCAAGGAGGACATTATGGATTTCTTCAAGGATTTTGTACTTTCTGAAGAGAAAATTCATATGATAGCTAACTCAGAAGGAAGACCGACTGGGGAAGCATTCGTGGAGTTTGCAAGTCCTGAGGATTCAAGAGCTGCAATGGCTAAGGATAGGATGACGCTGGGCTATCGCTATATAGAGCTTTTTCCTTCATCTCACGAGGAATTGGAAGAGTCAGCTTCAAGGGGCAGGTGACTATCTTTTACTTTCTTTCCCTTTCTCCTTTGCTCTTTACCTCCTTCTGTCCCTGGGTGTCATTGAGTTTTCTTCTCATTGCTAGTTCTGGTTGCTCCATATTTTCCTATAATGATTAGCTTATGTGTTCTGGCTCTTCCATATAGGGTGTATTACACCATTTACACATTTTTTCCTTTGAAAATTTGTCTTTGCATTTCATATTAGCACATACGTTTCCTGAGTAATCATGATGCTTAACATGATTTATGAAGTCAATGCTGATAGTGATATTCATACAAATAATATCGTGATTTATTTTGGTTTACACTTTACACAACTCATAACATGCTCCAAATTTAATATCAGTTAAGTCCTTGGCTGGTCTTGGGCAGTCCAATCCTATCATAATTAGACAATTACAAATGCTGGATAAATTGTCAATATAGCAATTGTGTTATTCTCTAGTTGTTGCCTATTTTTCCAAGTTGCATGTGAGATATAATATTGAGAAGCGCATATATGAAGAAAAATGCTAATAATGTTGCTAATAACCCTTCTTATCAGGTTATTACCTAAATCGTACGAGGGGAAGGAGCTAACTGAACTAACATCTGTATTGCGAATGAGGGGATTGCCATTTTCAGCTGGCAAAGATGACATAATCGAGTTCTTTCAGAATTTTACTTTGTTAGAAGATTCAATTCATATTACCTACAATTACGAGGGAAGACCTACAGGGGAAGCTTTTGTTGAGTTTGCAAGTATGGATGATGCAAAAGCAGCATTGGCTAAGGATAGGATGACGCTTGGAAGTCGTTATATAGAGCTATTTCCATCATCAGTTGAAGAGATGAATGAAGCAATTTCAAGGGGACGCTGAAAATTTCAGCCTTGTTTTTTGTTGTGTACTTTGATATCCTCAATGCCACTAAATGTATGAAATTTGTGCTTTAGTCTTTAGCTAAAATATGAGGATTACTCGGAAAATAGATGCCATTACTCTTGAATTTTGATACTTATTTGCAGCTGCTATGTGCCCTCTTATCTTGACTATTGATTGGTGTATGCATTTAGATGGTTGTTTAAATTCCATAATTCGAACCTACAACTTCTTTGGTTTAAGTTAATGGAAATGTTCGACCTTGGACAATATTAAAAAGAAAGTATTAGTTAAAATGTTGTTCATTATATTGTCTCGTCATATTTATATAGCATACCTTGGATATAGGTACACAGGTATAACGTGGCCTGACCTGCTTGACTGCATTGGCAATGGGCATAGGCTCGACCCACAATTTCTGTGAGCTGGCTTGTCCTGGGCTTGGACCGGGTGGGCCACCAGACCCAAATAGTCAACAGGCATGGTTAATCAGATTTGTAAGATAATTGGGAATATTATATATGGACTTCATTTTATTGTTGCCAACTTATGAAACAATAAAGGATGTCAAAATTTATTAATTATAGGATCTGTTTCTCGACCATCTTATACATTGTAAATCCCAATGTATTCAGCACAATTTTTTTTTTAAAAATTCACAAGAAAAACACATTAATTATGTTTGTTTATATTTATGAGGCTGTTTGTGGACGAGGAAGAATGAAGTTTACAGGGCATAATGTGCAACGCACATGTAACTAATTGATTTAAATAAAAGTTCTCTAAATATGCTTTATAGTGAAGGACAATGTTACGTGTACATAATTTTTTTTTTACCTAATTCTTTACTTATTACTAACAATGGGGAGTGGGAATCACATTTAGGAATTTTTATATTCACGTTGGGTCCACGTGCATTGTGAGAGGGTGGGCAACTTTCAGTACCCCCAATTCGGTACAAATAGAATTATTCTATAGTGAATACTTTACGAGCATTGAATTTTTACTACATAATTGATATCTAAGGATAATATTTCTTGCCTGCCTTTTTCACAAAGTCCATCTCAATACGATTAGTATGTTTAATTGAATAAATATTATAAAAATAATTGACAAATATGTTTTGTATCTTAATTCCCGCCTCTTTCTTTTGATACCCTTTTCAAATTTACACCACTCCCCACAAAAAAAATAAAAATAAAAATAAATAAATAAATAAAACAAGTAAAAAAATTAAGAAAAACACGTGAAGACTTAGAGTGCTCCAAATTTGGGCTTATTCAGTCTATTTGAACTTTTGCATCCCAAAGTTCAAGAAATTCAGCGAAGTGCACGTGTCTGTAATACATTATGTACTGTTGCAAGGTTCTTACCGATTGAATTTTGCTATTTGTCCATTGATTTTTGACACGTTGTTTAACACTTGCATTGTCGTCAGGTGTCAATTGGATGGGAAAACTGTTAGAAATTCTAACTCTCCAACAGGGTAAGTCACGAGACAAAGTGTAAATTAAAGTGTACATATAGCAAGGTCCTTACCGATGGAACTTTGCTATTTGTACACTGATTTTTGACACATTGTTCGATACTTGCATTGTTGTCAAATATGAATTGGATGGATAACTGTTAGAAATTCAAACTGTCCAATAGTGTAATTACATGTGGCAAAGTGTAAACTAAAATTTGCACCATAGTGTACATGTAGCAAGGTTCTTACCGATTGAACTTTACTATTTGTATACTGATTTTTGACACATCGTTTGACACTTGCATTGTAGTCAAGTGTCAATTGGATGGGAAAACTGTTTGAAATTTCAACTGTCCAACAGGCTAATGTCAAGTGGTAAAGTGTAAACTAAAGTGTACCACATATTGTACATGTAGCAAGGTCTTTACCGATTGAACTTTGCTATTTGTATACTGATTTATGACACCTTGTTTGACACTTGCATTGTTGTCAAGTGTGAATTGGATGGAAAAACTTCTTCAAATTCAAACTTTCCAATAGGGTAATGTCACGTGATAAAGTGTAAATTAAAGTGTACACCATAGTGTACATATAACAAGGTTCTTACCAATTGAACTTTGCTATTCGTACACTGATTTTTTACATGTTGTTTGATACTTACATTGTTGTCAAGTGTCAATTAGATGAGAAAACTGTTAGAAATTTAATTTAGTGTCAATTGGATGGAAAAATTATTTGAAATTTAATTGTCCAGCAGGTTAATGTCACGAGACAAAGTGTAAACTAAATTGTGTACACCATAGTGTACATGTTGCAAATTTCTTACCGATTGAACTTTACTATTTGTACTCTGATTTTTGACATGTTGTTTGACACTTGCATTATTGTCAAGTGCGAATTGGATGGAAAAACTGTTTGAAATTTAAACTGTCCAACAGGGTAATGTCACGTGGCAAAGTGTAAACTAAGGTATACACCATAGTGTACATGTTGTGAGATTCTAACCGATTGAACTTTGCTATTTGTACACTAATTTTTGACACGTTGTTTGACACTTGCATTGATGTCAAGTGTCAATTGGATAGGAAAACTGTTTGAAATTTAATCTATCCAGCAAGGTAATGTTACGTGACAAAGTGTAAACTGAAGTGTACACCATAGTGTACATATAGCAAGGTTCTTACCGATTGAACTTTGCTATCTGACACTTGCATTGTTATCAAGTATGAATTGGATGGGAAAAATGTTTGAAATTCAAACTGTCCAACAGGGTAATATCATGTGGCAAAGTGTAAACTAAAGTGAACACCACAGTGTACATGTAAGAAGGTTCTTATCGATTGAACTTTGCTATTTGTATACTAATTTTTAGCGCGTCGTTTGACATTTGCATTGTAGTCAAGTGTCAATTGGATAGGTAAACTGTTTGAAATTTAAACTATCCAAAAGGGTAATGTTACGCGGCAAAGTGTAAATTAAAGTGTACACCATAGTGTACATGGGGCAAGGTCCTCTCCGATTGAACTTTACTATTTGTACACTGATTTGTGACACGTTGTTTGACACTTGCATTGTTGTCAAGCGTTAATTGGATGGGAAAACTATTTGAAATTTAAACTGTCAAACAAGGTAACGTCACGTGGCAAAGAGTAAACTAAAGTGTACATCATAGTGTACATGTAGTAAGGTTCTTAGCGATTGAACTTTGCTATTTGTGCATTGATTTTTGACATGCCATTTGACACTTGCATTGTAGTCAAGTGTCAATTTGATGGGAAAACTGTTTGAAATTTAAATTGTCCAATAGGGTAATGTCACGTGGTAAAGTGTAAATTATAGTGTACACGTAGCAAGGTCCTTACCGATCGGACTTTACTATTTGTATACTGATTTTTGACACGTTGATTGACACTTGCATTATTGTCAAGTGTGAATTGGATGGGAAAACTGCTTCAAATTCAAACTGTCTGACAGGGTAATGTCACGTGGCAAAGTGTAGACTAAAGTGTACACCATAGTATACATGTAGCAAGATTTTTACTGATTGAACTTTGCTATTCGTACACTGATTTTTTACACGTTGTTTGACACTTGTATTATTGTCAAGTGTCAATTGGAAGGGAAAACTGTTTGAAATTTAATCAAGTGTCAATTGGATGGAAAAACTGTTTGAAATTCAAACTGTCCAACAGGGCAATGTCACGTGGCAAAGTGTAAACTAAAGTGTACACCATAGTATACATGTAGTAAGGTTTTTACCGATTGAACTTTTCTATTTGTACACCTATTTTTTACATGTTGTTTGACTCTTGCATAGTTGTCAAGTGTCAACTGGATGGGAAAACTGTTTTAAATTTAATCAAGTGTTAATTGGATGGAAAAACTGTTTGAAATTTAAACTGTCTAGGAGGTTAGTGTTACATGGCAAAGTGTAAACTAAAGTATATACACCATAATATACATGTAGTAATATTTTTACCGATTGAACTTTGCTATTTGTACACTGATTTTTGACACGTTGTTTGACACTTGCATTGTTGTCAAGTATGAATTGGATGGGATAACTGTTAGAAATTCAAATTGTCCAATAGTGTAATTACATGTGGCAAAGTCTAAACTAAAGTGTGCACCATAGTGTACATGTAGCAAGATTCTTACCGATTGACTTTGCTATTTGTACACTGATTTTTGACACGTCGTTCAACACTTGCATTGTAGTCAAGTGTCAACTGGATGGAAAAACTGTTTGAAATTTAAACTGTCCAATAGGGTAATGTCAAGTGATAAAGTGTAAATTAAAGTGTACACCATAGTGTACATGTAGCAAGGTCTTTACCGATTGAACTTTTCTATTTGTACATTGATTTTTGACACGTTGTTCGACACTTGCATTATTGTCAAGTATGAATAGGATGGGATAACTGTTAGAAATTCAAACTGTCCAATAGTGTAATTACATGTGGCAAAGTGTAAACTAAAGTGTGCACCATAGTGTACATGTAGCAAGGTTCTTACCGATTGAACTTTAGTATTTGTACATTGATTTTTGACACGTTATTTAACACTTGCATTGATGTCAATGTCAATTGGATTGGAAAACTGTTTGAAATTTAAACTGTCCAACAGGGTAATGTCATGTGACAAAGTGTAAATTTAAGTGTACACCATAGTGTACATGTAGCAAGGTTCTTACCGATTGAACTTTGCCATTTGTATACTGGTTTTTGACACGTTGTTTGACACTTGCATTGTTGTCAAGTGTGAATTGGATGGGAAAAATGTTTGAAATTCAAACTGTCCAATAGGGTAATATTATGCGGCAAAGTGTAAACTAAAGTGTACACCACATTGTATATGTAGTAAGGTTCTTATCGATTGAACTTTACTATTTGTACATTGATTTTTGACACGTCGTTTGACACTTGCATTGTAGTCAAGTGTCAATTGGATAGGTAAACTGTTTGAAATTTGAACTGTCCAATAGGGTAATGTCAAGTGGCAAAGTGTAAACTAAAGTGTACACCATAGTGCACATGGGGCAAAGTCCTCTCCGATTGAACTTTGCTGTTTGTACACTGATTTTTGACACGTTGTTTGACACTTGCATTATTGTCAAGTGTGAATTGGATGGGAAAACTGTTTGAAATTTAAACTGTCCAACAGGGTAATGTCCCGTGGCAAAGTGTAAGCTAAAGTGTACACCATAGTGTACATGTAACAAGATTCTTATCGATTGAACTTTGTTATTTGTGCATTGATTTTTGACACGTCGTGTGACACTTGCATTGTTGTCAAGTGTCAATTGGATGGGAAAACTGCTTCAAATTCAAACTTTCCAACAGGGTGATGTCACGTGGGAAAGTGTAGACTAAAGTGTACATCATAGTGTATATGTATCAAGGTTCTTATCGATTGAACTTTGCTATTCATACACTGATTTTTTATACGTTGTTTGACGTTTGCATTGTTGTCAAGTGTCAATTGGAAGGGAAAACTGTTTGAAATTTAATCAAGTGTCAATTGGATGGGAAAACTGTTTGAAATTGAAACTGTCCAACAGGGTAATGTTACGTGGTAAAGTGTAAACTAAAGTGTACACCATAGTGTACGTGTAGCAAGATTCTTACCGATTGAACTTTGCTATTTGTATGCTTATTTTTTACATGTTGTTTGACTCTTGCATAGTTGTCAAGTGTCAATTGGATGAGAAAACTGTTTTAAATTTAATCAAGTGTCAATTAGATGGGAAAATTGTTTGAAATTTAAACTGTCTAGGATGGTAGTGTCACATGGCAAAGTGTAAACTAAAGTATGTACGCTATAGTATACATGTAGCAAGGTTCTTACCAATTGAATATTGCTATTTGTACATTGATTTTTGACACGTTGTTTAACACTTGCATTGTTGTCAAGTCTCAGTTGGATGGGAAAACTGTTTGAAATTTAAACTGACCAATAGGGTAATGTCATGTGGTAAAGTGTAAACTAAGTTGTACGCCGTAGTGTACATGTAGCAAGGTTCTTACCGATTGAACTTTGCTCTTTGTACACTGATTTTTGACGCGTTGTTTGACACTTGCATTGTTGTTAAATGTCAATTGGATGGGAAAACTGTTTGAAATTTAAACTGTCCAACAGGATAATGACACGTGGCAAAGTGTAAAATAAAGTGAACACCATAGTGTATATGTAGTAAGGTTCGTACCGATTGAACTTTGCTATTTGTACACTGATTTTTGACACGTTGTTTGACACTTGTATTGTTGTCAAGTGTCAATTGGATGGGAAAGCTATTTGAAATTTAAACTGTCCAACAGGGTAATGTCACGTGACAAAGTGCAAACTAAAGTGTACACCATTGTGTACAAGTTGCAAGGTTATTACCGATTGAACTTTACTATTTGTACACTGATTTTTGACATGTTTTTTGACACTTGCATTGTTGTCAAGTGTCAAATGGATGGAAAAAATGTTTGAAATTTAAACTGTCCAATGAGGAAATGTCGCGTGGCAAAGTGTGAACTAAAGTGCACACCATAGTACACATGTAGCATGATTCTTACCGATTGAACTTTGCTGTTTTTACACTGATTTTGATACGTTGTTTGACACTTGCATTGTTTTCAAGCGTCAATAGGATGGGAAAACTGTTTGAAATTTAAACTGTCCAACAGGATAATGACACGTGGCAAAGAGTAAATTAAAGTGAACTCCATAGTGTACATGTAGCAAGGTTAGTACCGATTGAACTTTGCTATTTGTACAGTGATTTTTGACACATTGTTTGACACTTGCATTGTTGTCAAGTGTCAATTAGATGGGAAAATTGTTTTAAATTTAAATTGTCTAATGGTAATGTCACAAGGCAAAGTGTAAACTAAAGTGCACACCATAGTGTACATGTAGCAAGGTTCTTACTGATTGAACTTTGCTATTTGTAAACTAATTTTTGACACGTTTTTTGACACTTGCATTGTTGTCAGGTGTCAATTGGATGGGACAACTGTTTGAAAGTCTAACTGTCCAACAGGGTAAAGTCACGTGGCAAAGTATAAATTAAAGTGTACACCATAGTGTACATATAGCAAGGTCCTTACCGATTGAAATTTGCTATTTGTACACCGATTTTCGACCTGTTGTTTGACACTCGCATTGTTTTCAAATGTCAATTGGATAATTTAAACTGTCTAACAAGGTAATGTCACGTGGCAAAGTGTAAACTAAAACATACACCAGAGTGCACAAGTCGCAAGGTTCTTACGATTGAACTTTGCTATTTGTACATTGATTTTTGACAAATTGTTTGACACTTGCATTGTTGTCAAGTGTCAATTGGATGGGAAGACTGTTTAAAATTTAAACTATCCAACAGGATAACGTCACGTTGCAAAGTGTGAACTAATGTGTACACCATAGTGTACATGTAGCAAGGTCCTTATCGATTAAACTTTGCACTTTGTACATTGATTTTTGACACATTATCTGACACTTGCATTGTTTTCAAGTGCCAATTGGATGAGAAAACTGTTTGAAATTTAAACTGTCCAATAGGGTAAAGACACGTGGAAAAGTGTAAACTAAAGTGAACACCATAGTGTACATGTAGCAAGGTTCATACCGATTGAACTTTGCTATTTGTACATTGATTTTTGACAAGTTGTTTGACATTTGCATTGTTTTCAAGTGTCAATTAGATGGGAAAACTGTTTGAAATTTAAACTGTTCAGCAGGGTAATGTCACGTCGCAAAGTGTAAACTAAAGTGTACACCATAGTGTAGATGTAGCAAGGTCCTTACCGATTGAACTTTGCAATTTGTACACTGATTTTCGACACATTATCTGACCCTTGCATTTCTGTCAAGTGTCAATTGGATGGGAAAACTATTCGAAATTTAAAATGTCCAACAGGGTAATGTCACTTGGAAAAGTGTAAACTAAAGTGTATACCATAGTGAACATGTAGCAAAGTCTTTACTGATTGAAATTTACTATTTGTACACAGATTTTCGACACGTTGTTTGACACTTGCATTGTTGTAAAGTGTCAATCGGATAGGAAAAATGTTTGAAATTTAAACTTTCCAATAGGGTAATATCACGTGGCAAAGTGTATCAAAAGTGTACACCATAGTATACATGTAGCAAGGTTCTTACCGATTGAACTTTGCTATTTGTACACTGATTTTTGACACGTTGTTTGAGACTTACATTGTTGTCAAGTGTCAATTGGATGGAAAAGCTGTATGAAATTTAAACTGTCCAACAGGATAATGTCACGTGGCAAAGTGTAAACTAAAGTGTACTCCTTAATGTACATGCAGCAAGGTTCTTACTGATTGAACTTTGGTATTTGTACACTAATTTTTGACACGTTGTTTAACACTTACATTGTTGTCAAGTGTCAATTAGATGGGAAAACTATTTGAAATTTAAACTGTCCAATGGGGTAATGTCACGTGGCAAAGTATACACTAAAGTGTCTACCGTAGTGCACATGTAGCAAACTTCTTACCGATTGAACTTTACTATTTGCACACTGATTTTTAACACGTTGTTTTACACTTGCATTGTTGTCAAGTGTCAATTGGACTGAAAAACTGTTTGAAATTTAAACTGTCAAACGGGATAATGTCACGTGATAAAGTGTAAACTAAAGTGTCTACCGTACTGTACATGTAGCAAAGTTCTAACCAATTGAACTTTATTATTTGTTCACTGATTTTTGACACATTGTTTGACACTTGCATTGTTGTCAAGTGTCAAGTGGATGGGAAAACTGCATGAAATTTATACTGGCCAACAAGATAATGTCACTTGGCAATGAGTGAATTAAAGTGTACACCATAGTGTACATGTAGCAAGGTTCTTACAGATTGAACTTTGTTATTTGTACACTGATTTTTGACACGTTGTTTGACACTTGCATTGTTGTCAAGTGTCAATTGGATGAAAAAACTGTTTGAAATTTAAACTGTCCAACATGACTTGCATTGTTGTCAAGTGTCAATTGGATGAAAAAACTGTTTGAAATTTAAACTGTCCAACATGGTAATGACACATGGCAAAGTATAAACCAAAGTTTACACCATAGTGTACATGTCGCAAAGTTCTTACCGATTGAACTTTGCTATTTGTACACTGATTTTGGACACGTTGTTTCGCACTTGCCTTATAGTCAAGTGTCAATTGGATGGGAAAATAGTTTGAAATTTAAATTGTGTCCAATAGGGTAATGTCACGTGGTAAAGTGTAAACGAAAGTTTACACCATAGCGTACATGTAGCAAGGTCCTTACCGATTGAAATTTGCGATTTGTACACTGAGTTTTGACACGTTGTTTGACTCTTGTATTGTTGTCAAGTATCAATTGGATGGGAAAACTGTTTGACATTTGAACTATCCAGCAGGGTTGTGTCACGTGGCATAGTGTAAGCTAAAGTGTACTCCATAGTGTTCATGTCGCAAGGTTCTTACCGATTGAACTTTTCTACTAGTACACTGATTTTTGACACGTTGATTGACACTTGCATTATTGTCATGTGTCAATTGGATGGGAAAACTGTTTGAAATTTAAACTGTCCAATAGAATAATATTATGTGGTAAAGTGTAAACTAAAGTATACATGTAGCAAGATTCTTACCAATTGAACTTTGCTATTTGTACACATATTTTTTACACATTGTTTGACACTTGCATTGATGTCAAGTGTCAATTGGATGGGAAAACAGTTTGACATTTAAACTATCTAGCAGTGTAATGTCACATAACAAAGTATAAACGAAAGTGTGCCCCATTGTGTACATGTAGCAAGGTCATTACGAATTAAACTTTGCGATTTGTACACTGATTTTTGACACATTGTCTGACACTTGCGTTGTTGTCAATGTCAATTGGACGGGAAAACTATTTGAAATTTAAACTGTCAAACAGGGTAATGTCACGTGACAAAGTGAAAACTAAAGTGTACCCCATAGTGTACATGTAGCAAGGTCCTTACCGATTGAAATTTGCTATTTGTACAATGAGTTTTGACACGTTGTTTGACTCTTGCATTGTTGTCAAGTGTCAATTGGATGGAAAAACAGTTTGACATCTAAACTTTCAAGCAGGGTAGTGTTACGTGGTAAAGTGTAAGCTAAAGTGTACTCCATACTGTACATGTCGCAAGGCTCTTACCGATTGAACTTTGCTATTTGTACACTGATTTTTGACTTGTTGTTCGACACTTGCATTGTTGTCAAGTGTCAATTGGATGAGAAAACTGT
This sequence comes from Olea europaea var. sylvestris, assembly GCF_002742605.1. Taxonomy (NCBI): domain Eukaryota; kingdom Viridiplantae; phylum Streptophyta; class Magnoliopsida; order Lamiales; family Oleaceae; genus Olea; species Olea europaea. The sequence goes on from NC_036252.1 coordinate 5,715,303, forward strand.
TTGAAAGTTAAACTATCCAACATGGTAATGTCACGTGGCAAAGTGTAAACTAAAGTGTACACCGTAGTGTACATTAGCAAGGTTCTTACCGATTGAACTTTACTATTTGTATACTGATTTTTGTCACGTTGTTTGACACTTGTATTGTTATCAAGTGTCAATTGGATGGAAAAACTATATAAAATTTAAACTGTCCAACAGGGTAAGGTCATGTGATAAAGTATAAAATAAAGTGTACACCATAGTGTACATGTAGTAAGGTTCTTACCGATTGAACTTTGCTATTTTTACACTGATTTTTGACACTTTTTTGGCTCTTGCATTGTTATCAAGTGTCAGTTGGATGGGAAAACTGTTCAAAATTTAAACTGTCCAACAGGCTAATGTCACGTGGCAAAGCGTAAACTAAAGTGTACACCATATTGTACATGTAGCAAGGTTTTTACTGATTGAACTTTGCTATTTGTAGACTGATTTTTGACACGCTGTTTGACACTTGCATTGTTGTCAAGTGTCAATTGGATGGGAAAACTAATTGACATTTAAATTGTCCAGCAAGGTAATGTTACGTGGCAAAGTGTAAACGAAAGTGTGCCCCATAGTGTACATGCAGCAAGGTCATTAGCAATTGAAATTTGCTATTTGTACACTGATTTTTGACACGTTGTTTGACACTTGCATTGTTGTCAAGTGTCAATTGGATGAGAAAACTATTTGAAATTTAAACTGTCCAACATGATAATGTCACGTGGCAAAGTGTAAACTAAAGTGTATACCGTAGTGTACATGTAGTAAGGTTCTTACCGATTGAATTTTGCTATTCGTACACTGAATTCTGACACGTTGTTTGACACTTGCATTGTTATCAAGTGTCAATTGGAGAGAAGAGAGTTTTGGGACCAGAAATGGTTGAAAGGACGGTCGAGGTAATTGATAAGATCCGTGCAAGAATAAAGGCAGCACAGGATCGACAAAAGAGCTATGCAGATATAAGGAGGAAGGATTTAGAATTCTAAGTTGGGGATAAAGTGTTTCTGAAAGTAGTACCGATGAAATGTGTACTTAGATTTGGAAAGAAAGGCAAGCTACGATCCCGATATATCGGACCTTTCGAGATACTTGATAGAGTCAAAAATGTGGCTTACCGACTAGCTTTGCCACCTGAATTATTGGTAGTGCACAATGTGTTCCATATATCGATGATAAAGAAGTATGTACATGATCCTAATCATGTAGTGAGTTATCAAACCTTGGAGGTACAGAAAGATTTGTCGTACGAGGAACTACCGATCAAGATATTGGATCAAAAAGAGCATAAACTAAGGATTAAAAAAATTCAGTTGGTTAAGATACAGTGGAATCATCACGGCGTAGAAGAAGCCACTTGGGAAAAAGAAGAAGAAGCCAAAGACAAGTATCCAACACTATTCGCCCAATCAGAAGGTAAATTTCGAGGACAAAATTTTAATTAAGGTGTGGGGGATGTAGAACCCCAAATAATTCTAGACACCTTAGTGGCACTAAGATATGAATATTGGATGACTAAAGTATACTTCAAATTTTTAGTCTCATTTGAGACCCATTTTCAACATAGGAAACATTCGATTTGGAAAATGATATCTAAATAAAAGTTGTATCTCTTTGAATTAGCTTTCCAACGTACTTTGAATTACCTCAATCGGATATCGGGAGAAGAAGTTATGATAGAAAACACTGAAGGCTGTGCAGTGTCAACCGAACTACAACCGGTCGATCGAAACTGCCTGAAATGAAAAATTCTCATTTTTCGCTAGAATTTAAATATTTATTTTCATCAATTATTTTCTCAAAGGGCCACCTACGTTTTTGACAATAAAAACCCCACTAAATTGAAGCATTTAACCTCAAACTTAAGTGGCACCCATGTTTTCTCTCTTAAATGAAATTTGACCCTTCATTTGCTTTAAGTTATGGAATATTTACCTATAAATAGAGACCTTATTTCACTCATTTTTTCTCACACCAAAAGCAAGAGCTTTTACATACTAAAGAAAGAGTTTCCAAGAGAGAAAAAGAGAGAGAGGAAAACTATTTTTCCTAAAAGTTTAAGAAGTGTTTCCAAGCATCAATTCTCAACGGTTTTCAAACATCCAAGGAGTGCATTTCTTTCAACGTCCAAGTTTCATCGAAGTTTTCAGTCTAAGTTTTCAAAAGCATCAATCAAGGTAGGTAGAGGTGCAATGTGTTTAATCGTGTTAAGTTATAAGTTTCGATTCATGTTAATGTTTGTATGTCAAATGGTACTCCGGTACGACATATCCCTCTATGTTAATGGTTGTATGTCAAATGGTACTCCGGTACGGCATACCCCTCTATGTTGAAGAAATATTCGTATGTTAAATGGTGCCCTTGGGTACGGCATACCCCTTCATGTCAAATGGTGCCTTCGGGTATGGCATGTATGAAAAGTTATAAAGTTAATGTTTTGAAATGTATAGTTTGATCACGAATGAACCTATGACACCTATTGAGTTTTTCAACTCACGGGTTTAATCTCATCTCTACAGATTGAAGGAATTCTACCTTAGGCATGGATGGAGGAGAAGATGGAGAGTGATGCAATGAGCCCATGAAAATCCGGTGAATAAGTGATTTGGATTTATTTTTATGAAATGTTTTTCAATGTTATTTCTTTAAAGTTTTGAATAACGCAGAATGCGAGAATAAATTATGTTTTCTTCAAATAAATTACATTTTGTTGTTTTGAAAAATGATTCAGTGTTTTTGTTTAAAGTATTTGAAGTATTGTTATTTAAATTATTATTCGAAGACATAAGCTTCCGCTAAAACGTATACACTTGTTACTAAACCACCGGTTAAGCTAAGTAAAGTAAGTTGCGTTTCGGTCCATTAGAGGTTGGGGCGTTACAGACACTGATTTTTGACCGTTGTTTGACACTTGCGTTGTTATCAAGTGTCAATTGGATGGGAAATTGTTCGAAATTTAAACTGTCCAAGAGGGTAATGTTACGTGACAAAGTGTAAACGAAAGTGTACCCCATAGTGTACATGTAGCAAGGTTCTATCGATTGAAATTTGCTATTTATACACTGAGTTTTGACACGTTGTTTGACTCTTGATTTGTTGTCAAGTGTCAATTGGATGGAAAAACTGTTTGACATTTAAACGTCCAGCAGGGTAGTGTCACGTGGCAAAGTGTAGGCTAAAGTGTACTCCATAGTGTACATGTTGCAAGGTTCTTAGCGATTGAACTTTGCTATTTGTACACTGATTTTTGACACGTTGTTTAACACTCGCATTGTTGTCAAGTGTTAATTGGATGGGAAAACTGTTCAAAATTTAAACTGTCCAACAGGGTAATGTCACGTGGCAAAGTGTAAACTAAAGTGTACTCCATAGTGTACATGTCGCAAGGTTCTTACCGAGTGAACTTTTCTATTTGTACACTGATTTATGACACATTGTTTGACACTTGCAATGTAGTTAAGTGTCAATTGGATGGGGAAACTATTTGAAATTTAAACTGTCCAACAGGGTAGTGTCACAACGCAAAGTGTAAACTAAAGTGTACGCAATAGTGTACATGTAGCAAGGTTCTTACCAATTGAACTTTTCTATTTTTACACTAATTTTTAACACGTTGTTTGACACTTGCATCGTTATCAAGTGTCAATTGGATGGGAAAACTGTTTGAAATTTAAACTTTCCAATAGGGTAATGTCACGTGGCAAAGTATAAACTAAAGCGTACAACATAGTGTACATGTAGCAAGGTTCTTACCGATTGAACTTTGCTAATTGTACACTGATTTTTGACACATTGTTTGACTCTTGCATTGTTGTCTAGTGTCAAATGGATGGAAAAACTGTTTGACATTTAAACTGTCCAGCAAGGTAGTGTCACATGGCAAAGTGTAGGCTAAAGTGTACTCCATAGTGTACATGTCGCAGGGTTCTTAGCGATTAAACTTTACTATTTGTACACTGATTTTTGACGCGTTGTTTGACACTTGTATTATTCACAAGTATCAATTGGATGGAAAAACTGTTTGAAATTTAAGCTATCCAATAGGGTAACGTTACGTGGCAAACTGTAAGCGAAAGTGTATCCCATAGTGTACATGTGGCAAGGTCCTTACTGATTGAAATTTGCTATTTGTACACTGAGTTTTGACACGTTGTTTGACTCTTGTATTGTTGTCAAGTGTCAATTAGATGGGAAAACTGTGTGACATGTAAACTGTCCAGCAGGGTAGTGTCACGTGGCAAAATGTAAGCTAAAGTGTACTCCATAGCGTACATGTCGCAATGTTCTTACCGATTGAGTTTTGCTACTTGTACACTGATTTTGACACGTTGTTTTATACCCGCATTGTTGTCAAGTGTCAATTGAATGGGAAAACTGTTTGAAACTTAATTTGTTAAACAGGGTAATGTCACGTGGCAAAGTGTAAACGAAAGTGTACCCCATAGTATACATGTAGCAAGGTCCTTACCGATTGAAATTTGCTATTCGCACACTGAGTTTTAACACGTTGTTTGACTCTTATATTGTTATCAAGTGTCAATTGGATGGGAAAACTATTTGAAATTTAAACTGTCCAACAGGGTAATGCCACGTGGCAATGTGTAAACTAAAGTGTACACCCTAGTGTACATGTAGCAAGGTCCTTACCGATTGAACTTTACTATTTGTACACTGATTTTTAACACATTGCTTGACACTTGCATTGTTGTTAAGTGTCAATGGCATGGTAAAACTGTTAGAAATTTAAATTGTCCAACAGGGTAATGTCACATGGCAAAGTGTGAACTAAAGTGTACACCATCATGTACATGTAGTAAGGTTCTAACCGATTGAACTTTGTTATTTGTACACTTATTTTTGACACGTTGTTTGACACTTGCATTGTTGTCAAATGTTTTATGGATGGGAAAACTATTTGTAATTTAAACTGTCCAACAGGGTACTGACACGTGGTAAAGTGTAAACTAAAGTATACACCATAGTGTACATGTAGCAAGGTCCATACCGATTGAACTATGCTATTTGTACACAGATTTTTGACACGTTATTTAACACTTGCATTGTTATCAAGTGTTAATTGGACGGGAAATTTGCTTGAAATTTAAACTGTCCAACAGGGTAATGTCACGTGACAAAGTGTAAACGAAAGTATACCCCATAGTGTACATGTAGCAAGGTCCTTACCGATTGAAATTTGCTATTTGTACACAGAGTTTTGACATGTTGTTTGACACTTGTATTGTTGTCAAGTGTCAAATAGATGGAAAAACTGTTTGACATTTAAACTGTCCAGCCGAGTAGTGTCGCTAGGCAAAGTGTAAACTAAAGTGTACTCTGTAGTGTTCATGTCGCAAGGTTTTTACCGATTGTACTTTGCTATTTGTACACCGATTTTTGACAGGTTGTTTGTCACTTTCATTGTTGTCAACTGTCAATTGGATGGAAAAACTGTTTGAAATTTAAATTGTCCAACAGGGTAATGTCGTGTGACAACGTCTAAACTAAAGTGTACATCATATTGTACATGTAGCAAGGTTCTTGCCGATTAAACTTCGCTCTTTGTACATTGATTTTTGACGCATTGTTTGACACTTGCATTGTTGTCAAATGTCAATTGGATGGTAAAATTATTTGAAATTTAAACTGTCCAACAGGGTAATGTCATGTGGTAAAGTGTAAACTAAAGTGTACACCATAGTGTACATGTAGTGAGGTTCGTACCGATTGAACTTTGCTATTTGTACACAGATCTTGGACACGTTGTTTCACACTTGTATTATAGTTAATGTCAATTAGGGGGAAAACTTTTTGAAATTTAAACTATTAAACAGGGTAATGTCATGTGCCAAAGTGTAAACTAAAGTGTACACCATAGTGTACATGTAGCAAGGTTCTTACCGATTGTACTTTGCTATTTGTACACTGATTTTTGACATGTTGTTCGATGCTTGCATTGTTGTCAAGTGTTAATTGGATGGCAAAAAAGTTTGAAATTTAAACTGTCCAACATGGTAATGTCACATGGCAATGTGTAAATTAAAGTGTACACCATAGTATACATGGAGCAGGGTCCTTACTGATTGAATATTGCTATTTGTGCACTGATTTTTGACACGTTGTTTGACACTTACATTGTTGTCAAGTGTCAATTGGATGGAGAAACTATTTGAAATTTAAACTGTCTAATAGGTTAATGTCACGTGGGAAAGTGTAAACTAAAGTGTACTCCGTAGTGTACATGTCGCAAGGTTCTTACCGATTGAACTTTACTATTTGTACACTGATTTTTAATACGTTGATTTACACTTGCATTGTTGTCAAGTGTCAATTTGATGGACAAACTGTTTGAGATTTAAACTGTCCAGGAGGGTAATGTCACGTGACAAAGTGTAACTAAAGCGTGTACACCATAGTGTACATGTAGTAAGATTCTTACCGATTGAACTTTTCTATTTGTACACTGATTTTTGACACGTTGTTTGACACTTGCATTATTGTCAAGTGTCAATTGGATGGGAAAACTGCTTGAGATTTATACTCTCCAGCAGGGTAGTGTCATGTGACATAGTGTAAACTAAAGTGTACTCCATAGTGTACATGTCACAAGGTTCTTACCGATCGAACTTTGCTATTTGTACACTGATTTTTGACACATTGTTTGACACTTGTATTGTTATCAAGCCTTAGTTGGATGGAAAGACTGTTTGAAATTTAAACTGTCCAGTAGGGTAATGTCACGTGACAAAGTGTAACTAAAGCATGTACACCGTAGTGAACATGTTGTAATGTTCTTATCGATTGAACTTTGCTATTGGTATACCGATTGTTGACACGTTGTTTGACACTTGCATTATTTTCAGGTGTCAATTGGATGGGAAAACTGTTTGAAATTTAAATTGTCCAATAGGGTAATGTCACATGCCAAAGTGTAAACTAAAGTGTATACCACAGTGTACTTATAGCAAGGTTCTTACCGATTGAACTTTGCTATTTGTACACTGATTTTGGACACGTTGTTTCACACTTGCAACGTTGTCAAGTGTCAAATGGACGGGAAAACTATTTGAAATTTAAACTGTCCAATAGGGTAATGTTACTTGGCAAAGTGTAAACTAAAGTGTACACCATAGTGTACATGTAGTAAGGTCCTTACCAATCGAAATTTGTTATTTGTACACTGATTTTTGACAGGTTGTTTGATACTTGCATTGCTGTTAAGTGTTAGTTGGATAGAAAAACTGTTAAATTTAAACAGTCGAATAGGGTAATGTCACATGGCAAAGTGTAAACTAAAGTTTACACCATAGTGTACATGTAGCAAGGTTCCTACCAATTGAATTTTGCTATTTGTACACTGATTTTTGACACGTTGTTAGACACTTGCATTGATGTCAAGTGTCAATTAAATGGGAAAACTGCTATTTATACACTGATTTTTGACATGTTCTTTGACACTTGCATTTTTGTCAAGTGTCAATTGGATGGGAAAACTGTTTGAAATTTAAACTGTCCAACAGGGTAATGTCACGTGGCAAAGTGTAAACTAAAGTGTACACCATTGTGTACATGTGGCCAGGTTTTTACCGATTGAACATTGCAATTTGTTCACTGATTTTTGACACGTTGTTTGGCACCTGCATTGTTGTCAAGTGTCAATTGGATGAGAAAATTGTTTGAAATTTATACTGTCGAACAGGATAATGTCATGTGGTAATGTGTAAACTAAAGTGTACATGTAGCAAGGTCCTTATCGATGGAACATTGTTATTTGTACATTGATTTTTGACACGTTGTTTGACAGTTGCATTGTCGTCAAGTGTCAATTGGATGGGAAAACTGTTTAAAATTTATATTGTCTAACAAGGTAATGTCATGTGGCAAAGTGTAAACTAAAGTGTACATGATAGTGTACATATAGCAGGGTTCTTACTGATTGAACATTGTTATTTGTACACTGATTTTTAACACTTTATTTGACACTTGCATTGATGTCAAGTGTCAATAGGATGGGAAAACAGTTTGCAATTTAAACTGTCCAATAGGGTAATGTCACGTGGCAAAGTGTAAACGAAAGTGTACCCCATAGCGTACATATAGCTTGGTCTTTACCGATTGAAATTTGTTATTTGTACACTGATTTTTAACACGTTGCTTGACACTTGCAATGTTGTCAAGTGTCAATTGGATGGAAAAACTATTTGACATTTAAACTGTCTAGAAGGTAGTGTCAAGTGGCAAAGTGTAAAATAAAATATACTAAATAGTGTACATGTGGCAAGGTTCTTACCGATTGAACTTTGCTATTTGTACACGAATTTTTGACACGTTGTTTGACACTTGCATTGTTGTGAAGTGTCAATTGGATGGGAAAAATATTTTAAATTTAAATAGTCCAATAGGGTAATGTCACGTTGCAAAGTGTAAACCATAGTGTACATATGGCAAGGTTCTTACTGATTGAATTTGTTATTTGTACAATGATTTTTGGCACGTTGTTTAACACTTGCGTCGTTGTCAAGTGTCAATTGGATGGAAAAATTGCTATTTGTACGCTGATTTTTAACACGTTATTTGACGTCTGCATTGTTGTCAACTGTCAATTGGATGAGAAAATAGTTTGAAATTTAATCTGTCTAACAGGGTAATGTTACGTGGCAAAGTGTAAACTAAATTGTACACCACAGTGTACATGTAGCGAGGTTCGTACCGATTGAAATTAACTATTTGTGCACTAATTTTTGGCACGTTGTTTGACACTTGCATTGTTGTGAAGTGTCAATTGGATGGGAAAATTGTTTGAAATTTAAACTGTCCAACAGGGTAATGTCACGTGGCAAAGTGTAAACTAAAGTATACAACATAGTGTACATGTAGCAAGGTTCTTACCGATTAAACTTTGCTATTTGTACATTGATTTTTGACACTTTGTTCGATGCTTGCATTGTTGTAAAGTGTCAATTGGATGGAAAAACTATTTAAAATTTATACTGTCCAATAGGGTAATGTCATGTGGCAGACTGTAAACTAAAGTGTACACCATAGTATACATGTAGCAAGGTCCTTATCGATTGAACATTGCTATTTGTACACAGATTCTTGACATGTTGTTTGTCACTTGTATTGTTGTCAACTGTAAATTGGATGGAAAAATTGTTTGAAATTTAAACTGTCTAACAGGGCAATGTCATGTGGCAAAGTGAAATCTAAAGTGTACGTGTAGCATGGTCCGTACCGATTGAAATTTTGCTATTTGTACACTAGTTTTTGACATGTTGTTTGACACTTGCATTGTTATCTAGTGTCAATTGGATGAGAAAACTGTTTGAAATTTAAACTGTCCAACAGGGTAATGTCACGTGGTAAAGTGTAAACTAAAGTGTGCATCATATTGTACATGTAGCAAGGTTCTTACCGATTGAACTTTGCTACTGTACACTTATTTTTGACGCGTTGTTTGACACTTGTGTTGTTGTCAAGTGTGAATTGGATAGGAAAACTGCTATTTGTACACTGATTTTTGACACGTCGTTTGACACTTGCATTGTTGTCAAGTGCCAATTGGATGGGAAAACTGTTTGAAATTTAAATTGTCCAACAGGGTAACGTCACGTGGCAAAGTGTAAACTAAAGTGTATACCATAGTGTACATGTAGTAAGGTTCATACCGATTGAACTTTGCTGTTTGTACACAGATTTTGGACACGTTGTTTTACACTTACATTTTAGTCAAATGTCAATTAGATGGGAAAACTTTTTGAAATTAAACTGTCCAACAGGGTAATGCCATGTGAGAAAGTGTAAACTAAAGTGTACACCATAGTGTACATGTAGCAATGTTCATATCGATTGAACTTTGCTATTTGTACACTATTTTTGATACGTTGTTCGATGCTTACATTGTTGTCAAGTGTCAATTGGATGGTAAAATAGTTTGAAATTTAAACTGTCCAACACAACAATATCACTTGGCAAAGTGTAAACTAAAGTGTACATGTAGCAGGGTCCTTACCGATTGAACATTGCTATTTGTACACTGATTTCTGGCACGTTGTTTGACACTTACATTGTTGTCAAGTTTCTATTGGATAGGAAAATAGTTTGAAATTTAGACTGTGGAACAGGATAATGTCATGTGGCAAAGTGTAAACTAAAGTGTACACCATAGTGTATGTAGAACCCCAAATAATTTTAAACATCTTAGTGACACTAAGACATGAATATTGGATGGCTAAAGTATACTTCAGATTTTTAGTCTCATTCGAGACCCATTTACGACATAGAAAACATTCGATTTGGAAAATGATATCTAAAGAAAAGTTGTAGTTCTTTGAGTTAGCTTTCCAATGCACTTTGAATTACCTCAATCGAATATCGGGAGAAGAAGTTATGATAAAAATACTAAAGGCTGTAAGTATCAATTGAAGTATGCAGAATATGAAAAGTCAAATTCCTACACGATTTTCTAGTACCTTCTTAAACCTATAACTCCCACATAAATGGCACTCATATTAATAAGTAATAGGTCCTTCACTTACCCTTAAGTTGTGAGATTTTCACCTAGAAATAGGCCCCAATGCATACACATTTTTCACACCAAGACAAAAGCTTTTAAGCATAAAAGAGAGAGTTTTCAAGTCTAGAAAAAAGAGAAAGGAGAGGGAGGAAAATTAGTTTTTCCTAGAAGTTTTGGTGCTATCAAGAAGTATTTTCCAAGCATCAATTTTCAACAGAGTGTTTTTTTTGAAACATCAAAGGAGTGCATTTTTCAACAAGGTTCAAAACATCAATCAAGGTAGGTAGAGGTACAAAGGTAGAGGTACAAAGTGTTAATTTGTATGTCTAATGGTACCTTCGGTATGGCATACACCTCCATGTCTAATGGTATCTTCGGGTACGGCATGTACTTCCGATTGAGGCGTCGTGTTAAGTCATGACTCTACGTATTTGGGATTCTACCGAAAATCCTACTATGAAAAGGTTTCTAAAGTTACAGCTTTGAAATGTATAGCTTGATCACGAATGCACCAATGATATCCATTAAGTTTTTTTAACTCACAGGTTTAACCCCTTCTCTACAGATTGATATGATTTTACCTTGGGCCTGGATGATGGAAAAGATGGAGAGTGGTGCAACGAGCCCATGGAAAACTCGATGAACAAGTTATTTAGATTTATTTTTGTGAACGTTTTCAATGTTATTTCTTTAAAATATTTGAATAACGCTGATTGCGAGAACAAGTTGTGTTTTCTTCAAATAAATTACGTTTCGTTATTTTTTTATTCAGTGTTTTATTTAAAATTCAAAAGGTTGTTGTTAAATTTGTCATTGTAAAAATTAAGCTTTCGCTAAAACATATTCTCTATGACTAAACTACCGATTAGTTAAGTAAAGTAAGTAGTGTTCCGGTCCACAAAGGATCGGGGCGTTCCAGTGTACATGTAGCAAGGTTCTTATCGATTGAACTTTCTATTTGTACATTGATTTTTGACATACTATTTGATACTTGCATTGTTGCCAAGTGACGATTGGATGGAAAAATTGTTTGAAATTTATACTGTCTAACAGGATAATGTCACGTGTGATTATTAATATTTGCTTGTCCTTGCATAAAAGACTGCAATGTTTCCTCAAGAGTCTTTGATTGTGGTGGTGGAAAAGAAGGAGATTTTGAAAGCACTTGAGGTTGTGATAAATGAACACGATTATCATCTGTCCAACTAAAGTTGGGATGATTTCTCCATTGTTGATTATATGTTTCTGAGTATCGAGAAGAAAAAGGTTTTTTGAAAGTGTTCATAGCATTGTCTTGATCATGTAAAATTTCTTTGAAAACTGGAATGTTAGGACAATCATGCGTAAGATGACCAAAAGTTTCACAAATGCTACAAATTTCATCATTTTGCACGGGTTTAACTTCCTTTACTTTCCTTAATTCCATAGCTTCAACCTTTCTAGACAAACTAGAAATCCTAGCATTTAGATCATCATCTTGACTCAATTGATATTTTCCTCCACTAGAACTAGCAAGACTAGATCTAATTGAGTTTTCGATTGGCTTTACTGTTTGCCAAGATTGAGAATTTTTAGCTAGATGATCTAGAAATTCCAAAGCTTCATCTGGATCTTTATTTAAAAATTCACCATTTCACATCGTTTCTACAAATTGTTTTGTTTCAGGAGTTAGGCCCTCATAAAAGAAACTTATAGTACGCCATTTTTCAAAACCATGATGTGGGCATGTATTTAACAAATCTTTAAATCTTTCTAAACATTGAAAGTACACTTCATTGGTTTTTTGAGAAAAATTTTGGATTTGTCTCTTCAAAGCATTAGTTTTATGTGCTGGAAAGAATTTCTTCAAAAACACACTTTGCATTTCTTGCTATGTGCCAATCAACCTAGGTTTTAAAGAGTTAAGCCAAGTTTTTGCTTTATCTTTTAGAGAAAAAGGAAACAGTTTCAAGTTAACAATTTCGTTGGGACAAGTTTGATCGTTAAATGTTGCACATACTTCCTCAAATTCTTTAAGATGCAAATATGGACTTTCGGATTCTAAGCCATGAAAATTAGGAAGTAATGGAATCATACCCGGCTTGAATCGAAAATTATTAGCATTAAGGGGGAAAATGAAACATGAAGGAGCAGAATTTCGAGGAGGTTGCAAGTAATCACGCATGGTTCTTGCTTGTTGGTTTTCATTTTCATCATGTACGCTTTCTTTATTAGCCATGTTGGAAGATGTGAGTGAGTGTTGAGGTGAGTCAAATAAATTACTAAAGAAAGTTTCACAATTATCTTTAACTAAACGATGAGAATTTAATTCACGATACCAATATAACATAAAATAGCACAAAATAGAAGTAAAGAACGAAAATTAGGTGGCACGGTCAACCATATAATAATGTAAAAAACAAAAATTAGGTGGCATAGCCAACCATATAATAAAGAAACGGCAGATCGGGAAGCTCGGCCTTCCCTATAGAGAAAGAAAATAAACAAAAAATAAAAATGAAGGAGGCTCGGCCTTCTTTTAAAGTAAAATAACTAAAGTAATAAGATTGAAAAAGAAACGAGTGTACCTGATTTATGAAGATTATGAAAGAGAAGAAAACCTCACAGAAAGTAACAAAAAATAATCCTTGACGCAAATCCCCGACAACGGCGCCAAAAACTTGCTACAACTTTAAGTTTGCAAACCCAAGTGCTGGTTGTCGCAAGTAGTAAATCTCGAAAGTCCGAGGTCGAACCACAGGGAATTGGAAGGAAATAAATTAGTCTATGAGTAGTAAATGGTTGGTGGAAATACGACGAAGACGAACACTAGAGCATCCGGGATTCACTTCGGATAAATGAGTAGAAATTGCCCTTGATCTTTAATTTAACTCATATGAAAATCAACTAAAGAGTGATCTCATATGGAAGATAAAACATTAATCACAAATATACTAAAAGATAGATCTTGATAATTGTTTAAGAGAATATGTCAAAATAAGTTGTTGGAATGCAGAGATTATCTAAGCATTTATTGTGCCAAAATTGTCTACAATAAATCAAAGTCTTCAACAAACCAAAACCATTTGTAGAACATATACTTCAACCAAGTAAGAAGATGAACATTGAAGAACAAAATGAAAGATCAAAGACAATACTATGCATTTACCAAAGTTTCACCCCTAGCTCTAGCTAATGGTTTAGAAATACATAATGAAATATTACAAAGAAAATGAAGGAAACTAGAATATGATGGAAAGGAATTGATGCTCTCAAAATCGTAGCCAAGGTCGCCTTTTATAGGCAAAGGAACATCCAAAATTCAAGTAGGCAATGCAACTTGTTTCTGTCCAGCTTAAAGACAGCTGGAATATGCAACTTGATGCCAATTTTCAGATACATTGTACAGCGAATTTGGACTTATGATCAACAGATAAATTATTTTCACTTGAGTTAGATTTCCATTTGTTTAAATATCAGGTTCATTGGATCTATATAACTCTAGATATGACAAAAACATGAGTGCTGCTTCACAGGTAAAACTGTATCCGGCAGGTAACAAGCTGGACTTTGTACGGTAATTTTGGCTGCCTTGTGATACGAATTTGACTTCTTCAAAAAACATGAAAGTTGTAGAAATATTCCTTATCCTTCCAACCCAACTTGAATTACCTTGGTTCAACGTCTGAAACTCAAGTTATGATCATTTCACCGACAGCTGCTTCTTGCTTGAGACAGTCACTATTCTTGACTTTTCAACATTATTTTCCTCCACTTGTTCCACTTGTTCTAAATTGGAAATACTTGTGAAATGCATCAAATAGATACTCTTTCAAATATATAATACTCATGCCGACAAGTATGTAAATACGTATTTCAATTAATTGCATTTTTAACCATGTATTTATGGAAATTGAATTTAAGGCAAGAGAATTGAAATTAGAGACTAACATTAGTGTTTTTAAACAAAGTGAATGTAAAATGCCTTGTAAATGATATATCTTTGAAGCACTTTTAGACACTAATCAACGCGACAAAGTGTAAATTAAAGTGTATACCATAGTGTACATGTAGCAAGGTCCTTACCGATTGAACATTGCTATTTATACACTGATTTTTGACACATTGTTTGACACCTCCATTGTTGTCAAGTGTCAATTTGATGGAAAAATTGTTTGAAATTTAAACCGTCAAATAGGGTAATGTCACTTGGCAAAGTGCAAACTATTGTGTACACCATAGCGTTCATGTAGTGTGGTTCTTATCGATTGAATTTTACTATTTGTACACTGATTTTGGACATATAGTTTGACAGTTGAATTGTTGTCAAGTGTCAAATGGATGGAAAAACTGTTTGAAATTTAAACTGTCCAACAGGACAATGTCACATGGTAAAGTGTAAACTAAAGTGTACACCAGAGTGCACATGTAGCAAGGTTCTAACCGATTGAACTTCGCTATTTGTACACTAATTTTTGACACGTTTTTTGACACGAGTATTGTTGTCAAGTGTCAATTGGATGGGGAAACTATTTGAAATTTAAATTGTCCAGCAGGGTAATGTCACGTGGCAAAGTGTAAACTAAAGTGTACTCCATAGTGTACATGTCGCAATGTTCTTACCGATTGAAATTTGCTATTTATACACTGATTTTTGACATGTTGATTCACACTTGCATTGTTGTCAAGTGTCAATTCGATGGAAAAACTGTTTGAAATTTAAACTGTCCAGCATGGTAATGTCCCGTAACAAAGTGTAACTAAAGCGTTTACACCGTAGTATACATGTAGCACGATTCTTACTGATTGAGCTTTGCTATTTGTACGCTAATTTTTGACATGTTGTTCGTCACTTGCATTATTGTCAAGTTTTAATTAGATGGGAAAACTATTTGAAATTGAAACTGTCCAGCAGGGTAGTGTCATATGGTAAAGTGTAAACTAAAGCATACTCCATTATGTACATGTCGCAAGGTTCTTACCGATCGAACTTTGCTATTTGTACACCGATTTTTGACACGTTGTTTGACACTTGCATTGTTATCAAGTGTCAATTGGATGGGAAAATAGTTTGAAATTTAAACTACCCAATAGGGTGATGTCACGTGGTAAGGTTCTTACCGATTGAACTTTGCTATTTGTACATAGATTTTTGACATGTTGCTTCACAGTTGCGTTGTTGTCAAGTGTCAATTAGACGGGAAAACTGTTGAAGTTTATACTGTCTAACATGGTAGTGTCACGTGGTAAAGTGTAAACTAAATTGTACACCATAGTGTACATGTAGCAAGGTCATTACCAATTGAACTTTGCGATTTGTACACTGATTTTTGACACGTTGTTTGTCACTTGCATTGTTGTCAAGTGTAAATTGGATGTGAAAACTCTTTGAAATTTAAACGGTCCAATAGGGTAATGTCACGTGGCAAACTTTAGACTAAAGTGTATGCCATAGTGTACATGTAGCAAGGTTCTTACCGATTGAACTTTGCTATTTGTACATTGATTTTTGACACGTTGTTTGACACTTGCATTGTTGTCAAGTGTCAATAGGATGAAAAACTATTTGAAATTTAAACTGATTAGTAGGGTAATGTAACATGACAAAGTGTAACTAAAGCGTGTACACCATAGTGTACATGTAGCAAGATTCTTACCGATTGAACTTTACTATTTGTACACTGATTTTTGACACGTTGTTTGACACTTTCATTGTTTTCACGTGTCAATTGGATGGGAAAACTGTTTGAAATTTAAACTATCCAACAGGGTAACGTCACATGGCAAAGTGTAAATTAAAGTGTACACCATAGTGTACATGTAGCAAGGTTCTTACCGATTGAACTTTGTTATTTGTACAGTGATTTTTGACACGTTGTTTGACACTTGCATTGTTGTTAAGTATCAATTGGATGGGAAAACTGTTAGAAGTTTAAACAGTCCAATAGGGTAATGTCACGTGGTAAAGTGTATACTAAAGTTTACACCAAAGTGTACATGTAGTAAGGTTCTTACCGATTGAACTTTGTTATTTGTACACTGATTTTTGACACGTTGCCTGACAGTTGTGTTATTGTCAAGTATCAGTTGGATAGGAAAACTGTTTGAAATTTATATTGTCTAATATGGTAGTGTCACGTGGCAAAGTGTAAACCAAAGTGTACATGTAGCAAGGTCCTTACCGATTGAACTTTGCTATTTGTACACTGATTTTTGACACATTGTTTGACACTTGCATTGTTGTTAAGTGTCTATTGGATAGAAAAATTGTTAGAAATTTAAACTATCCAACAGGGTAATATCACGTTACAAACTGTAAACTAAAGTTCATACAATAGCGTACATATAGTAAGGTTCTTACCAATTGAACTTTGCTATTTGTTCACTGATTTTTGACATGTTGCTTGACAGTTGCATTGTTGTCAAGTGTTAACTGGATGGAAAAATGGTTTGAAGTTTGTACTGTCTAATAGGGTAGTGTTACAAGGCAAAGCGTAAACTAAAGTGTACACCATAGTGTATGTGTAGCAAGGTTTTTACCGATTGAAATTTGCTATTTGTACACTGATTTTGGACACGTTATTTCACACTTACAATGTAGTCAAGTGTCAACTGGATAGAAAAATTGTTTCAAATTTAAACTATCCAACAGGATAATGTCATGTGGCAAAGTGTAAACTAAAGTGTACACCATAGTGTACAAGTAGCAAGGTCCTTACCGATTGAACTTTGCTATTTGTACACTGATTTTTGACCGTTGTTTAACACTTGCGTTGTTGTCAAGTGTCAACTGGATTGGAAAACTATTTGAAATTTAAACTGTCCAACTAGGTAATGTCACGTGGTAAAGTGTAAACTAAAGTGTACACCATAGTGTACGTGTAGGAAGGTTCTTACCGATTGAACTTTGCAATTTGTTCACTGATTTTTGACACGTTGTTCGATACCTACATTGTTGTCAAGTGTCAATTGGATGGGAAAACAGTTTGAAATTGAAAATGTCTAGCAGGGTAATGTTACGTGGCAAAGAGTAAACTAAAGTGTACACCATAGTGTACATGTAGCAAGGTTCTTAACGATTGAACTTTGCTATTTGTACATTGATTTTTGACATGTTATTTGACACTTGCATTGTTATCTAGTGTCAATTGGACGGGAAAACTATTTGAAATTTAAACTGTCCAGCAGGGTAATGTCACGTGGCAAGGTGTAAACTAAAGTGCGTACACTATAGTGTACATGTCGCAAGGTTCTTACCGATTGAACTTTGTTATTTGTACACTGATTTTTGACACGTTATTTGACACCTAAATTGTTGTCAAGTGTTAATTGGACGGGAAAATTGTTTAAAATTTAAACTGTCCAGAAGGGTAATGTCATGTGACAAGATGTAAACTAAAGTGCGTACACTATAGTGTATATGTCGCAAGGTTTTTACCGATTGAACTTTCATATTTGTACACCGATTTTTGACACGTTTTTAACTCTAGCATTGTTGTCAAGTGTCAACTGGAGGGGAAAACTGTTTGAAATTTAAATTGCCCAACAGGGTAATGTCATGTGGCAAAGTGTAAGCTAAAGTGTACACCATAATGTACATGTGGCAAGGTTCTTACCGTTCGAACTTTGCTATTTGTACACTGATTTTCGACACGTTGTTTGACACTTGCATTGTTGTCAAGTGTTAATTGGATGGAAAAACTGTTTAAAATTTAATCTGTCCTACAGGGTACGTGGTGAAGTGTAAACTAAAGTGTACACCATAGAGTATATATCGCAAGGTTCTTACCGATTGAACATTGCTATTTGTACACAGATTTTGGATAGGTTGTTTGACATTTGCATTGTTGTCAAGTGTCAATTGGATGGGAAAATAGTTTGAAAATTAAACTGTCCAATAGGGTACGTGGCACAATGCAAACTAAAGTGTACACCATAGTGTACAAGTCACAAGGTTCTCACTGATTGAACTTGGCTATTTGTACACAGATTTTCGACACATTGTTTGACACTTGCATTGTTGTCAAGTATCAATTGGATGCAAAAATTGTTTGAAATTTAAACTATCCAATAGGATACTTTGCAAAGTGTAAACTAAAGTGTACACCAAAGTTTGCATGTAGCATGGTCCTTATCGATTGAACTTTACTATTTGTACACTAATTTTTGACACGTTATTTGACACTTGCATTGTTGTCAAGTGTCAATTGGACGGGAAAACTGTTTGAAATTTAAAATATCAAGAAGGGTAATGTCACGTAGCAAGGTGTAAACTAATGTGCGTACACCATAGTGTACATGTCGCAAGATTCTTATCGATTGAACTTTCATATTTGTACACTGATTTTTGACACATTTTTTTTAACTCTTGCATTGTTGTCAAGTGTCAACTGGAGGAGAAAAATGTTTGAAATTTAAATTGTCCAATAAGGTAATATCATGTGGTAAAGTGTAAACTAAAGTGTACACCATAGTGTACATGTGGCAAGGTTCTTACTGTTCGAACTTTGCTATTTGTACACTGATTTTTGACACGTTGTTTGACACTTGCATTGTTGTCAAGTGTCAATTGGATGGATGAAATTTGCTATTTGTACACTGATTTTTGACACGTTGTTTGACACTTGCATTGTTGTCAAGTGTCAATTGGATGGAAAAACTGTTTGAAATTTAATCTGTCCTACAGGCTACATGGCAAAGTGTAAATTAAAGTGTACACCATAGTGTACATGTTGCAAGGTTCTTACTGATTGAACTTTGCTATTTGTACACAGATTTTGGACAGGTTGTTTGACACTTGCATTGTTGTCAAGTGTCAATTGGATGGAAAAATAGTTTGAAAATTAAACTGTCCAATAGGGTACGTGGCATAGCGCAAACTAAAGTGTACACCATAGTGTACAAGTCGCAAGGTTCTTACTGATTGAAATTTGCTATTTGTAAACAGATTTTCGACACATTGTTTGACACTTGCATTTTTGTCAAATATCAATTGGATGTGAAAATTGTTTGAAATTTAAACTATTCAATAGGATACTTTGCAAAGTGTAAACTAAAGTGTACATCATAGTGTGCATATAGTAAGATCCTTACTGATTGAACTTTGCTATTTGTACACTAATTTTTGACCGTTGTTTGACACTTGCGTTGTTGTCAAGTGTCAAATGGATTGAAAAACTGTTTGAAATTTAAACTGTCCAATTAGGTAATATCACGTGGCAAAGTGTAAACTAAAGTGTGCATGTAGCAAGGTTCTTACCTATTGAACTTTGCTATTTGTACACTGATTTTTGATACATTGTTTGACATTTTCATTGTTGTCTAGTGTCAATTAGACGGGAAAGCTATTCGAAATTTAAACTTTCCTGCTGGGTTATGTCATGTGGCAAGGTGAAAACTAAAGTGTGTACACCATAGTATACATGTCGCAAGATTCTTATCGATTGAACTTTGCTATTTGTTCACAGATTTTGGACACGTTGTTTGACACTTGCATTGTTGTCACGTGTCAATTGGATGAGAAATCTGTTTGAAATTTAAACTGTCCAATAAGGTAAGTGGCAAAGTGTATATAAAAGTGTACACCATAGTGTACATGTAGCAAGGTTTTTACCGATTGAACTTTGCTATTTGTACACTGATTTTCGACACGTTGTTTGACACTTTCATTGTTGTCAATTTTCAATTGGATGGAAAAACTGTTTGAAATTTAAACTGTCCAACAAGGTACGTGGCAAAGTGTAAGCTAAACTGTACACCATAGTGTACATGTCGCAAGGTTCTTATCGATTGAACTTTGCTATTTGTACACTGATTTTCGACACGTTGTTCAACACTTGCATAGTTGTCGAGTGTTTGGATGGGAAAATTGTTTGAAATTTATTAACTGTCCAATAGGATAATGCCATGTGGCAAAGTGTAAATTAGAGTGTACACCGTAGTGTGCATGTAGGAAGGTTCTTATTGATTGAAGTTTTCTATTTGTACACTAATTTTGACACGTTGTTTGACACTTGCATCATTGTCAAGTGTCAATTGGATGGGAAAATTGTTTGAAATTTAATTTGTCCAACAGGGTACATAGTAAAGTGTAAACTAAAGTATACACCGTAGTGTACATGTAGCAAGGTTCTTACCTATTGAACTTTGCTATTTGTACACTAATTTTGACACGTTGTTTGACACTTGTATCATTGTCAAGTGTCAATTGGATGGGAAAATTGTTTGAAATTTAATTTGTCCAACAGGGTACACAGTAAAGTGTAAACTAAAGTATACACCGTAGTGTACATGTAGCAAGGTTCTTACCGATTGAACTTTGCTATTTGTACACCTATTTTTGACACGTTGTTTGACACTTGCATTGTTGTAAAGTATCAATTGGATGGAAAAACTGTCTGAAATTTGAACTGTCCAATAGGGTAATGTCACGTGGCAAAGTGTAAACTAAAATGCACACCATAGTTTACATGTAGCAAGGTTCTTACCGATTGAACTTTGTTATTTGTACACTGATTTTTGACACGTTATTTGACACTTGTATTGTTGTCTAGTGTCAATTAGATGGGAAAAATGTTTAAAATTTAAACTGTCCAGCAGGGTAATGTCACGTGGTAAGGTGTAAACTAAAGTGCGTACACTATAGTGTACATGTCGCAAGGTTCTTACCGATTGAACTTTGTTATTTATACACTGATTTTTGACACATTATTTGACACTTGCATTGTTGTCAAGTGTCTATTGGACGGGAAAACTGTTTAAAATTTAAACTGTCCAGCAGGGTAATGTCTCGTGGCAAGGTGTAAACTGAAGTGTGTATACCATAGTGTGTAAGTCGCAAGGTTCTTACCGATTGAACTTTGCTATTTGTGCACTGATTTTTGACACGTTGTTTGATGCTTGCATTGTCGTCAAGTGTCAATTGGATGGAAAAACTGTTTGAAATTTAAACTGTCCAACGGGGTACGTGGCAAAGAGTAAACTAAACTGTACAACATAGTGTATATGTTGCAAGGTTCTTACCTACTGAACTTTGCTATTTGTACACCGATTTTGGACACGTTGTTTGACACTTGCATTGTTGTTAAGTGTCAAGTGGATGTGAAAAGTGTTTGAAATTTAAATTGCCTAACATGGTAATGTCACGTGGCAAAGTGAAAACAAAAGTTTACTCCATAGTGTATATGTAGCAAGGTTCTTACCGATTGAACTTTGCTATTTGTACACTGATTTTCGAAACGTTGTTCCACACTTGCATTGTTGTAAAGTGTCATTTGGATTGGAAAATCGCTTGAAATTTATTAACTGTCCAACAGGATAATTTCACGTGGCAAAGTGTAAACTAAGGTACACACCGTAGTGTACATGTTACAAGGTTCTCATCGATTGAACTTTGCTATTTGTACAATGATTTTGACACTTGCATCATTGTCAAGTGTCAATTGGATGGGAAAATTGTTTGAAATTTAATTTGTCCAATAGGGTACACGGTAAAGTGTAAACTAAAGTATACACCGTAGTGTACATGTGGCAAGGTTCTTACCGATTGAACTTTGCTATTTGTACACTTATTTTTGACACGTTGTTTGACGCTTATATTGTTGTCAAGTGTCAATTGAATGGAAAAACTATTTGAAATTTGAACTGTCCAACAGGATAATGTCACGTGGTAAAGTGTAAAGTAAAGTGCACACCATAGTGTATATGTAGCAAGGTTCTTATCGATTGAACTTTGCTATTTGTACACTGATTTTTGACATGATTTTTGACACTTGCATTGTTGTCTAGTGTCAATTGAACGGGAAAACTGTTTGAAATTTAAACTGTCCAACAGGATAATGTCATGTGGCAAGGTGTAAACTAAAGTGCGTACACCATAGTGTACATGTCGCAAGGTTCTTACCGATTGAAATTTTCTATTTGTACTCTGATTTTTGACACGTTATTTGACACTTGCATTGTTGTCAAGTGTCAATTGGACGAGAAAACTGTTTGAAATTTAAACTGTCCAGCAGGGTAATGTCACATGGCAAGGTGTAAACTAAAGTGTGTATACCATAGTGCGTATGTTGCAAGGTTCTTACCGATTGAACTTTGCCATTTATACACTAACTTTTGACACGTTGTTTGACACTTGCATTGTCATCAAGTGTCAATTGGATGGGAAAACTGTTTGAAATTTAATTTGACCATCAGGGTAATAGCACGTGGCAAGGTGCAAATTAAAGTGTACACCATAGTGTTCATGTCCCAAGGCTCTTACCGATTGAGCTTTTCTACTTATACACTGATTTTTGACACGTTGTTTGACTCTTGAATTATTGTCAAGTGTCAATTGGATGGGAAAACTTTTTGAAATTTAAACTGTCCAATAGGGCAATGTCACATGGCAAAGTGTAAACTAAAGTGTACACCATAGTGTACATGTAGCAAGGTTCTTACCAAATGAACTTTTCAAATTGTACACTAATTTTTGACACGTTGTTTGACACTTGAATTGTTGTCAAGTGTCAATTGGATGGGAAGACTATTTGAAATTTAAACTGTCCAATATGGTAATGTCACGTGGAAACGTGTAAACTAAAGTGTACACTGTAGTGTATATGTAGCAAGGTTCTTGCCGATTGAACTTTGCTATTTGTGCACTTATTTTTGACATGTTGTTTGATATTTACATTGTTGTCAAGTGTCAGTTGGATGGGAAAATTGTTTGAAATTTAAACTGTGCAACAGGGTACGTGGCAAAGTGTAAACTAATGTGTACACCATAGTGTACATGTAGCAAGATTCTTACCGATTGAACTTTGCTCTTTGTACACTTATTTTTGACACATTGTTTGACATCAAGTGTCAATTAGATGGGAAAACTGTATGAAATTGAAACTGTCCAGCAGGGTAATGTAACATGGGAAAGTGTAAACTTAAGTGTGTACACCATAGTGACACGCAGCAATGTTCATGCCGATTGAACTTTGCTATTTGTACACTGATTTTTGACACGCTGTTTGACACTTGAATTGTTGTCAAGTGTCATTTGAAATTTAAACTGTCTAATAGGGTAATATCACGTGGAAACGTGTAAACTAAAGTATACATCGTAGTGTACATGTAGCAAAGTTCTTGCTGATTGAACTTTGCTATTTGTGTACTTATTTTTGACACTTGCATTGTTGTCAAGTGTCAATTGGATGAGAAAATTGGTTGAAATTTGAACTGTCCAACAGAGTAATGTCACGTGGCAAAATGCAAACTAAAGTGCACACCATAGTATACATGTCGCAAGGTTCTTACCGATTGAATTTTGCTATTTATACACTGATTTTTGACACGTTGCTTGACCCTTCCATTATTGTCAAGTGTGAATTGGATTGGAAAATTGCTTGAAATTTAAACTGTCGAACAAGGTATTGTCACGTGGCAAAGTATAAACTAAAGCGTACACCATAGTATGCATGTCACAAGGTTCTTACCGATTGAAATTTACTATTTGTACACTAATTTTCGACACGTTGTTTGACACTTGCATTGTTGTCAAGTGTCAGTTGGATGGAAAAACTGTTTGAAATTTAAACTGTCCAACAGGGTACGTGGCAAGGTGTAAACTAAACTGTACACTATAGTTTACATCTCGCAAGGTTCTTATCGATTGAACTTTGCTATTTGTACACAGATTTTGGACACGTTGTTTGAGACTTGCATTGTTGTCAAGTGTCAATTGGATTAGAAAATTGTTTGAAATTTAAACTGTCCAACAGGGTATGTGGCAAAGTGTCAACTAAACTGTACACCATAGTTTACATGTCGCAAGGTTCTTATCGATTGAACTTTGCTATTTGTACACAGATTTTGGACACGTTGTTTGGCACTTGCATTGTTGTCAAGTGTCAAGTGGATGGAAAATTATTTAAAATTTAAATTATCTAACATAGTACTGTCACGTGGCAAAGTGAAAACAAAAGTTTACACCATAGTGTATACGTAGCAAGGTTCTTACCGATTAAACTTTGCTATATGTACACTGATTTTTGACTTGTTGTTCGACACTTGCACTGTTGTCAAGTGTCAATTGGATGGTAAAACTGCTTGAAATTTATTAACTATCCAACAGGATAATTTCACATGACAAAGTGTAAACTAAAGTGTACACCGTAGTGTACATGTAGCACGATTCTTATCGATTGAACTTTGCTAGTTTGACACTTGCATCATTGTCAAGTGTCAATTGGATGGGAAAATTGTTTGAAATTTAATTTATCCAACAGGGTACACGGTAAAGTGTAAACTAAAGTATATACTGTAGTGTACATGTAGCATGGTTCTTACCGATTGAACTTTGCTATTTGTACACTTATTTTTGACATATTGTTTGACACTTGCATTGTTATCAAGTGTCAATTAGATGGGAAAACTAACTAAAATTTGAACTGTCCAACAGGGTAATGTCACGTGGCAAAGTGTAAACAAAGGTGCACACCATGGTGAACATGTAGCAAAGTTCTTACCGATTGAACTTTGATATCTGTACACTGATTTTTGACATGGTTTTTGACACTCGCATTGTTGTCTAGTGTCAATTGGATGGGAAAACTATTTGAAATTTAAACTGTCCAGAAGGGTAATGTCACGTGACAAGGTGTAAACTAAAGTGCGTACACCATAGTGTACATGTCGCAAGGTTCTTACCGATTGAACTTTGCTATTTGTACTTTGATTTTTGACACGTTATTTGACACTTGCATTGTTGTCAAGTGTCAATTGGACGGGAAAACTATTTGAAATTTAAACTGTCCAGAAGGGTAATGTCACGTGGTAAGGTGTAAACTAAAGTGTCTATACCATATTGTGTATGTCGCAAGGTTCTTACCGATTGAACTTTGCTATTTGTCATGAAGTGTCAATTGGATGGAAAAACTGTTTGAAATTTAATTTGACCATCAGGGTAATGTCACGTGGCAAGGTGCAAACTAAAGTGTACACCATAGTGTTCATGTCACAAGGTCCTTACCTATTGAACTTTGCTACTTGTACACTGATTTTCGACACATTGTTTGAGACTTGCATTGTTGTCATATGTTAATTGGATGGGAAAATAGTTTGAAATTTAAACTGCCAATAGGGTGATGTCACGTGGCTAAGTGGAAACTAAAGTGTACATGTAGCTATGTTCTTACCGATTGAACTTTGCTATTTGTACACTGATTTTTGACACGTTATTTAACACTTGCATTGTTGTCAAGTGTCAATTGGATGGGAAAAATGTTTGAAATTTAAAGTATCCAACAGGGTAATGACACGTGGCAAAGTGTAAACTAAAGTATACCGCATAGTATACATGTAGCAAGGTTCTTACCGATTGAACTTTGCTATTTGTACACAGATTTTTGACACTTGCATTGTTATCAAGTGTCAATTGGATGGAAATACTATTTTAAATTTAAACTGTGCAAAAGGGTGATGTCACTTGGCAAAGTGTAAACTAAAGTGTACACCATAGTGTACATGTAGATAGGTCCTTACCGATTGAACTTTGCTACTTGTATACTGATTTTCGACACATTGTTTGAGACTTGCATTGTTGTCATGTGTTAATTGGATGGAAAAATTGTTTGAAATTTAAATTGTCCAATAGGGTGATGTCACGTGGCTAAGTGTAAACTAAAGTGTGCACCATAGTGTACATGTAGCAAGGTTCTTACCGAATGAACTTTGCTATTTATGCACTGATTTTTGACACGTTGTTTAATACTTACATTGTTGTCAAGTGTCAGTTGGATGAGAAAACTGTTTGAAATTTAAACTATCCAACAGGGTAATCTCACGTGGCAAAGTGTAAACTAAAGTGTACACCATGGTGTACATGTCACAAAGTTCATACCGATTTAACTTTTCCATTTGTACACTGATTTTTGATACGTTTTTTGACACTTGCATTGTTATCAAGTCTCAATTGGATGGAAAACTATTTTAAATTTAAATTGTCCAACAGGTAATGTCACGTGGCAAAGTGTAAACTAATGTGTACACCATAGTGTACATGTAGATAGGTCCTTACCGATTGAACTTTGCTACTTGTACATTGATTTTTGACACATTGTTTGAGACTTACATTGTTGTTATGTGTTAATTGGATGGAAAAACTGTTTGAAATTTAAAATGTCCAATAGGGTGATGTCACGTGGCTAACTGTAAACTAAATTGTACACCATAGTGTACATGTAGCAAGCTTCTTACCGATTGAACATTGCTATTTGTACACTGATTTTTGATACGTTGTTTAACACTTGCATTATTGTCATGTGTCAATTGGATGGAAAAACTATTTGAAATTTAAACCATCCAACCGGGTAATAACACGTGGCAAAGTGTAAACTAAAATATACAGCATACTGTACATGTAGCAAGATCCTTACAGGTTGAACTTTACTATTTGTATACAGATTTTTGACACGTTGTTTGACACTTGCATTGTTATCAAGTGTCAATTGGATGGAAATACTATTTGAAATTTAAACTGTGTAAAAGGGTAACGTCGCATGGCAAAGTGTACACCATAGTGTACATGTAGTAAGGTTCTTACCGATTGTACTTTGCTATTTGTACAAAGATTTTCGACATGTTATTTAACATTTGCATTGTTGTCAAGTGTCAATTGGATGGGAAAACTGTTTGAAATTTAAACTGTCCAATAGGGTAATGTCTCGTGACATTGTGTAAACTAAAGTGTATACCATGGTGTGCATGTTGCAAGGTTCTTACCGATTGAAATTTGCTATTTGTACACTGATTTTTGATACGTTGTTTCACACTTGGATTGTAGTCAAGTGTCAACTGGATGGGAATACTGTTTGAAATTTAAATTGTCCAACAGTGTAACGTCAAGTGGTAAAGTGTAAACTAATGTGTACACCAACGTGTACATGTAACGAGGTCCTTACCGATTGAACTTTGCTATCTGTACATTGATTTTTGACACGTTGTTTGACACTTGCAATGTTGTCAAGTGTCGATTGAATGGAAAAATTGTTTGAAATTTAAACTGTCCAATAGGGTAATATCACATGGCAAAGTGTAAATTAAAGCGTACACTAAATTGTACATGTAGCATGGTTCTTACCAATTGGACTTTCTTATTTGTACACCGACTTTTGACACGTTGTTTGACACTTGCATTGTTGTCAAGTGTCAATTGGATTGGAAAATTGTTTGAAATTTAAACTGTTCAACAGAGTAGTGTCACATTGTAAACTGTAAACTAAAGTGTACACCATAGTGTACATATAGCAAGGTTTTTACCGATTCAACTATGCTATTTGTACACTGATTTTTAACATATTATTTGACACTTGCATTGTTGTCAAGCGACAATTGGATGGGAAAACTGTTTGAAATTTAAACTGTCCAGCAGGGTAATGTCACGTGGCAAAGTATAAACTTAAGTGTGTACACCATAGTTTACATGCAGCAAGGTTCTTACCGATTGAACTTTGCTATATGTACACTGATTTTTACGTTGTTTGACACTTGCATTGTTATCAAGTGTCAATTGGATGGAAAAATTGTTTAAAAATTAAATTGTGCAATAAGGTAATGTCACGTGGCATAGTGTAATCTAAAGTGTACACCATAGTGTACATGTGATAAGGTTCCTACCGATTGAACTTTGCTATTTGTACGCTGATTTTTGACATGTTGTTTGACACTTGCATTATTGTCATGTGTCAATTGGATGGGAAAATTGTTTGAAATTTAAATTGTCCAGCAGGGTAATGACACGTGGCAAAGTGTAAATTAAAGTGTACACCATAGTATACATGTAGCATGGTCCTTACCGATTGAACTTTGCTATTTGTACACAAATTTTTGACATGGTTTTTGACACTTGTATTGTTGTCAAGTGTCAATTGGATAGGAAAACTGTTTGAAATTTAAACTGTAAAACAGGTAATGTTACATGGCAAAGTGTAAACTAAAGTGTACATGTAGCATGGTTCTTTCCGATTGAACTTTGCTATTTGTACACAGATTTTCTACATGTTGTTTGACATTTGCATTGTTGTCAAGTGTCAATTGGATGAGAAAATTGTTTGAAATTTAAACTGTCCAACAGGGTAATGTCTCGTGGCATAGTGTAAACCAAAGTGTACACCATAGTGTACATATAGCAAGGTTTTACTGATTGAAATTTTCTATTTGTATATTGATTTTTGACACGTAGTTTCACACTTGGATTGTAGTCAAGTGTCAACTGGATGGGAAAAATGTTTGAAATTTAAACTGTCCAACAGAGTAATGTCACGTTGCAAAGTGTAAACTAAAGTGTACACCATTGTGTACATGTAGTTACCGATTGAACTATGCTATTTGTACACTGATTTTTGACACGTTGTTTGACAGTTGCGCATTGTTGTCAAGTGACAATTGGATGGGAAAAGTTTTTGAAATTTAAACGGTCCAGCAGGGTTATGTCACGTGACAAAGTGTAAACTTTAGTGTGTACACCATAGTCTACATGCAGCAAGGTTCTTACGAACTTTGCTATTTGTACACTGATTTTTAACACGTTGTTTGACACTTGCATTGTCAACAAGTGTCAATTGGATGAAAAAAATATTTGAAATTTAAACTGTGCAATAGGGTAATGTCACGTGGTAAAGTGCAAACTAAAGTGTACACCATAGTGTACATGTGGTAAGGTTCCTACCTATTGAACTTTGCTATTTGTACGCTGATTTTTGACATGTTGTTTGACATTTGCATTGTTGTCATGTGTCAATTGGATGGGAAAACTATTTGAAATTTAAATTGTCCAACAGGGTAATTACACGTGGCAAAGTGTAAACTAAAGTGTACCGCATAGTGTACATGTAGCAAGGTCCTTACCGATTGAACTTTGCTAGTTGTACACAAATTTTTGACACGTTGTTTGACACTTGCATTGTTATCAAGTGTCAATTGGATGGAAAAACTATTTCAAATTTAAATTGTGCAATAGGATAATGTCACTTGACAAAGTGTAAACTAAAGTGTACACCATGGTGTACATGTGGTAAGATTCCTACCGATTGAACTTTGCTGTTTGTACGCTAATTTTTGACACGTAGTTTGACACTTGCATTATTGTCATGTGTCAATTGGATGAGAAAATTGTTTGAAATTTAAACTGTCCTACAGGGTACATAGTGTACATGTAGCATGGTCCTTATCGATTGAACTTTGCTATTTGTACTCAGATTTTGGCAAGTTGTTTGACACTTGCATTGTTGTCAAGTGTCAATTGGATGGGAAAACTATTTGAAATTTAAACTGCCCAACATAGTAATGTCACATGGCAAAGTGTAAACTATAGTGTACATGTAGCAAAGTTCTTACTGAATGTACTTTGCTATTTGTACACAGATTTTCGACATGTTGTTTGACATTTGCATTATTGTCAAGTGTCAATTGGATTGGAAAACTGTTTGAAATTTTAACTGTCCAATAGGGTGATGTCCCGTGGCATGGTGTAAACACCATAGTGTGCATGCAGCAAGGTTCTTACCGAGTGAAATTTGCTATTTGTACACTGATTTTTGACACGTTGTTTCACACTTGGATTGTAGTCAAGTGTCAACTGGATGAGAAAACTGTTTGAAATTTAAACTGTCTAATAGTGTAACGTCACGTGGCAAAGTGTAAACTAAAGTGTACACCAACATGTACATGTAGCGAGGTCCTTACCGATTGAACTTTGCTATTTGTACACTGATTTTTGACACGTTGTTTGACACTTGCATTGTTGTCAAGTGTTGATTGAATGGGAAAACTGTTTGAAATTTAAACTGTCCAACAGGGTAATGTCATGTGATAAAGTGTAAACTAAATCGTACACCAAATTGTACATGCAGCCAGGTTCTTACCAATTGAACTTTCTTATTTGTACACTGACTTTTGACACGTTGTTTGACACTTGTATTGTTGTCAAGTGTCAATTGGATGAGAAAACTGTTTGAAATTTAAACTGTCCAATAGAGTAATGTCATGTCGTAAAGTATAAACTAAAGTGTATACCATAGTGTACATGTAGCAATGTTCTTACCAATTGAACTATGCTATTTGTACACTGATTTTTAACACGTTATTTGACACTTGCATTGTTGTCAAGTGACAATTGGATGGGAAACTATTTGAAATTTAAACTCTCCAGTAGGGTAATGTCATGTGGCAAAGTGTAAACTTAAGTGTCTATACCATTATCTACATGCAGCAAGGTTCTTACCGATTGAACTTTGCTATTTGTACACTGATTTTTGACACGTTGTTTGACACTTTTATTGTTATCAAGTGTCAATTGGATGGGAAATGTATTTGAAATTTAAACTGCCCAATAGGGTAATGTCACATGGCAAAGTGTAAACTAAAGTATATACCATAGTGTACATATAGCAAGGTTCTTACCGATTGTACGTTAATATTTGTACACAGATTTTCGACATGTTGTTTCAACTTGGATTGTAGTCAAGTGTCAACTGGATGGGAAAACTATTTGAAATTTAAACTGTCCAATAGAGTAATGTCACGTTACAAAGTGTAAACTAAAGTGTACACCATAGTGTATATGTAGCAAGGTTTTTACCGATTGAACTATGCTATTTGTACACTGATTTTTAACAGGTGCTGACTTGGATCTTGGGTGACGGAATAAGGCGGCCAGAAGCGACGAGCAGTCGCGGTCGAAGCTTGGCTACAGCGAAGCAAAGTGATAATTGGATGGGAAAACTTTTTGAAATTTAAACTGTCCAGCAGGGTAATTGTAGTAGCCGAGAAAAATAAAATGGAATTATGCTATTATTTTGTAATGATCTAGCACCACGAGCCTATCCCATTTTAGAAACGACCTATGGACGCTCAACCCATGTAAGATTACGAAAGCCCATGTCATAAGTTAAAAGCCCAACAATTTAAGAGATTAAGTTTAAGTAATATTGAATACAAAGATTTAATGAATAACTGGGTTGCCACAATGGTCATCTACATGGTATTTCATATAGGCAACCTAGGTTCGAATCACCATGTAGATGTTTTTTTATAAAACTTTCATATGAATTATTTTTATGGCTTAGAGACTCTTCAAATTCTTAGTTAAAGACTAAATTTAATAAATTTAATGATAATACAACTCCCCCACTTAATTTTTCATTAAAAAGAAAGGTTATAGAAGTGGAATGTCACTTTTTCTTCAAATCCGAATTTCATCTCATTTTCTCTCAAAAAAATATATTTCATATCAAGTTAATTTTAAGAAATAACAAGGGTGAGAAGAAGGAAGGCTTTCTATACATTTTTTTCTTTTATCCAAAAAAATTCAAGGTAGGTAGAGGTGCATGTGTTCATTTTGTTTTCGAATTATGATTTTCGATAAATGTTTGAATGAAATGGTACCTTTGGGTATAGTGCTTCGGCACTACAATAGTTTCAATGATCATTTTTCGGCTCTATGTGTTATGATAATACTATAGTAATTGGATTTTGCCGGAAATCCATCTACATGTGACGGTATGAATCTATAGTTCGAAATTTCTAATTTGATAACGAATTGCATCGATGATATCTATTGAGTTTCAAACTCATGGGTTATTTCCCTTCCTACAGGTTGAATGGACTTTCCTTGGGGCGTAGATGATGGTAAAGAATGATGCAACATGTCATGGAGAAGCCGGTGATTTACATCTTTAGTTGATTTTGAGATGTTTACACTTTCTTTAAATTTGATTCCTATGAATATTGTGTGGATCTATTTTACGAACACTCGTTATGAATAAACTATGTTTGAAAGTAGATATGCGTCATAGGAATGAATTTACAAATCACCGTATAAAAAAAAAAGTTAGTGACTTAAAGTTTTGATGTCTTTGCAGAAATTTCAGTTTTTGCCTTATTTAAAAAAAATCATAACTCTTTCATTTCTTGGTATTTTATATGAAACCAATTGGATTGGATAGCCTAATAAGTTAGATACTGAATAAAATTGGAATCATGTCAATCCAATATTGGTAAAAGGTTATATATCACATAAAGTAAACTGTGCTGGGTGCTGTCTCTGTGTTTCAACTTCTACCCTTATTTTCAAAAATTCATAACTCACTCGTTACTTGTAATTTTTGGATGAAACCAATTGGATTTGATAGTCTCATGGATTAGATACTGAATAAATTTGAAATCATGTGGTTTTGACGTCTATGAAATTTTATATGCCATTTTAAGTGAACTGCACCGGTTACCTTTCATCCAGGTCGCTGCTGAGTTTTAAAAAATATTTTAATACCTCATATAACGTCGACGGAAACTAATTTTTGACTATATCATATTATAAGGAGTTTACTATCTTATATTAAAATTTGATGAAGTTTCAAGGTCGATAGCTATGAAAAAAATTTATTTTGACAATTACTGTTTGAGAAAAAAAACTGGAACAGCAACATTACTTTTTAAGTTTTGCCAAAAATTTCACGTCAATAGTCGTTACATGCATGGAACACATTCTGAAAATTTTTTCCTGAAAATTTTTTCTTTTAGAATTGAATTATTGTTTAAATAAAAAAAGAAAATTCTTTAATTAAATTCTAAAATTTAGTCTTTATACCTTCTACTAAAAATATATTGAACTAATTTTATGGCTAATGTACAATGGTTTGAGTGACGTTTCCATCCATGCGGGTCGGGTCATTACAGTAATGTCACGTGGTAAAGTGTAAACTTAAGTGTGTACACCATAGTCTACATGTAGCAAGGTTCTTACCGATTGAACTTTACTATTTGTACACTGATTTTTGACACGTTGTTTGACACTTGCATTGTTATCAAGTGTCAATTGGATGGAAAACTGTTTGAAATTTAAATTGTGCAATAGGGTAATGTCACGTGGCAAAGTGTAAACTAAAGTGTACACCACAGTGTACATGCAGCAAGGTTCTTATCGATCGAACTTTGCTATTCGTACACTAATTTTTGACACGTTATTTGACACTTGCACTGTTGTCAAGTGTCAATTGGATGGAAAAACTATTTGAAATTTAAACTGTCCAACAGGGTAAGGTCACATGGCATAGTGTAAACCAAAGTGTACACCTTAGTGTACATGTAGCAAGGTTCTTACGAATTGAAATTTGCTATTTGTACAATGATTTTTGACACGTTGTTTCACACTTGGATTGTAGTCAAGTGTCAACTTGATGGGAAAACTATTTGAAATTTTTAACTGTCCAACATTGTAATGTCACGTTACAAAGTGTAAAATAAAGTGTACACCATAGTGTACATGTAGCAAGGTTTTTACCGATTGAACTATGCTATTTGTACACTGATTTTCGACACGTTGTTTGACACTTGCATTGTTGTCAAATGACAATTAAATAGGAAAACTGCTTGAAATTTAAACTGTCCAACAAGGTAATGTCACGTGGCAAAGTGTAAACTTAAGTGTGTACTCCATAGTCTACATGAAGCAAGGTTTTTACCGATTGAACTTTGCTATTTGTACACTGATTTTTGACACGTTGTTTGGCACTTGCATTGTTATCAAGTATCAACTGGATGGAAAAACTGTTTGAAATTTAAACTGTGCAATAGGGTAATGTCACGTGGCAAAGTGTAAACCAAAGTGTACACTATAGTGTACATGTGGTAAGGTTCCTACCTATTGAACTTTGCTATTCGTACGTTGATTTTTAACATGTTGTTTGACACTTACATTGTTGTCATGTGTCAATAGGACGGAAAAATTGTTTGAAATTTAAACTTTCCAACAGGATAATGACACATGGTAAAGTGTAAACTAAAGTGTACACCATAGTGTGCATGTAGCATGGTCCTTACCAATTGAACTTTGCTATTTGTACGCAAATTTTTGCCACGTTGTTTGACACTTGCATTGTTTTCAAGTGTCAATTGGATGAAAAAACTGTTTGAAATTTAAACTGTCCAACAGGGTAATGTCACATGGCAAAGTACAAACTAAAGTATACACCACAGTGTACATGGAGCGAGGTTCATATCGATTGTACTTTGCTATTTGTACACAGATTTTTGACATGTTGTTTGACATTTGCATCGTTGTCAAGTGTCAGTTGGATGGGAAAATTGTTTGAAATTTAAACAGCCCAACAGAGTAATGTCACATGGAAAAGTGTAAACAAAAGTTTACACCATAGTGTACATCTAGCAAGGTCCTTACCGATTGAAATTTGCTATTTGTACACTGATTTTCAACATGTTGTTTGACACTTGCATTGTTGTCAAGTGTAAATTAGATGGGAAAACTGTTTGAAATTTAAACTATTCAACAGGGTAATGTTACATTGCAAAGTGTAAACTAAAGCATACACCAAATTGTACATGTAGCAAGGTTTTTACCGATTGGACTTTCTTATTTGTATGCTAACTTTTGACACGTTGCTTGACATCAAGTGTCAATTGGATGGAAAAACTCTTTGAAATTTAAACTGTCCAACAGAGTAATGTCACGTTGCAAAGTGTAAACTAAAGTTTACACCATAGTGTACATGTAGCAAGGTTCTTACCGATTGAACTATGCTATTTGTACACTGATTTTTAACACATTGTTTGACACTTGCATTGTTGTCAAGAGACAATTGGATGGGAAAACTGTTTGAAATTTAAACTGTCCAACAGGATAATGTCACGTGGCAAAGTGTAAACTTAAGTGTGTTAACCATAGTGTACATGCAGCAAGGTTCTTACAAATTAAACTTTACTATTTCTACACTGATTTTTGACACGTTGTTTGACACTTACATTGTTATCAAGTGTCAATTGGATGGAAAAACTATTTGAAATTTGAACTGTGCAATTAGGTAATGTCACGTGGCAAAGTGTAAACTAAAGAGTACACCATAGTGTACATGTGGCACGGTCCTTACAGATTGAACTTTGCTATTTGTACACAGATTTTTGACA
This sequence comes from Olea europaea var. sylvestris, assembly GCF_002742605.1. Taxonomy (NCBI): domain Eukaryota; kingdom Viridiplantae; phylum Streptophyta; class Magnoliopsida; order Lamiales; family Oleaceae; genus Olea; species Olea europaea. Next base: position 5,750,773 of record NC_036252.1, read on the forward strand.
CATTGTTTGACACTTGCATTGTTGTCAAGTGTCAATTGAATGGGAAAACTATTTGAAATTTGAACTGCCCAATAGGGTAATGTCACATGGCAAAGTATAAATTAAAGTGTACACCATAGTGTACATGTAGCAAGATTTTTACCGATTGTACTTTGCTAATTGTACACAGATTTTTGACATATTGTTTGATATTTACATTGTTGTCAAATGTCAATTGGATGGGAAAAACTATTTGAAATTTAAACTGTCTAACATGGCAATGTCATGTGGCGAAGTGTAAAATAAACTGTGTATACCATAGTGTACATATAGTAAGGTTCTTACCGATTGAACTTTGCTATTTGTACACAAATTTTTGACACGTTGTTTGACACTTGCATTGTTGTCAAGTGTCAATTAGATGGGAAAGCTGTTTGAAATTTAAACTGTTCAACAAGGTAATGTCACGCTGCAAAATGTAAACTATAGTGTACACCATAGTGTACATGTAGCAAGGTTCTTACCGATTGAACTATGCTATTTGTACACTGATTTTTGACACGTTGTTTGGCACTTGCATTGTTGTCAAGTATCAATTGGATGTGAAAACTGTTTGAAATTTAAACTGTCCAGCAGGGTAATGTCACTTGGGAAAGTATAAACTTAAGTGTGTACACCATAGTGACACGCAGCAAGGTCCATATCGATTGAACTTTGCTATTTGTACACTGATTTTTGACACGTTGCTTGACACTTGAATTGTTGTCAAGTGTCAATTGGATGGGAAAATTGTTTCAAATTTAAACTGTCCAACAGGGTAATGTCACGTGGCAAAGTGTAAACTAAAGTGTACACCATAGTGTACACGTTCCAACAGGGTAATGTCACGTGGCAAAGTGTAAACTAAAGTGTACACCATAGTGTACATGTAGCAAGGTCCTTATCGATTGAACTTTGCTATTTGTGCACTAATTTTCGACACATTGTTTGACACTTGCATTGTTATCAAGTGTCAATTGGATGGGAAAATCGTTTGAAATTTAAGCTGTCCAACAGGGTAATGTCACGTGACAAAGTGTAAACTAAAGTGCACACCAAGTTGTACATGTAGTAAGGTTTTTACCAATTGAATTTTACTATTTCTACACTGATTTTTGACACGTTGTTTAACACTTGTACTATTGTTAAGAGTCAATTGGATGGGAAAATTGCTTGAAATTTAAACAGTCCAGCATGGTATTGTCTCGTGGTAAAGTGTAAACTTAAGTGTGTACACCATAGTGTATATGCAGCAAGGTTCTTACCGATTGAACTTTACTATTTGTATACTGATTTTTGACACGTTGTTTGACACTTGAATTGTTGTCAAGTGTCAATTGGATGGGAAAATAGTTTCAAATTTAAATTTTCCAATAGGGTAATGTCACGTGGCAAAGTGTAAACTAAAGTATACACCATATGTACATGTAGTATGGTTCTTACCGATTGAACTTTGCTATTTGTACACTGATTTTTGACACGTTGTTTGACACTCGCACTATTGTCAACTGTTAATTAGATGGGAAAATTGTTTGAAATTTAAACTGTCCAACAGAGTAATGTCAAGTGACATAGTGTAAACTAAAGTGTACACCATAGTGTACATGTAGCAAGGTCCTTACAGATTCAACTTTGCTATTTGTACACAGATTTTCGACACATTGCTTGACACGTGGATTGTTGTCAAGTGTCAATTGGATGGAAAAACTGTTTGAAATATAAACTGTCCAATAGAGTAATGTCACGTGGTAAAGTTTAAACTAAAGTGTACACCATAGTTTACATGTAACAAGGTCCTTACCTATTGAACTTTGCTATTTGTACACTGATTTTGACACGTTGTTTGACACATTCAATCTTGTCAATTGTCAATTGGATGGGAAAAATGTTTGAAATTTAAACTGTCCAACAGGGTAATGTCACGTGACAATGTGTAAACTAAAGTGTAAACCATAGTGTACATGTAGCAAGGTTCTTACCAGTTGGACTTTGCTACTTGTCCCCTGATTTTTGACACGTTGTTTGACACTTGCATTGTTGTCAAGTGTCAATTAGATAGGAAAACTATTTAAAATTATCCAGCAGGGTAATGTCACGTGGAAAAGTGTAAACTTAAGTATGTAGACCATAGTGTACATGTAGCAAGGTTCATACCGATTGAACTCTGCTATTTGTACACTGATTTTTGACATGTTGTTTGACACTTACATTGTTGTCAAGTGTCAATTGGATGGGAAAATAGTTTGAAATTTAAATTGTTCAACAGGGTAATATCACGTTGCAAAGTGTAAACTAAAGTGTACACCATAGTGTACATGTAGCAAGGTTATTACCGATTGAACTTTGTTGCTGGTATACTGAACTTTGACACGTTGTTTGACACTTGCATTATCATCAAGTGTCAATTGGATGGGAAAATAGTTTGAAATTTAAATTGTCCAGCAGGGTAATGTCACGTGGAAAAGTGTAAACTTAAGCGTGTACACCAAAGTGTACATGTAGCAAGGTTCTTACCGAGTGAACATTGCTATTTGTACACTGATTTTTGACATGTTGTTTGACACTTGTATTGTTTTCAATTGTCAATTGGATGGGAAAACTATTTGAAATTTTAACTGTCCAGCAAGGCAAAGTCACATGGCAAAGTGTAAACTTAAGTGCGTACACCATAGTGTACACGTCGTAAGGTTCTTAACGATTGAACTTTGCTATTTGTACACTAATTTTTGACACGTTGTTTGACACTTACATTGTTGTCAATTGTCAAGCGAATGGGAAAATTGTTTGAAATTTAAACTGTCCAATAGGATAACGTCATGTGACAAAGTGTAAACTAAAGTGTACACCATAGTGTACATGTAGCAAGGTCCTTACCAATTGAACTTTGCTATTTGTACACTGATTTTTGACACGTTGTTTGACACTTGCATTCTTGTCAATTATCAATAGGATGAGAAAACTGTTTGAAATTTAAACTGTCCAACAGGGTAATGTCACGCGGCAAAGTGTAAACTAAAGTGTACACTATAGGGTACATGTAAATAGGTTCTTACCAGTTGGACTTTGCTATTTTGTCAGCTGATTTTTGACATATTGTTTGACACGTGCATTGTTGTCAAGTATCAATTGGATCGGAAAACTATTTAAAATTGTCCAGTTGGGTAATGTCACAAGGCAAAGTGCAAACTTAAGTGTGTACACCATAGCGTACATGCATCAAGGTTCATTCCGATTTAACTCTGCTAGTTGTACACTAATTTTTAACACATTGTTTGACACTTGCATTGTTTTCAAATGTCAGTTGGATGGGAAAATAGTTTGAAATTTAAACTGTTCAACAAGGTAATGTCACATCGCAAAGTGTAAACTAAAGTGTACACCATAGTGTACATGTGGCTAGGTTCTTTCCGATTGAACTTTGCTATTTGTACACTGATTTATGACACGTTGTTTGACATTTGCATTGTTGTCAAGTGTCAATTGGATGGAAAAACTATTTGAAATTTAAACTGTCCAGAAAGGTAATGTCACGTGGCAAAGTGTAAACTTAAGTGTGTAGACCATACTGTACATGTAGCAAGGTTCTTACCGATTGAACTTTGCTATTTGTACAATGACTTTTGACACGTTGTTTGACACTTACATTGTTGTCAATTGTCAAGTGGGTTGGAAAACTATTCAAAATTTAAACTGTTTAATAGAGTAATGTCACGTTACAAAGTGTAAACTTAAGTGTGTACAACATAGTGTACATGCAGCAAGATTCTTATCGATTGAATTTCGCTATTTGAACACTAATTTTTGACACGTTGTTTAACACTTGCATTGTTGTCAAGTGTCAATTGGATGGGAAAACTATTTGAAATATAAACTGTCCAACAGGGCAACGTCACGTGGAAAATTGTAAACTAAAGTGTACATCATAGTGTACATGTAGCAAGGTCCTTATCGATTCAACTTTGCAATTAGTTCACTTATTTTCGACACGTTGTTTGACACTTACATTGTTGTCATGTGTCAATAGAATGTGAAAACTATTTAAAATTTAAACAGTCCAACAGGGTAACGTCACGTGGCAAAGTGTAAACTAAAATTATACACTATAGTGTACTTGTAGCAAGGTTCTTACCGATTGTACTTTGATATTTGTACATTGATTTTTGACACTTTGTTTGACACTTGCATTGTTGTCAATGGTCAATTGGATGGAAAAATTGTTTGAAATTTAAACTGTCTAACAGGGTAACGTTACGTGGTAAAGTGTAAACTAAAGTATATACCATAGTGTACATGTAGCAAGGTTCTTACCGATTGAACTTTGCTATTTGTACACTGATTATTGACACGTTGTTTGACACTTGCATTGTTGTCAAGTGTAAATTGGATTGGGAAAAGTGTTGGAAATTTAAACTGTCTAATAGGGTAATGTCACGTGGTAAAATGTAAACTAAAGTGTACACCATAATGTACATGTAGCAAGGTTCTTACCGATTGAAATTTGCTATCTTTACACTGATTTTTGAGACGTTGTTTGACACTATCAAGTGTCAATTGGAAGAGAAGATTGTTTGAAATTTAAACTGTCCAACCGGGTAATGTCACGTGGCAAAGTGTAAACTAAAGTGTACACCATAGTGTACATGTAGCAAGGTCCTTATCGATTGAACTTCGCGATTTTCGACACGTTGTTTGACAATTGCATTGTTGTCAAGTATCAATTGGATGGGAAAACTCTTCAAAATTTAAACTGTCCAATAGGGTAATGTCACGTGGCAAAGTGTAAACTAGAGCTTACATCATAGTGTATATGTAGCAAGGTTCTTACCGATTGAACTTTGCTATTTGTACACTGATTTTTGACGCAATGTTTGACACTTGCATTGTTCTCAAGTCTCAATTGGATGGAAAAACTGTTTGAAATTAAAACTGTCCAACAAGGTAACGTCACGTGGCAAAGTGTAAATTAAAGTGTACACCCTAGTGTACATGCAGCAAGGTTTTTAGCGAGGTCCTTGTCGATTGAACTTTGCTATTTGTACACTGATTTTTGACACATTGTTTGACAATTACATTGTTGTCAAATGTCAATTAGATGGGAAAACTCTTCAAAATTTAAACTGTCCAATAAGGTAATGTCACGTGGTAAAGTGTAAACTGAAGTGTACACCATAGTGTACATGTAGCAAGATTCTTACCGATTGAACTTTACCATTTGTAAACTGATTTTTGACACAACATTTGACACTTGCGTTCTTGTCAATTGTCAAATTGGATGGAAAAACTGTTTGAAATTTATACTGTCTAACAGGGTAATGTCATGTGGTAAAGTGTAAACCATATTGTACATGTAGCAATGTTCTTACTAGTTGGACTTTGCTATTTGTCCACTGATTTTTAACACGTTGTTTGACACTTGCATTGTTGTCAAGTGTCAATTGGATGGGAAAATTATTTAAAATTTAAACTATCCAACAGGGTAACGTCATGTGGGAAAGTGTAAACTAAAGTGTACACCATAGTGTACATGTAGCAAGGTTCTTACCGATTGAACGTTGCTATTTATACGCTGATTTTTGACACGTTGTTTAACACTTGCATTGTTGTGAAGTGTCAATTCGATGGGAAAACTATTAGAAGTTTAAACCGTCTAATAGGGTAATGTCACGTGGCATAGTGTAAACAAAAGCATACACCATAGTGTACATGTAGCAAGGTTCTTACCGATTGGACGTTGCTATTTGTACACTGATTTTTAACACATTGTTTGACACTTGCATTGTTGTCAAGTGTCAATTGGATGAAAAAGTTGTTTGAAATATAAACTGTCCAACAGGGTAATGTCACGTGGAAAATTGTAAACTAAAGAGTACACCATAGTGTACATGTAGCAAGGTCCTTATCAATTCAACTTTGCTAATAGTTCACTTATTTTCGACACGTTGGTTGACACTTGCATTGTTGTCAAGTGTCAATTGAATGGGAAAATTGTTTGAAATTAAAACTGTCCAATAGGGTAATGTCACGTGGCAAAGTATAAACTAAAGCGCACACCATAGTGTACACGTGGCAAGGTTCTTACCGATTGAACTTTGCTATTTGTACACTGATTTTTTAAACATTGTTTGATACTTGCATTATTGTCAAGTGTCAATTGGATGGGAAAACTATTTGAAATTCAAACTATCCAATAGGGTAACGTCACGTGGGAAAGTGTAAACTAAAGTGTACACCATAGTGTACATGTAGCAAGGTTCTTACCGATTGAACATTGCTATTTATACGCTGATTTTTGACACGTTTTTTAACACTTGCATTGTTGTCAAGTGTCAATTCGATGGGAAAACTATTAGAAGTTTAAACCGTCTAATAGGGTAATGTCACGTGGCATAGTGTAAACTAAAGCGCACACCATAGTGTACATGTTGCAAGGTCCTTACCGATTGAACTTTGCTATTTGTACAATGTTTTTCGACACGTTGTTTGACACTTGCATTGTTGTCAAGTGTAAATTGGATGGGAAAACTGTTTGAAATTTAAATTGTCCAACAGGGTAATGTCACGTGGCAGAGTGTAAACTAAAGTGTACATCATAGTGTACGTGTAGCAAGGTTCTTACCGATTGAACTTTTATATTTGTACACTGATTTTTGATAGAATGTTTGACACTTGTATTGTTGTCAAGTGTAAATTGGATGGGAAAACTGTCTCAAATTTAAACTGTCCAACGGGGTAATATCACGTTACAAAGTGTAAACTAAAGTGTACACCATAGTGTACATGTAACGGGGTACTTATCGATTGAACTTTGCTATTTGTACGTTGATTTTTGACAAATTGTTTGACACTTGCATTGTTGTTAAGTGTCAATTGAATGGAAAAACTGTTTGAAATTTAAACTGTCCAACAGGGTAACGTCATGTGGTAAAGTGTAAGCTAAAGTGTACATGTAGCAATGTTCTTACCAATTGATCTTTGCTATTTGTACACTGATTTTTGACACGTTGTTTGACACTTGCATTGGTGTCAAGTGTAAATTGGATGGGAAAACTATTTGAAATTTGAGCTGTCCAATAGGGTAATGTCGCGTGGCAAAGTATAAACTAAAGCGTACACCATAGTGTATGTGTAGCAAGGTTCTTACCGATTGAACTTTGCTATTTGTATACTGATTTTTGACACATTGTTTGACACTTGCATTGTTATCAAGTGTCAATTGGATGGGAAAACTTTTTGAAATATAAACTGTCCAACAGAGTAACGACATGTGGTAAATTGTAAACTAAAGTGCACACCATAGTGCACATGTAGCAAGGTCCTTATCAAATCAACTTTGCTATTAGTTCACTTATTTTCGACACGTTGGATGACACTTGCATTGTTGTCAAGTGTCAATTGGATGGTAAAACTGTTTGAAATTTAAACTATCCAACAGGATAATGTCACGTGAGAAAGTGTAAACTAAAGTGTATACCATAGTGTACATGTGGCAAGGTTCTTACCGATTGAACTTTGCTATTTTTACACTAATTTTTGACACACTGTTTGACATTTACATAGTTGTCAAGTGTCAATTACATGGGAAAACTATTTGAAATTTAAATTGTCCAGTAGGGTAATATCACGGGGCAAAGTGTAAATTAAAGTGTACACCGTAGGGTACATGTAGCAAGGTTCTTACCGATTGAACTTTGCTATTTGTACACTGATTTTTGACACGTTTGACAGTTGCATTGTTGTCAAGTGTCAATTGGATGGGAAAATTATTTGAAATTTAAACTGTCTAACAGGATAATGTCATGTGGCAAAGTGTAAACTAAAGTGTACACCATAGTGTACATGTAGCAACGTCCTTACCGATAGAACTTTGCTATTTGTGCACTGATTTTCGACACACTTTTTGACACTTGCATTGTTTCAAGTGTATATCGGATGGGATAACTGTTTGAAATTTAAAATGTCCAACAGGGTGACGTCACGTGGCAAAGGGTAAACAAAAGTGTACACCATAGTGTACATGTAGTAAGGTTCTTACCGATTGAGCTTTGCTATTTATACACTGATCTTTGCCATGGTGTTCGACACTTGCATTATCGTCAAGTGTAAAATGGGTGGGAAAACTGATTGAAATTTAAACTGTCCAACAGGGTAATGTCATGTGGTAAAGTGTAAACTAAAGTGTACACCGTAGTGTACATGTAGCAAGGTTCTTACCGTTTGAACTTTACTATTTGTATGCTGATTTTTGACACGTTGTTTACCACTTGGATTGTTGTCAAGTGTCCATTGGATGGGAAAACTGTTCGAAATTTAAATTGTCCAATAGGGTAAGGTCACGTGGTAAAGTGAAAACTAAAGTGTACACGATAGTGTACATGTAGCAAGGTTCTTACCGGTTGAACTTTACTATTTGTACACTGATTTTTGACATATTGTTTGACACTTGCATTGTTGTCAAGTGTAAATTGGATGGGAAAACTATTTGAAATTTAAACTGTCGAATAGGGTAATGTCACGGGAGAAAGTGCAAACTAAAGTGTACACCATAGTGTACATGTAGCAAGGTTCTTACCGATTGAAATTTGCAAACTTTACACTGAGTTTTGATACGTTGCTTGACACTTGCATTGTTCTCAAGTGTCACTTGGATGGGAAAACTATTTGAAATTTAAATTTTCCAACAGAATAATGTCACGTGGTAAAGTGTAAACTAAATTTTATACCACAGTGTCCATGTAGCGAACGTCCTTACCGATAGAACTTTGCTAATTGTGCATCGATTTTCGACCAACTTTTTGACACTTGCATTGTTGTCAGGCGTTAATCGGATGGAAAAACTGTTTGAAATTTAAAATGTCCACCAGGGTAACGTCATGTGGCAAGGTGTAAACAAAAGTGTACCCAATAGTGTACATGTAGCAAGGTTCTTACCGATTGAATTTTGTTATTTGTACCCTAATTTTTGACAAGTTGTTTGACACTTGCATTGTTGTCAAGTGTGAATTGGGTGGGAAAACTTATTGAAATTTAAACTGTCCAACAGGATAACGTCACTTGACAAAGTGTAAACTAAAGCGTACACCATAGTGTACATTTAGCAAGGTTCTTACCGATTGAACATTACTATTTATACGGCTGATTTTTGACATGTTGTTTGACACTTGCATTGTTATCAAGTGTAAATTGGATGGGAAAATTATTTGAAATTTAAAATGTCCAACAGGGTAACATCACATGACAAAGTGTATACCAAAGTGTACATGTAGCAAGGTTCTTACCAATTGAACTTTGCTATTTGTACACTAAGTTTTGACACGTTGTTTGACACTTGCATTATTGTCAAGTGTAAATTGTATGGGGAAACTATTTGAAATTTAAACTGTCCAATAGGGTAATATCACGTGACAAAGTGTAAACAAAAGTATAAACCATAGTGTACATGTTGCAAGGTTCTTACCGATTGAACTTTGCTATTTGTACGCTGATTTTTGACACGTTGTTTGACACTTGCATTGCTGTCAAGTGTCAATTGGTTGAGAAAATTGTTTGAAATTTAAATTGTCTAACAGGATAATGTCATGTGGCAAAGTGTAAACAAAAGTTTACATTACAGTTTAAATGTAGCAAGGTCATTACCGATTGAACTTTGCTATTTGTACACTATTTTTCGACACGTTGTTTGACACTTGTATTGTTGTCAAGTGTAAACTGGATGGGAAAACTGTTTGAAATTTAAACTGTCCAACAGGGTAATGTCACGTGGCAACGTGTAAACAAAAGCGTACACCATTGTGTACGTGTAGCAAGGTTCTTACCGATTGAACTTTGCCATTTGTAGACTGATTTTTGACACATTGTTTGACACTTACATTGTTGTCACGTGTCAATTGGATGGGAAAACTATTTGAAATGTAAACTATCCAACAGCGTAACAACATGTGGCAAATTGTAAACTAAAGTGTACACCATAGTGTACATGTAGCAAGGTCCTTATCAATTTAACTTTGCTATTAGTTCACTTATTTTCGACACGTTGGTTGACACTTGCATTGTTGTCAAGTTTCAATTGGATGGATAAACTGTTTGAAATTTAAACTGTCCAACAGGGTAATGTCATGTGAGAAAATTTAAACAAAAGTGTACACCATAGTGTACATGTAGCGAGGTTCTTATCGATTGAACTTCGCTATTTTTACACTGATTTTTGACATGCTGTTTGACATTTTCATTGTTGTCAAGTGTCAATTGGATGGGAAAACTTTTTGAAATTTTAACTGTCCAACAGGGTAATGTCACGTGGCAAAGTGTGAACTAAAGTGAACACCACATTGTACATGTAACAAGGTTCTTATCGATTGAACTTTGTTATTTGTACACTGATTTTTGACACGTTTTTTGACACTTGCATTGTTGTCAATTGTCAATTGGATGGGAAAACTATTTGAAGTTTAAACTGTTTGAAAGTGTAATGTCACGTGGCAAGGTGTAAACTAAAGTGTACACCATAGTGTACATGTAGCAACGTCCGTATCGATAGAACTTTGCTGTTTGTGCACTGATTTTCGACACGCTTTTTGACACTTCCATTGTTGTCAAGTGTAAATCGGATGGGATAACTGCTTGAAATTTAAAGTGTCGAACAGGGTAACGTCACTTGGCAAAGTGTAAATAAAGGTGTACACCATAGTGTACATGTAGCAAAGTTCTTAACAATTGAACTTTGCTATTTATACACTTATTTTTGACACGTTGTTCGACATTTGAATTGTTGTCAAGTGCAAAATGGGTGGGAAAAATGTTTGAAATTTAAACTGCCCAACAGGGTAATGTCACGTGGTAAAGTGTAAACTAAAGTGTACACCATAGTGTACATGTAGCAAGGTTCTTACCGTTTGAACTTTGCTATTTGTACGCTGATTTTTGACACGTTGTTTGATACTTGCATCATTGTCAAGTGTCCATTGGATGGGAAAATAGTTCGAAATTTATACTGTCCAACAGGGTAATGTCACGTGAAAAACTGTAAACTAAAGTGTACACCATAGTGTACATGTAGCAAGGTTCTTACCGATTGAACTTTACTATTTGTACACTGATTTTTGACATATTGTTTGACACTTGTATTGTTGTCAAGTGTAAATTGGATGGGAAAACTATTTGAAATTTAAACTGTCGAACAGCATAATGTCATGTGTGAAAGTGTAGACTAAATTGTACACCATAGTGTACATGTAGCAAGGTTCTTACCGATTGAAATTTGCTATCTTTACACTGATTTTTGACACGTTGTTGGATACTTGCATCGCTATCAAGTGTCAATTGGATGCAAAAATTGTTTGAAATTTAAACTGTCCAACAGCGTAATGTCACGTGGCAAAGTGTAAACAAAAGTGTGCACAGCAGTGTACATGTAGCAAGGTCCATACCGATTGAACTGTGCTATTTGTACACTATTTTTCGACACGTTGTTTGACATTTGTATTGTTGTCAAGTGTAAATTGGATGGGAAAATTGTTTGAAATTTAAGATGTCCAACAGGGTAATGTCACGTGGCAAAGTGTAAACTAAAGTGTACACTATAGTGTACGTGTAGCAAGGTTCTTATCGATTGAACTTTGCTATTTGTACATTGATTTTGGACACATTGTTTGACACTTGCATTGTTATCAAGTGTCAATTAGATGGGAAAATTATTTGAAATATAAACTGTCCAACAGGGTAACGACGTGTGGTAAATTGTAAACTAAAGTGTACCTGTAGGAAGGTCCTTATCAATTCAACTTTGCCATCAGTTCACTTATTTTCGACACGTTGGTTGACACTTGCATTGTTGTCAAGTGTCAATTGGATGGGAAAATTGTATGAAATTTATACTGTCCAATAGGGTAATGTCACGTCAGAAAGTGTAAACTAAAGTGAGCACCATAGTGTACATGTAGCAATGTTCTTACCGATTCAACTTTGCTATTTTTACACTGATTTTTGACACACTACTCGACATTTACTTTGTTGTCAAGTGTCAATTGGATGGGAAAATCGTTTGAAATTTAAATTGTCCGACAGGGTAATTTCATGTGGCAAAGTTTAAACTAAAGTGTACACCATAGTGTATATGTAGCAAGGTTCATACCGATTGAACTTTGCTATTTGTACACTGATTTTTGACAGGTTGTTTGACACTTGCATTATTGTCAAGTGTCAATTGGATTGAAAAACTGTTTGAAATTTAAACTGTCCGACAGGGTAATGTCACATGGCAATGTGTAAACTAAGTTATATACCATAGTGTACATGTAGCAAAGTCCTTACTGATTGAACTTTGCTATTTGTACACTGATTTTTGACACGTTTGACACTTGCATTGTTATCAAGTGTCAATTGGATGGGAAAGCTGTTTGAAGTATAAACTGTCCAGTAAGGTAATGTCACGTGGCAAAGTATATACTAAAGTGTTCACCATAGTGTACATGTAGCAAGGTTCTTACCGATTGAACTTTGCTATTTTTACACTGATTTTTGGCACGCTGTTCGTCATTTACTTTGTTGTCAAGTGTCAATTGGATGGAAAAAATGTTTGAAAGTTAAACTATCCAGCAGGGTAATGTCACGTGGCAAAGTGTAAACTAAAGTGTACACCATAGGGTACATGTGGCAAGGTTCTTATCGATTGAACTTTGCTATTTGTACGCTGATTTTTGACACGTTGTTTGACACTTGCATTGTTATCAAGTGTCAATTGGATGGAAAAACTGTTTGAAATTTAAACCATCCGACAGGGTAATGTCATGTGGCAAAGTGTAAAATAAAGTTTACACCATAGTGTCCATGTAGCAACGTCCTTATCGATAGAACTTTGCTATTTGTGCACTGATCTTCGACAAGCTTTTTGACCCCATCAAATTGACACTTGACTACAATGCAAGTGTCAAACAACGTGTTAAAAATTAATGTACAAGTAGCAAAGTTCAACCAGTAAGAACCTTGCTTCATGTACATTACGGTGTGCACATTAGTTTACACTTTATCACGTGACATATCCCTGTTCGATAGTTTAAATTGCAAATAGTTTTTCCATCCAATTGACACTTGACAACAATGCAAGTGTCAAACAACGTGTCAAAAATCAGTGTACAAATAACAAAGTTCAATTGGGAAGAAACTTGAGACACGTACACCATGGTGTACAATTTAGTTTACACTTTGTCACGTGACATTACCCTATTGGACGGTTTAAATTTCAAACAGTTTTTCCATCCAATTGACACTTCACAACAATGCAAATGCCAAGCAACGTGTCAAAAATTAATGTACAAACAACAAAGTTCAATCGGTAAGGACCATGCTACATGTATACCATGGTGTACACTTTAATTTACATTTTTTCACGTGACATTACCCTATTGAACAGTTAAAATTTCAAGCAGTTTTCCCGTCCAATTGACACTTTACAACAATGTAAGTGCCAAACAACGTGTCAAAAATCACTGTACAAACAGCAAAGTTCAATTCGTAAGAACATTGCTACATGTACACTACAGTGTATACTTTAGTTTACACTTTGCCACGTGACAATACCCTGTTGGATAGTTTAAATTTCAAATAGTTTTCCCATCCAATTGATACTTCACAACAATGCAAGTGTCAAAGTACGTGTCAAAAATAGGTGTACAAATAGCAAAGTTCAATCGGTAAGGACCGTGCTATATGTATACTATGGTGTATACTTTAGTTTACACTTTACCACGTGGCATTACCCTATTAGACTGTTTAAATTTCAAATAGCTTTCCAATCCAATTGACACTTGACAACAATGCAAGTGTCAAAGTACGTGTCAAAAATAGGTGTACAAATAGCAAAGTTCAATCGGTAAGGACCGTGCTATATGTATACTATGGTGTATACTTCAGTTTACACTTTACCACGTGGCATTACCCTATTAGACTATTTAAATTTCAAATAGTTTTCCAATCCAATTGACACTTGACAACAATGCAAGTGTCAAAGTACGTGTCAAAAATCAGTGTACAAATGGCAATGTTTGATCGGTAAGGACCATGCTATGTGTACACTATGGTGTACACTTTAGTTTACACATTTCCACGTGGCATTACCCTGTTGGACTATTTTAATTTCAAATAGTTTTTCCATCCAATTGACACTTGACAATAACGCAAGTGTTAAACAACGTATCAAAAATCAGTGTACAAATAGCAAAGTTTAATCGGCAACAACTTTGCGACATGCACACTATGATGTACACTTTAGTTTACACTTTGCAACGTGATATTACCCTCTTTGACAATTTAAATTTCAAACAGTTTTTCCATACAATTGACACATAACAACAATCCAAGTGTCAAACAACGTGTCAAATATCAATGTACAAATAGCAATGTTCAATCGGTAAAGATCGTGCTACATGTACACTATGACTTACACTTTAGTTTACACTTTACCACGTGACATTACCCTGTTGGACAGTTTAAATTTTAAATAGTTTTCACATGCAATTGACACTTAAAAACAATGCAAGTGTTAAAGTACGTGTCAAAAATCAGTGTACAAATAGCAACGTTAAATAGGTAAGGACCGTGCTACATGTACACTATGGTGTTCACTTTAGTTTACACTTTGCCACCTGGCATTACCCTGTCGAACTGTTTAGATTTCAAACAGTTTTTCCATCCAATTAACACTTGACAACAATGTAAGTGTCAACAACCGTGTAAAAAATCAATGTACAAATAGCAAAGTTCAATCGGTAAGAACTTTGCGACATTTACACTATGGTATACACTTTAGTTTACACTTTGCCATGTGATATTACCCTGTTGGAAAATTTAAATTTCAAACAATTTTTCCATCCAATTGACACTTGAAAACAATGCAAGTGTCAACAATGTGTCAAAAATTATTATACAAATAGCAATGTTCAATCGGTAAGTACCGTGCTACATGTACCCTATGGCTTAAACTTTAGTTTACACTTTGCCACGTGACATTGTCCTGTTGAAAAGTTTAAATTTCAAACACTTTTCACACACAATTGACACTTGAAAACAATTGAATTGTCAAATAACGTTTCAAAAATCAGTGTACCGATAGCAAAGTTCAATCAGTAAGGACTCTGCTACATGTACACTATGGTGTACACTTTAGTTTACACTTTGCCACGTGACATTAACCTATTCGACTATTTAAATTTCAAATAGTTTTCCCATCCAATTGACACTTGACAACAATGCAAGTGTCAAATAACGTGTCAAAAATTAGTATACAAATGGCAAAGTTCAA
This sequence comes from Olea europaea var. sylvestris, assembly GCF_002742605.1. Lineage (NCBI taxonomy): Eukaryota > Viridiplantae > Streptophyta > Magnoliopsida > Lamiales > Oleaceae > Olea > Olea europaea. The sequence continues at coordinate 5,766,083 of NC_036252.1, forward strand.
TCGGTAAGAACCTTGCGACATGTACAATACTGTATACACTTTAGTTTACACTTTGCCACGTGACATTATCCTGTTGGAAAATTTAAATTTCAAAAAGTTTTTCCACCCAATTGACACTTGACAACAAAGCAAGTGTCAAACAATGTATCAAAGATCGATTTACAAATAGCAATGTTCAATCGGTAAGGACCGTGCTACATGTACACTATGGCTTACACTTTAGTTTACACTTTGCCACGAGAAATTACCCTGTTGGACAGTTTAAATTTCAAACAGGTTTTGCATGTAATTGACACTTGACAACAATGCAAGTGTTAAAGTACGTGTCAAAAATCAGTGTACAAATAGCAAAGTTAAATAGGTAAGGACCGTGCTACATGTACAATCACTTTAGTTTACACTTTGTCACGTGGCATTACCCTGTTAGACTGTTTAGATTTCAAACAATTTTGCTGTCCAATTAACACTAGACAACATTGCAAGTGTCAACCAACGTGCAAAAAATCAGTGTACAAATAGCAAAGTTCAATCAATAGGAACCTTGCGACATATACACTTTAGTTTACACTTTGCCATGTGACATTACCCTATTGGACAATTTAAATTTCAAACAATTTTTCCATCCAATTGATACTTGACAACAATGCAAGTGTCAAACAATGTGTCAAAAATCATTGTACAAATAGCAATGTTCAATCGGTAAGTACCATGCTACATGTGCCCTATGGCTTAAACTTTAGTTTATCCTTTGCCACGTGACATTATCCTGCTGAAAAGTTTAAATTTCAAACATTTTTCGCACACAATTGACACTTGACAACAATTGAATTATCAAACAACGTTTCAAAAATCAGTGTACAAATAGCAAAGTTCAATCGGTAAGGACCGTGCTACATGTACACTATGGTGTACACTTTTGTTTACACTTTACCACGTGGCCTTAACTTGTTCGACTGTTTAAATTTCAAATAGTTTTCCCCATCCAATTGACACCTGACAACAATACAAGTGTCAAATAACGTGTCAAAAATCAGTGTACAAATGGCAAAGTTCAATCAGTATGAACCTTGCGACATGTACACTACGGTGTACACTTTAGTTTACACTTTGCCACATGACATTACCCTGTTGGAAAATTTAAATTTCAAAAAGTTTTTCCATCCAATTAACACTTGACAACAAAGCAAGTGTCAAACAACGTATCAAAGATCAATGTACAAATAGCAATGTTCAATCGGTAAGGACTGTACTACATGTACACTATGGCTTACACTTTAGTTTACACTTTGCCACGTGAAATTACCCTGTTGGACAGTTTATATTTCAAATAGTTTTTTGCATGCAATTGACACTTGACAACAATGTAAGTGTTAAAGTACGTGTCGAAAATCAGTGTACAAATAGCAAAGTTAAATAGGTAAGGACCATTCTACATGTACAATCACTTTAGTTTACACTTTGCCACGTGGCATTACCCTGTTGGATTGTTTAGGTTTCAAACAGTTTTCCCATCCAATTAACACTTGAGAACAATGCAAGTGTCAAACAACGCGTCAAAAATTAGTGTACAAATAGCGACATTCAATCGGTAATAACCTTTCGACATGTACACAGTGGTGTAGACTTTAGTTTATACTTTACCACGTGACCTTACCCTGTTAAGCAATTTAAATTTCAAACATTTTTTTCATCCAATTGACACTTGACAACAATGCAAGTGTCAAACAACGAGTCAAAAATCAGTGTACGAATAGCAAAATTCAATCGCTAAAAACCTTGCTATATGTACACTATGGTGCACACTTTAGTTTACACTTTGCCACATGACATTACCCTGTTGGATAATTTAAATTTCAAACAATTTTTCCATCCAACTGATGCTTGACAACAATGCAAGTGTCGAACAACGTGTCAAAAATCAGTATACAAATAGCAAAGTTCAATTGGTAAGAACCTTGCTACATGTACACTATGGTGTACATTTTAGTTTACACTTTGCCACGTGACTTTACCCTATTGGACAGTATAAATTTCAAACAGTTTTCTCATCCAATTGACACTTGACAACAATGCAAGTGTCAAACAACGTGTCAAAAATTAGCGTACCAATAGCAAAATACAATCGGTTTGAACCTTGCTACTTGCACACTTTAGTTTATACTTTACCACGTGACATTACCCTATTGGACAGTTTAAATTTCAAACAGTTTTCTCGTCCAATTGATACTTGACAACAATGCAAGTATAAAACAACGTGTCAAAAATTAGTGTCCAAATAACAAAGTTCAATTGGCAAGAACCTTTCTACATGTACACTATGGTGTGCATACTTTAGTTTACACCTTGCCACATGATGTTATCCTGATGGACAGCTTAAATTTCAAACAATTTTCCCATCCATTTGACACTTGACAACAATGCAAGTGTCAAACAACGTGTCAAAAATCAGTGTACAAATTACAAAGTTCAATCGGTAAGAACCTCGCGACATGTACACTATGATGTACACTTTAGTTTACGCTTTGCCACGTGATATCACCCTTTTGGACAATTTAAATTTCAAACAGTTTTCTCATCCAATTGACACTTGAAAACAACGCAAGTGTCAAACAACATGTCAAAAATCAGTTACAAATGGCAAAGTTGTATCAGTGAGGACATTGCTATATGTACACTATGGTGTACACTTTAGTTTACACTTTGCCACGTGACATTTTTCTGCTGGACGGTTTAAATTTCGAATAGTTTTCCCATTCAATTGACACTTGACTACAATGCAAGTGTCGAACGTGTTCAAAATCAGTGTATGAATAGCAAAGTTCAAGTGGTATGATCCTTGCTACAAGTACACTATGGTGTACACTTTAGTTTACATTTTGTCACGTGACATTACCCTGTTGGACAGTTTAAATTTCAAACAGTTTTTCTATCCAATTGAAACTTGAAAACAATGCAAGTTTCAGACAACTTGTCAAAAATCAGGGTACATATAGCAAAGTTCAATCGGTAAGAACCTTGCGACATGTACCCTATGGTGTACACTTTAGTTTACACTTTGCCACGTGACATTACCATGTTCGACACTTTAAATTTTAAATAGTTTTTCCATCCAATTGACACTTGGCAGCAATGCAAGTGTCAAACAATGCGTCAAAAATTAGTGTACAAATAGCAAAGTTCAATCAGTAAGAACCTTGCTACATGTACAATATGGTGTACACGTTAATTTACACATTACCACGTGAAATTTCACTGTTGGACAGTTTGAATTTCAAACAGTTTTCCCATCCAATTGATACTTGACAACAATGCAAGTGTCAAACAATGTGTCAAAAATTAGTGTACAAATAGCAAAGTTCAGTTGGTAAGAACCTTGCGACAAGTGCACTATGGTGTGCATACTTTAGTTTACACTTTGCCACGTGACATTACCCTGTTGGACAATATAAATTTCAAACCGGTTTCCCATCCACTTGAAAACAATGCAAGTGTCAAATAACATGTCAAAAATCAATTACAAATAGTAAAGTTCAATCGGTAAGGACATTGCTACATGTACACTATGGTGTACACTTTAGTTTACACTTTGCCACGTGACTTTTTTTGCTAGACAATTTAAATTTCAAACAGTTTTTTCCATTCAATTAACACTTGTCTACAATGCGTCAGCGTACAAATAGCAACGTTCAATCGGTTAGATCCTTGCTACAAGTACACTATGGTGTACACTTTAGTATACACTTTGCCACGTGACATTACCTTGTTGGACAGTTTAAATTTCAAACAGTTTTCTGATCCAATTGAAACTTGAAAACAATACAAGTGTAAAACAACGTGTCAAAAATCAGTGTACAAATAGCAAAGGTCAATCGGAAAAAACCTTGCGACATGTACACAATGGTGTACACTTTAGTTTATACTTTGCCATGTGACATTACCTTATTGGACAGTTTAAATTTCAAACAATTTTCTCATCCAATTAACACTTGACAGCAATGCAAGTGTCAAACAATGTGTCAGAAATCAGTGTACAAATAATAAAGTTCAATCGATAAGAACCTTGCTACATATACACTATGGTGTACATACTTTAGTTTACACTTTGACTGGTGACGTTACCCTGCTAGACAGCTTAAATTTCAAACAATCTTCCCATCTAATTGACACTTGAAAACAATGCAGGTGTCAAAATCAGTGTACAAATAGCAAAGTTCAATAGGTAAGAACCTCGAGACATGTACACTATGGTGTATACTTTAGTTTACACTTTGCCACTTGACATTACCCTGTTGGACAGCTTAAATTTCAAACAGTTTTCACATCCACTTGACACTTGACAGTAATGCAAGTGTCAAACAATGCATCAAAAATTAGTATACAAATAGCAAAGTTCAATCGGTAAGAACCTTGCTACATGTACACTATGGTGTACACGTTAGTTTACACTTTGCCACGTGAAATTTCATTGTTGGACAGTTTAAATTTCAAACAATTTTCCCATCCAATTGATACTTGACAACAATGCAAGTTTCAAACGACGTGTTAAAAATCAGTGTACAAATAGCAAAGTTCAATTGGTAAGAACCTCGCGACAAGTACACTATGGTGTACATAATTTAGGTTATACTTTGCCACGTGACGTTATCCTGATGGACAGATTAGATTTCAAACAATTTTCCCATCCAATTGACACTTGACAACAATGCAAGTGTCAAAAATTAGTGTACAAATAACAAAGTTCAATCAATAAGGACCTTGCTACATGTACACTATGGTTTATACTTTAGTTTACACTTTTCCACGTAACATTTTTCAGCTGGACAGTTTAAATTTCAAACAATTTTCTCATTCAATTAAAACTTGTCTACAATACAAGTGTTAAACAACGTGTCCAAAATTAGTGTACAAATAGCAAAGTTCAATCGGTAAGATCCTTGCTACAAGTACACTATGGTGTACACTTTAGTTACACTTTGCCATGTGACATTACCCTATTGAACAGTTTAAATTTCAAACAGTTTTCGGATCCAATTAAAACTTGAAAACAATGCCAAGTGTCAATCAACGTGTCAAAAATCCGTGTAAAAATAGCAAAATTCAATCGGTAAGAACCTTGTAACATGTACACTATGGTGTACACTTTAGTTTACTCTTTGCCACGTGACATTACCTTATTAGACAGTTTAAATTTTAAACAGTTTTCACATCCAATTGACACTTCATAGCAATGCAAGTGTCAAACAACGTGTCAAAAATCAGTGTAAGAATAACAAAGTTCAATCGGTAAGAACCTTGCTACATGTACACTATGGTGTACTTACTTTAGTTTACACTTTGCCAGGTGATGTTACCCTGCTGGACAACTTAAATTTCAAATAATTTTCCCATCCAATTGTTCTATCGGTAAGAACCTTGCTACAAATAGCAAAGTTCGATCGGTAAGAACCTTGCTACATGTACACTATGGTGTACATACTTTAGTTTACACTTTGCCACGTGATGCTACCCTACTGAACAGCTTAAATTTCAAACAATACTCCCATCCAATTGACACTTGAAAATAATGCAAGTGCCAAACAATGTGTCAAAAATCAATGTCCAAATAGCAAAGTTCAATCGGTAAGAACCTTGCGACATGTACACTATGGTGTACATTTAGTTTACACTTTGTCACGTGACATTGTCCTGTTGGATTGTTTAAATTTCAAACAGTTTTCCCATCCAATTGATACTTGACAACAATGCAAGTGTCAAACAATGTGTCAAAAATCAGTGTACAAATAGCAAAGTTCAATCGATAAAAACCTTGCTACATGTACACTATGGTGTACGTACTTTAGTTTACACTTTGCCACGTGACGTTACCCTGCTGGACAGCTTCAATTTCAAACAATTTTCCCATCTAATTGACACTTGACAACAATGTAAATGTCAAACAACGTGTCAAAAATCAGTGTACAAATTGTAAAGTTCAATCTGTAAGAACCTCGGGACATGTACACTATGGTGTACACTTTAGTTTACACTTTACCACGTGTCATTACCCTATTGGACAGTTTAAATTTCAAATAGTTTTCCCATCCAATTGACACTTGAAAACAATGCAAGTGTCAAACATTATGTTGAAAATCTGTTACAAAGAGCAAAGATCAAACAGTACGGACCTTGCTACATATACACTATGGTGTACACTTTAATTTACACTTTCCCACATGACATTTTTTTGCTGGACAATTTAAATTTCTAACAGTTTTTCCATTCAATTGACACTGGACTACAATGCAAGTATCAAACAACGTGTCCAAAATCAGTGCACAAATAGCAAAGTTCAATCAGTAAGAACCTTGCTACATGTACACTATGATGTACACTTTACCACATGACATTACCCTATTGGATAGTTTAAATGTCAAACAGTTTCCCCATCCAATTGACAATTGACAATGATACAAGTGTCAAACAACGTGTCCAAAATCAATGTACAAATAACAATGTTTAATCGGTAAGAACCTTTCTACATGAACACAAGTGTATACTTCAGTTTACACATTACCACGTGACATTACCCTGTTCGATAGTTTAGATTTCAAACAGTTTTCCCATCCAATTGACACTTGATAACAGTACAAGTGTCAAACAATGTGTAAAAAATCAGTGTACAAATAGCAAAGTTCAATTGGTAAGAGCTTTGCTAAATTTTCACTATGGTATACACTTTAGTTTACACTTTGACACGTGACATTACCCAGTTGGACAGTCTAAAGTTCAAATAGTTTTTACATTCAATTGACACTTGACAACAATGCAAGTATCAAATAACATGTCAAAAATCAGTGTACATATAACAAAGTTCAGTCGGTGAGAACCCTGCGACATGTAGACTGTGGTATACATTTAGTTTACACTTTGTCACGTGACATTACCCAGTTGGACAGTTTAAATTTCAAACATTTTTCCCATCCAATTGACACTTGATAACAATGCAAGTGTCAAACAACGTGTCAAAAATCAGTGTGCAAATAGCAAAGTTCAATCGGTAAGAACCTTGCTACATGTACACTATGGTGTACACTTTAGTTTACACTTTGTCACGTGACATTACACTGTTCGACAGTTTAAAGTTCAAACCGTTTTCCTATCCAATTGACACTTGACAACAATGCAAGTGTCAAACAATGTGTCAAAAATTAGTGTACAAATAGAATAGTTCAATCGGTAAGAACCTTGCTACATGTACACTACGGTGTACATACTTTAGTTAACACTTTACCAAATGACGTTACCCTGCTGGACAGCTTAAATTACCAACAATTTTCCCATCCCATAGACACGTGATAACAATGCAAGTGTCAAACAACACGTCAAGAATCATTGTACAAATAGCAAAGTTCAATCGGTTAGGACCTTGCTATATGTAAACTTTGGCGTACACTTTAGTTTACACTTTGTCAGGTGACATTATCCTATTGGACAGTTTAAATTTCAAATAGGTTTTCATCTAATTGACAATTGACAGCAATGCAAGTGTCAAACAACGTGTCAAAAATCAGTGTACAAATCGCAAAGTTCATTCAGTAAGAACCTTGCGACATGTACACTATGGTGTACACTTTAGCTTACACTTTGCCATGTGTCATTACATTGTTGGACAGTTTAAATTTCAAACAATTTTCCCATTCAATTGACACTTGACATCAATGCAAGTGTCAAACAATGTGTCAAAAATTAGTGTACAAATAGCAAAGTACAATCGGTATGAACCTCACGACATGTACACTATGGTGGACACTTTAGTTTACACTTTACCACGTGACATTACCCTGCTGGACAATTTAAATTTCAAATAGTTTTCCCATCCAATTGACACTTGAAAACAATGCAAGTGTCAAACAACATGTCAAAAATAGTTACAAATAGCAAAGTTCAATCGGTAAGGACCTTGGTACATGTACACTTTAGTTTACACTTTCCCACGTGACATTTTTCTGCTGGTCAGTTTAAATTTTGAACAGTTTTTCCATTCAATTGATGCTTGACTACAATGCAAGTATCAAACAATGTGTCCAAAATCAGTGTACAAATAGCAAAGTTCAAGTGGTAAGAACCTTGCTACACGTAAACTATGGTGTACATTTTACCACGTGACATTACCATGTTGGACAGTTTAAATTTCAAACAGTTTCCCCATCCAATTGATAATTGACAATGATGCAAGTGTCAAACAACGTGTCGAACAACTTGTAAAAAATCATTGTACAAATAGCAAAATTCAATCGGTAAGGGCCTTCCCAAATTTACCCTATGGTGTACACTTTAGTTTACACTTTGACATGCGACATTTCCCAGTTGAGCAGTTTAAATTTCAAACAGTTTTTCCGTCCAATTGACACTTAACAACAACGCAAGTGTCAAATAACATGTCAAAAATCAGTGTACATATTGCAAAGTTCAATCAGTAAGAACCTTGCGCCATGTACACTTTGATGTACATTTAGTTTACACTTTGCCACGTGACATTACCCAGTTGGATAGTTTAAATTTCAAAATGTTTCCCATCCAATTGACACTTGACAACAATGCAAGTTTCAAACAATGTGTCAAAAGTCAGCGTACAAATAGCAAAGTATAATCGATGTAAACCTTACTACATGTACACTTTAGTTTACACTTTACCACATGACATTGCCCTGTTGAACAATTTAAATTTCAAACAGTTTTCCGATCCAATTGACACTTGAAAACAATGCAAGTGTCAAACAACATGTCAAAAATCAGTGTACAAATAGTAAAGTTCAATCGGTAAGAACCTTGCGACAAGTACACTATGGTGTATACTTTAGTTTACACTTTACCACGTGACATTACCCTGTTGGACAGTTTAAATTTCAAATAGTTTTCCCATTCAATTGACACTTGACTACAATGCAAGTGTCAAACGATGTGTCAGAAATCAGTGTACAAATAGGATGTTCAGTCGGTAAGAACGTGTCAAAAATCAGTGTAAAAATCGCGAAGTTCAGTCAGTTAGAACCATGCTACATGCACATTATGGTGTACACTTTAGTTTACACTTTGCCACATGACAGTACACTATTGGACAGTATAAATTTCAAACAGTTTTCCCATCCAATTGACACTTGACAACAATGCAAGTGTCAAAAAAGTGTTAAAATCAATGTACAAATAGCAAAGTTCAATCGGTAAGAACCTTACTACATGTACACTATGGTGTACCCTTTACTTTACACTTTGCCACGTGACATTATCCTATGGTCCAACCGGGTAATGTCACGTGGCAAAGTGTAAACTAAAGTATACACCATAGTGTACTTGTAGCAAGGTTCTTACCGATTGAACTTTACTACTTGTACACTGATTTTTGACACGTTATTTGACACTTGCATTGTTGTCAAGTGTCAATTGGATGGGAAAATTGTTTGAAATTTAAACCGTCTAATAGGGTAGTATCACGTGGCAAAGTGTAAATTAATGTGTACACCATAGTGTACTTGTAGCAAGGTCCTTTCCGATTGAACTTTGCTATTTGTACATTGATTTTTGACACGTTATTTGACACTTGCATTGTTGTCAAGTGTCAATTGGATTGGAAAATTATTTGAAATTTAAACTGTCCAGCAAGGTAATATCTAGTGGCAAAGTGTAAGCTAAAGTGTACCCATAGTGTACATGTTGTAAGGTTCTTACCGATTGAACTTTGCTATTTGTACACTAATTTTTGACATGTTGTTTGACACTTGCATTGTTGTCAAGTGTCAATTGGATGGGTAAATTGTTTGAAATTTAAACTGTCCAATAGAGTAATGTCACGTGGTAAAGTGTAAACTAAGTGTACAACATAGTGTACATGTAGCAATGATGCGAACCCCGTAGCAACTTAGACTACAAACCCTACAAATAGATTGATGTGGAACCCAAGAGCGCCAATTGATAATTAGTTTGGAATGAACCCAACAATGTGAAACAAAAAACCCAAAGATAATGGTGATACAATGGACCCCTTACTTACAAATTGAAGATCCCACAATCCGGTATTGAACGCCACATGGAATTACCCTTGATAACTTCGATTTATTGTTCAATTTAGCTGAACAAAGAAGAAAGCAATAATCTCTCAATATAATGTTAAAAGTTTTTTTACAATAGAAAATACTACTCCTATTTATACTAAAACTAAAATATCGTAAAAGGAATAAAATCCCGTGCAAAAATCAAGAAGAATTATAAAAAGATTACAATTCTAATCAAATTAGGAAACTTGCGAAAAAATGCAATTCGGTCCTCGACTTTGTTCTATGCGGTCGCATAGGGTTAACCTATGCGGTCGCATAGTTCATTTAATTTCTCCCCTAGAATTCCCTGTCGGTATACATGCGACCGCATGGGGATTATAACTATGCGGTCGCATAGTTCACATTGCTACTTCCAACTTCCATTGCTCGTATCATATTGATCCAAGTCTCTTCGGCCTTCGACCCCAACATGACACTGGCTCCATTATGCGTACCAAACATGGTTTCATCATTAGTGGCTTTAATGAGCAACCCTATTACCTCTTTAACTCATTTCGCTCTCGATCGCATCATCGGCCCTTCTTCAATAATCAACGGGTCTTGGCTCAGCCTTCCCTTCGTGACTCCCGCATCTTGGATCATATCAGCCCCTCCCTTTTCAAGAGGATTCATCCTCGATTTTTAACCTACATCAAAGAAAGATAGATCAGCAACGTTGAATGTAGCTGAAATATTATACTCACCTAGAAGATCCACTTTGTATGCATTATCATTTATCTTTTCAATGACTTGGAATGGACCATCTCCTCGTGGCTGCAATTTTGACTTCCTCTGCTCGAGAAAACGGTCCTTTCTGAAATATGCCCAAACCTAATCACCTAGTTCAAATGTCATGAGCTTTCTTCCTTTGTTTGCTCTTGATGCAACTAGCTTACTCTTTTCTTCAATTTGCATCCAAACCTTTTCGTGGAGTGATTTTACCAACTCAGCTTTCCTCTTACCATCCAAGCTACCTCGTTCATTCACAGGTAAAGGTAACAAATCCAAAGGAGTTAATGGATTAAATCCATACACAATTTCAAACGGTGAATAAGAAGTAGTCGAATGCACTGCACGATTATAAACAAACTCAATAAATGGCAAGCAATCTTCCCAACTTTTTAAGTTCTTATTAATCACTGTTTGAAGTAATTGAGTCATGGTCCTATTTACTACTTTAGTTTGACCATCTGTTTGTGGATGACAAGTTGTAGAAAATAACAATTTAGTTCCTAACTTATTCTACAAAACACGCCAGAAATGACTCAAAAATTTGACATCTCGATCTGACACAATACTCTTAGGGACTCCATGCAAAAGTACTATCTCCCTAAAGAATAAATCAGCAATGTTAGTGGCATCATCAGTTTTGTGACACGGTATGAAATGTGTCATTTTACTAAACCTATCAACCACTACAATAGAATCCCGACCTTTCTTTATTCTAGGTAACCCAACACAAAATCCATAGAAATGTCTACCCAAGGTTCACTAGGCACAAGTAAAGATGTGTACAAGCCATGGGGTAAAACCTTTGATTTAGCCTATTTACAAGTTATACACTTCTTACAAATCTGTTCTACGTCACTACACATTTTAAGCCAGTAAAAGTGTTGCCTTAACATGTCTAAAGTATTTTGAATCCCAAAATGACCCATTAGATCCCCACCATGTGCTTCCCTTACCAATAATTCATGCATTGAACAATTTGAAATGCACAACCTATCTTCCCTAAACAAATATCCTTCGTGTCTATAAAATTTATCAACGGCCATTTTAGCACATGAATTAAAAATGTTTGAGAAATCAATGTCATTTTCATACATGCTCTTGATATGTTAAAAACCAAGTAATTTCGCACTTAGAGAGTTAAGAAGCACGTACCTTCGTGACAATGCATCTGTAACTACGTTTTCATTACCTTGCTTATACCTGATGACGTATGAAAACGTCTCTATGAACTCCATCTACCTCGCATGTCGCTTGTTCAACTTACCTTGACCTTGCAAGTGCTTTAGGGACTCATGATCGGTGTGGATCACGAATTCCTTAGGCCACAAGTAATGCTACCAAGTCTCTAATGCTCGAACAAGGGAATATAGCTCCTTGTCATACGTTGGGTAGTTTAGCGTAGCTCCACTCAACTTCTTGCTAAAGTAAGCAATAGGTCTCTTTTCCTGCATTAACACTACTCCAATACCTATCCCTGATGCATCACACTCAATCTCGAACATTTTATCAAAGTTGGGTAATACTAAAATAGGTGCTTTACACAGTTTATCCTTAATGGTGTTAAATGCATGTTCTTGTGCTTCACCCCAGTGAAAACCCATGCTTTTCTTAACAATTTCAGTTAATGGTGTAGTGATTGTGCTAAAGTCTCTCACGAACCGCCTATAAAAACTAGCCAAGCCATGGAAACTCCTAACATCAGTTATACTTTTAGGTGTTGGCCATTCTTTAATAGCTTTAACCTTTTCCTCATTCACTTCTACCCCATTAGCACTAACAACAAATCTTAGGAAAACAACTCTATTCATGCAAAATGTGCACTTTTTAAAATTGCCATACAATTGTTCATTTCTTAACACAACAAGCACGCTCTTTAAATGTTCTAAATGCTCACCTAGGTTTTTGTTAGAGATTAAAATGTCATCAAAGTAAACTACAACAAATTTTCCTATAAAAGCACGTAAAACATGATTCATTAAATGCATAAATGTGCTCGGTGCATTTGTGAGACCAAACGGCATAACCAACTACTCATATAACCCATATTTAGTTTTAAATGCCGTTTTCCATTCATCACCCTCCCGCATGCAAATTTGATAGTACCCGCTCTTAAGATCAATGTTACTAAAAACGCAAGCACTATGCAGTTCATCAAGCATATCATCTAGCCTAGGAATAGGGTGACGATACTTTACTATAATGTTGTTGATAGCTCTGCAGTCCACACACATTTGCCAAGTTCCATCCTTCTTTGGTACTAATAGAACAGGTACAGCACACGGGCTCATGCTCTCCCTCACGTTACCTTTACTCATCAACTCTTCCACCTGCCTCTGAAGCTCCTTCGTCTCTCCGGATTGCTTCGGTAACCTGGTTGGTTTGGGATAACAGCCCCAGGTATGAAGTCGATTTGGTGCTAGATCCCTCTAACTGGTAACAACCCACTTGGTATCTCCTCTGGAAACACATCTTCAAAATCCTGTAACAAAGACATAACCATGCTAGGGAGGGGGGTGTTAGACTCCTCAAGGTGGAGGAGAGACTCCTTATACACCAACAAAAACACTTGTCTTTTATCACTAAATGCCCTTTTTAATTCACTTACGCTCACAAAGAAGTTCATCTTTGGCTTTTCTCTCTGCTCAGCTGACTATTTTTCTCTTCGCTCAACTAACTCCTTTTCTCTCCTCTCACGTGGCCTCTCTCTCTCTCTCTTTTCCCATTTTTTGACCACCTCACTATCTTCTCTCTTATTCACAGGCTCACTATCTTCTCTCCTTTTTGTAAATTCTCTCGCTCGCCTTTCTTCCTCATTTCTTAGTTTTATTTGGTCTTCATACACTTGAGCCGGTGTTAATGGCGCAAGAGTAATGGACCTCTCATCCTTGACAAAGCTATACCGGTTCCTATACCCATCATGTATAACCCTCCTATCAAATTGCCAAGGTCTCCCCAATAGAATATGACCCGCTTGCATGGGCACCACATCACATACAACCTTGTCACTATATCTCCCAATCGAGAAATTAATTAACACCCGCTTATTTACCCTAACTTCCCCACTCTCATTCGACCACTGCAATTTATAAGTCCTAGCGTGTCTCAATAATGCTAAACCCAATTTCTCAACTAAAGTTGTGCCAGCCACATTTGTGCAACTCCCACCATCAATAATCAAGCTACATACCTAATCGTGGACGTGGCAACGAGTGTGGAATATGTTCTTCCGCTGCTGCTCCGAATCATCTGTCTTGATTTGAGTGTTAAGTGCTCACCTTGAGACCAGTAGTTTCCCAATGGCAAATTTCGTCTCATCTTCACCACCAATATCCTCCTACGTCGGCATGTCATCATACTCTCCTTCGCTCTCACTTACCACTTCCCCATTGTCTCACAACACCATGGTTCATTTGTTAGGACACTGAGATGCAATGTGTCCCGACCCCAAACACCTGAAAACTTGATGTCTCGGTTTCGTGATGGTTGTGGCTCCGATTTTGGTGCTATCCTATTAGCACTTTCTTCTTTCCCCTTATGCCATTCATTTCTTCCTTTAGTTACTGCTTCACTCCCCTTATTATTACCATCCCACTTCGACTTCCAATTTGGGTTAGAAGACGAAGTATTCACTGGCTGCCTCATAGTCCCCTTCCTCTTCAGTTGTTTCTCCACCTTCATGGATACATGCAACATGTCCTTCAGCTCTACGTAATGATGTATATTCACTACATTAGTAATTTCTCAATTTAGACCTTTTAAGAACCGTGTCATGGCAGCTTTCGATCCTCCACCACATTTGCCCTGATCATGAGTATTTCCATTTCCTTGTGATAATCCTCTACGCTCCTCGACCCTTGATACAGACTCTGCAACTTCTAATGGATCTCTCTATAGTAGTAGTTAGGAACGAACCGCTTCCTCATCAATGCCTTCAAATCCTCCCAAGTACTAATTGGTCTTCCTCCACACCGTCGCTATGTAGTAACAACTTGATCCCACCAGGTTATTGCATAGTCAATGAACTCTAACACCGCTAACTTCACCTTCTTCTCCTCCGAATAATTATAGCACTCAAAAATTAATTCCAACTTCCTTTCCCACTCCAAGTACGCCTCTGGATCACTCCTACCCTTAAATTGAGGAATGGACATTTTGATATTTTCCATACTCCCATCCGCCTCATCTCCGTGATTATTCATAACCCATCGTTCAGGCCTACCACCTCTATTCCTCATCCGTCCCATTCCCACTTCTCCATAATCCTCATCATTCCATTCACTACCCAGCTCAAATGTTTCCCGTCCCATCCTATGCTCCTGCCTTCTTGGCCTCCTGGCATTAGATACCTCCGCCCGTGGCTCCCTAGTGAGATTAGCCACTAATGTATCTATCCTCATCATCTAGGTTTCCTGTTTAGCCCTCCAGGCATCCTGTTGATCCAACCTATCTCTAACAACCCCAAAAGCAAGTTCAAACCGTTGTATCAAATTCTCCGATGCACTGTTGTGATAGTCATGTTGGCTCGAGTTGGAACCTTCTTGCTCAGACATTCTCTCAATTTCTGCCTCATCAAATTTCACTCGAAATCACATAATTGGCTTTCATCCTCTAATGAGCTCACCACTCTGTCTTTGACCACTCAATGCTTTCACTAAGTGCTTTCAAGAACAATAACGAACTCACTGGAGTAAAACTTGCGAATTCAACCCGAAACGAGATTCAAGAGAATTATTGGCAAAGGATTGAAAACAAATGGAACGAAATTCAAATGGAATCAATAAAATTTCAATGGAAATTTGACGAAATTGAAGAATTGAAAAGACTTTGGAATTTAGGAATTGATTAAGACTTTGTTGGTAGTAAGTCAAGCATTTAATAAAAAAAATTTCTTTGACGTGAACAGTAACTTTTTTTAAAATATCTGGATGAACAATAACATTTTTTTTCCTAAACAAAAGACTATACTACCAACGAAAAAAATACGGATTGAAGGAATGAATTGAAGAATGACGCAAGAAGAACAAGAGAGAAACTTGGAAATCAACAAAAACTACGACCCAAACAAAAAAAAATTAAAGATAGAACCTGATTAAATCGGAACCTAAGCTCTGATATCAACTGATGCGAATCCCATAGCAACTTAGACTACAAACCCCACAAATAGATTGATGCAGAACCCAAGAACGCCAATTGATAATCAATTTGGAATGAACCCAACAATGTGAAACAAAAAACCCAAAGATAAGGGTGGTGCAATGGACCCCTTGCTTACAAATTGAAGAACCCACAATCTAGTGTTGAACACCATAAGGAATTACCCTTGATAAGTTCAATTTATTGTTCAATTTGGAAGAACAAAGAAGAAAGCAATAATCTCTCAATATAATGTTAAAAGTTTTTTTACAATAGAAAATACTACTCCTATTTATACTAAAACCTAAAATATCGTAAAAGGAATAAAATCCTGTGCAAAAATCAAGAAGAATTATAAAAAGATTAAAATTCTAATCAAATTAGGAAACTCGCGAAAATTTGCAATTCGGTCCTGACTTTGTTCTATGCGATCACATAGGGTTAACCTATGCGGTCACATAGTTCATTAATTTCCCACTGGAATTCCCTGCCGGTATACATACGACAGCATGGGGATTATAACTATGCGGTCGCATAGTTCACATTGCTGCTTCCAACTTCCATTGCTCGTATCATATTGATCCAAGTCTCTTCGACCTTCGACCCCAACATGACACTGGCTTCATTTTGCTCCCAAACATGGTTTCATCATTAGTGGCTTTTACGAGCAACCCCATTGCGTCTTTAACTCATTTCGCTCTCGATCACATCATCAAGCCTTCTTCAATAATCAACGGGTCTCGGCTCGGCCTTCCCTTCGTGACTCCCACATCTTGGACCATATCAAGTAAGGTCCTTACGGATTGAACTTTGCTATTTGTGCACTGATTTTTGACACGTTGTTTGACCCTTGCATTGTTGTCAAGAGTTAATTGGATGGGGAAATTGTTTGAAATTTAAATTGCCCAAAAGCATAATGTCACTAGGTAAAGTGTAAACCATAGTGTACGTGTAGCAAGGTTCTTACCGATTGAACTTTGCTATTTGTGCACTGATTTTTAACACGTTGTTCGACACTTGCATTGTTGTCAAGTGTTAATTGGAAGGGAAAACTATTTGAAATTTAAACTGTCCAACAGGGTAATGTCACGTGGCAAAACGTAAACTAAAGTGTACACTATTGTGCACATGTAGCAAGGTTTTTACCAGTTGACCTTTACTATTTGTACACTGATTTTGACAAGTTGTTCGACACTTGCATTGTTGTCTAGTGTCACTTGGATGGGAAAACTGTTTGAAATTTAAACTATCCAACAGGGTAATGTCACATGGCAAAGTGTAAACTAAAGTGTTACCATAGTGTACGTGTAGCAAGGTCCTTACCGATTGAACTTTGCCACTTGTAAACTAATTTCTGACACGTTGTTTAACACTTGCATTATTGTCAAGTGTCAATCAGATGGAAAAATTATTTGAAATTTAAGCAGTCCAACAGAGAATGTCACGTGGAAAACGTAAATAAAAGTGTACACCATAGTGTGCATGTGGCAAGGTCCTCACCGATTGAACTTTGCTATTTGTGCACTGATTTTTGACACGTTGTTTGACCCTTGAATTGTTGTCCAGTGTTAATTGGATTGAAAAATTATTTAAAATTGAAACTGTCAAACGGGGTAATGTCATGTGGCAAAGTGTAAACTAAAGTGTATACCATAGTGTACATGTAGAAAGATTCTTACCGATTAAATTTTGTTATTTGTACACTGATTTTTGACACGTTGTTCGACACTTGTGTTGTTGTAAGTGTTAATTGGATGGGAAAACTGTTTGAAAACTAAACTGTCCAACATGGTGATGTCACATGGCAAAGTGTAAACTAAAGTGCACACCATAGTGTATGTGTAGCAAGGTTCTTACCGATTTAACTTTGCTATTTGTACACTGATTTTTGACACGTTGTTCGACACTTACATTATTATCAAGTGTTAATTGGATAGAAAAACTATTTGAAATTTAAACTGTCCAACAGGGTAATGTCACGTGGCAAAGTGTAAACTCAAGTGTACACCATAGTGTACGTGTAGCAAGGTTCTTACCGATTGAACTTTGCTATTTGTACACTAATTTTTGACACTTGCATTGTTGTCAAGTCTCAATTGGATGGAAAAGCTGTTTGAAATTTAAACTGTCCAACAAGGTAATGTCACGTGGCAAAGTGTAAACTAAATGTACTCCATAGTCTACATGTCACAAGGTTCTTACCGATTGAACTTTGCTATTTGTACGCTGATTTTTGACACGTTGTTTGACACTTGCATTGTTGTCAAGTGTTAATTGGATGGGAAAACTATTTGTTTGAAATTTAAACTGTCCAAAGGGTAATGTCACGTGGCAAATCGTAAACTAAATGTACGCCATAGTGTACATTTCGCAAGGTCCTTACCGATTGAACTTTGCTACTTGTAAACTAATTTTTGACACGTTGTTTGACACTTGTATAGTTATCAAATGTCAATCGAATGGGAAAACTGTTTGAAATTTAAGTTGTCTAACAAGGTAATGTCACGTGGAAAATGTAAATTAAAGTGTACACCATAGTGTATATGTGGCAAGGTCCTTATGGATTGAACTTTGCTATTTATACACTGATTTTTGACACATTGTTTGACACATGCTTTGTTGTCAAGTGTCAATTAGATTGGAAGACTGTTTGAAATTTAAACTGTCCAACAGGGTAATGTCACGTGACAAAGTGTAAACTAAAGTGTACACCATAGTATACATGTAGCAAGATTCTTACCGATTGAACTTCGCTATTTGTACACTGATTTTCAACACGTTGTTTGATACTTGCGTTGTTGTCAAGTGTCAATTGGATGGGAAAACTATTTGAAATTTAAACTGTCCAACAAGGTAATGTCACGTGGCAAAGTGTAAACTAAATGTACACTATAATGTACATGTTACAAGGTTCTTACCGATTGAACTTTGCTATTTATACACATATTTTTGACACGTTGTTTGACACTTGCATTGTTGTCAAGTGTCATTTGGATGGGAAAACTGTTTGAAATTTAAATTGTCCAACAGGGTAATGTCACGTGGCAAAGTGTAAACTAAAGTGTACACTATAGTGTACATGTCGCAAGGTTCTTACCGATCAAGCTTTGCTATTTGTACACTGCTTTTTGAAACGTTTGAGACCTGCATTTTTGTCAAGTTCAATTGGATGGAAAAACTGTTTGAAATTTAAACTGTCCTACATGGTAATGTCATGTGAGAAAGTGTAAACTAAAGTGTACACCACAGTGTACATGTAGCATGGTCCTTCTCGATTGAACTTTGCTATTTGTAAACTGATTATTAACACGTTGTTTGACACTTGCATTATTGTCAAGTGTCAATTGGATGGGAAAACTATTTAAAATTTAAACTGTCCAACGGGATAGTGTCACGTGGCAAAGTGTAAACTAAAGTGAACACCATAGTGTACATGTAGCAAGGTTCTTAACGATTGAACTTTAGTATTTGTACACTAATTTTTGACATGTTGTTTGACACTTGCATTGTTGTCAAGTGTCAATTGGATGGGAAAGCTATTTGAAATTTAAGTTGTCCAACAGGGCAATGTCAGTGGCAAAGTGAAAACTAAATTGTACATGTAGCAAAGTTCATATCAATTGAACTTTACTATTTGTACACTGATTTTTGATACGTTGTTTGACCCTTGCATTGTTGTCAAGTCTCAATTGGATGGAAAAATTTTTTGAAATTTATACTGTCCAATAGGGTAATGTCACATGGCAAAGTGTAAATTAAAGTGTGTATACCATAGTGTACACGAAGGAGGTTATTACCGATTGAACTTTGCTTTTTGTATACTGATTTTTGACACGTTGTTTGACACTTGCATTGTTGTCAAGTGTCAGTTGGATGGGAAAAATGTTTGAAATTTATACTGTCCAATAGGGTAATGTCACGTGGTGAAGTGTAAATTAAAGTGTACATCATAGAGTACATTTCGCAAGGTTCTTATCGATTGAACTTTGCCATTTGTACACTGATTTTTACCACGTTGTTTGACACTTGTATTGTTGTCAAGTGTCAATTGGATGGGAAAACTATTTGTAATTTAAATGGTCCAATAGGAAAATGTCACGTGGCAAAGTGTAAACTAAAGTATACTCCATAGTGTACTTGTAGCAAGGTTCTTACCGATTGAACTTTGCTATTTGTACACTGATTTTTGACACATTGTTTGACACTTGCATTGTTGTCAAGTCTCAATTGGATGAAAAAACTGTTTGAAATTTAAACTGTCCAACAGAGTAATGTCACGTGGCAAAGTGTAAACTAAAGTACATGATAGTGTACATGTAGCAAGGTCCTTACCGATTGAACTTTACTACTTGTAAATTAATTATTGACACGTTGTTTGACACTTGCATTGTTGTCAAGTGTCATTCGGATGGGAAAACTGTTTGAAATTTAAGTTGTCCAATAGGGTAATGTTACGTGAAAAATGTAAATTAAAGTGTACATCATAGTATACATGTGGCAAGGTCCTTACCGATTGAACATTGCTACTAGTACACTGATTTTTGGCACGTTCTTTGATACTTGCATTGTTGTCAAGTGTCAATTGGATTGGAAAACTGTTTGAAATTGTCCAGCAGGATAATGTCACGTGGCAAAGTGTAAACTAAAGTATACACCATAGTGTACATGTAGCAAGGTTCTTACCGATTGCACTTTGCTATTAGTACACTAATTTTTAACACGTTCTTTGACACTTGCATTGTTGTCAAGTGTCAATTGGACGGGAAAATTGTTTGAAATTTAAACTGTCCAACAGCGTAAGGTCACGTGACAATGTGTAAACTAAAGTTTTCTCCATAGTGTACATGTCGCATGGCTCTTACCGATTAAATTTGCTATCTATAGACTGATTTTTGACACGTTGTTTGACACTTGTATTGTTATCAAGTGTCAATTGGATGAAAAAACCGTTTGAAATTTAAACTGTCCAACAGGGTAATGTCATGTGGCAAAAGTATAAATTAAAGTGTACACCATAGTATACATGTCGTAAGGTTCTTACCGATTGAACTTTGCTATTTGTACACTACTTTTTGACACGTTTGACACTTGCATTGTTGCCAAGTGTCAATCGGATGAGAAAACTATTTGAAATTTAAACTGTCCAATAGGGTAATGTCACGTGGCAAAGTGTAAACTAAAGTATACACCATAGTGCACATGTAGCAAGGTCCTTATCGATTGAACTTTGCTATTTGTAAACTGATTATTGACACGTTATTTGACACTTGCATTGTTGTCAAGTATCAATTGGATGGAAAAACTATTTGAAATTTAAATTGTCCAATTGGTTAATGTCACATGGCAAAGTGTAAACTAAAGTGAACACCACAGTGTACATATAGCAAGGTTCTTACCGATTGAACTTTACTATTTGTACACTGATTTTTAACACGTTGTTTGATACTTGCATTGTTGTCAAGTATCAATTGGATGGGGAAACTATTTGAAATTTAGACTGTCCAACAGGTTGACGTCACGTGGCAAAGTGAAAACTAAAGCATATATGTAGCAATGTTCATACGGATTAAACTTTACACTTTGTACACTGATTTTTGACACGTTGTTTGTCAATTACATTGTAGTCAAGTGTCAATTGGATGGAAAAACTGTTTGAAATTTATACTGTCAAATAGGTTAATGTCATGTGGCAAAGTGTAAACTAAAGTGCGTACACCATAGTGTACATAAAGGAGGTTCTTACCGATTGAACTTTACTATTTATACATTGATTTTTGACACGTTGTTCAACCCTTGCCTTGTTGTCATGTGTCAATTGGCTGGAAAATTTGTATGAAATTTAAACTGTCCAACAAGGTAATGACCCATGGCAAAGTGAAAACCAAAGTGTACACCATAGTGTACATGTGGCAAGGTTTTTGCCGATTGAACTTTGCTATTTGTACACTGATTTATGACACATTGTTTGACCCTTGCATTGTTGTCAAGTATTAATTGGATGGAAAACTATTTCAAATTTAAACTGTCCAATAGGGTAATGTCACGTGGCAAATTGTAAACTAAAGTGTACTCCATAGTATACATGTCGCAACGTTCTTAACGATTGAATTTTGCTATTTATGCACTGATTTTTGACACGTTGTTCGACACCTGTACAGTTGTCAAGTATCAAATGAATGGAAAAACTGTTTGAAATTTATACTTTCCAACAGGGTAATGTCACGTGGCAAATTGTAAACTAAAGTGTACACCATAGTGTACATTTAGCAAGGTTCATACCGATCGAACTTTGCTATTTGTACACAGATTTTTGACATGTTGTTTGACACATACATTGTTGTCCTATGTCAATTGGATGGGAAAACTGTTTGAAATTTATACTGTCCAACAGGGTAATGTCACATGGCAAAATATAAACTAAAGTATACACCATAGTGTACATGTAGCATGGTTCTTACCGATTGAACTTTACTACTTGTACACTGATTTTTGATACGTTGTTTGACACTTGCATTATTGTCAAGTGTCAATTGGATGGAAAAACTGTTTGAAATTTAAACTATCCAACAGGGTAATGTCGCGTGGTAAAGAGAAAACAAAATTTTACATATAGCAAGATTCATACCGATTGAACTTTACTATTTGTACATTGATTTTTGACACTTACTTTGTTGTCAAGTGTCAATTGGATGGGAAAACTATTGGAAATTTATGCTATCCAACAGAGTAATGTCACGTGGCAAAGTGTAAACTAAAGTGTACACCATAGTGTACATGTAGCAAGGTCCTTACCGATTGAACATTGCTACTTGTAAAATGATTATTGACACGTTGTTTGACACTTGCATTGTTGTCGAGTGTCAATTAGATGGAAAAACTATTTGAGATTTAAACTGTCCAACTGGGTAATGTCACGTGGCAAAGTGTAAACTAAAGTGAACACCATAGTGTACATGTAGCAAAGTTCTTACCGATTGAGTTTTACTATTTGTACATAGATTTTTAACACGTTGTTTGACACTTGCATTGTTGTCAAGTGTCAATTGGATGGGAAAACTGTTTGAAATTTAAACTGTCCAATAGGGTAATGTCACGTGGCAAAGTGAAATCTAAAGTGTACGTGTACCAAGGATCATACCGATTGAACTTTGCTATTTGTACACTAATTTTTGACACGTTGTTTGACGCTTGCATTGTTGTCAAGTGTCAATTGGATGGGAGAACTGTTTGAAATTTATACCGTCTAACAGGGCAATGTCACATGGCAAAGTGTAAACTAAATTGTGTACACCATAGTGTACATGAAGGAGGTTCTTACCGATTGAAATTTTCTATTTGCACACTGATTTTTGACACGTTGTTTGACACTTGCACTATTGTCCAGTGTCAATTGGATGGGAAAACTACTTGAAATTTATACTGTCCAACAGGGTAATGTCACGTGGCAAAGTGTAAACTAAAGTGTGTACACCATAGTGTACATGAAGGAGGTTCTTACCGATTGAACTTTACTATTTGTACAATGATTTTTGACACGTTGTTTGATACTTGCATTGTTGTCAAGTGTCAATTGGATGGAAAAACTATTTGAAATTTATACTTTCCAGCAGGGTAATGTCACATGGTAAAGTGTACACAATAGTGTACATGTTGCAAGGTTCTTACCGATTGAACTTTGCTATTTTTACATTGATTTTTGACTCGTTGTTTGACACTAGCATTGTTGTTAAGTGTCAGTTGGATAGAAAAACTGTTTGAAATTTAAATTGTCTAATAGGGTAATGTCACGTGGCAAAGTGTGAACTAAAGTATACACTATAGTGTAAATGTAGCAAGGTTCTTACCGATTGACCTTTGCTATTTATACACTGATTTTTGACACGTTGTTCCACCCTTGCATTGTTTTCATGTGTCAATTGGTGGGAAAACTGTTTGAAATTTAAGCTGTCCAACAAGGTAATGACCCGTGGCAAAGTGAAAATCAAAGTGTACATGTCGCAAGGTTCTTACCAATTAAACTTTGCTATTTGTACACTAATTTTTAACATGTTGTTTGACATTTATATTGTTGTCAAGTCTCAATTGGATGGAAAAACTGTTTGAAATTTAAAATGTCCATCAAGGTAATGTCACGTGGTAAAGTGTAAACTAAAGTGTATACCATAGTTTACATATAGCCTGGTTCTTACCGATTGAATTTTACTATTTGTACACTAATTTTTGACACGTTGTTTGACACTTGCATTATTATCAAGTGTCAATTCGATGGGAAAACTGTTTGAAATTTAAACTGTCTGATAGAGTAATGTCACGTAGTAAAGTGAAAACTAAATTATACATGTAACAAGGTTCATACCGATTGAACTTTGCTATTTACACATTGATTTTTGACACGTTGTTTGACACTTGCTTTGTTGCAAGTGTCAATTGGATGGAAAAACTGTTTGAAATTTAAACTGTCCAACAGGGTAATGTCTCATGGCAAAGTGTAAAATAAAGTGTACACCATAGTATACATGCATCACGGTCCTTACCGATTGAACTTTGCTATTTGTGCACTGATTTTGACATGTTGTTTGACACTTGCATTGTTGTCATGTGTCAAATTGATTGGAAAACTATTTGAAATTTAAACTGTCCAACAGGGTAATATCACGTGGTAAAGTGTAAACTAATGTGTACACCATAATGTACATGTCGCAAAATTCTTACCGATTGAACTTTGCTATTTGTACACTTGTATTGTTGTCAAGTGTCAAATTGAAGGGAAAATTGTTAGAAATTTAAATTCTCCAATAGAGTAATGTCACATGACAAAGTGTAAACTAAATGTAGCAAGGTTCTTACCATTGAACTTTGCAATTTGTACACTGATTTTTGATACGTTGTTTGACACTTGCATTGTTTTCAAGTGTCAATTGGATGGGAAAACTATTCGAATTTTAAACTGTCCAACAGGGTAATGACATGTGGCAAAGTGCAAACTAAGGTGTACACCATAGTGTACATGTCGCAAGGTTCTTACCGATTGAACTTTGCTATTTGTACACTGATTTTTGGCACGTTGTTTGAGACTTGCATTGTTGTCAAGTGTCAATTGGATGGGAAAACTATTTGAAATTTAAACTGTCCTGCAGGGTAATGACACCTGGCAAAGTGTGAACTAAGGTGTACACCATAGTGTACATGTCGCAAGATTTTTACCAATTGAATTTTGCTATTTGTACACAAATTTTTGACACGTTGTTTGACAGTTGCGTTATTGTCAAGTGTTAATTGGATGGAAAAACATTTTGAAATTTAAACTGTCTAACAGGATAATGTCACGTTGCAAAGTGTAAACTAAAGTGTACACCATGGTGTACTTGTAGCAAGGTTCTTACCGATTGAACTTTGCTTTTTGTACACTGATTTTTGACACATTGTTTGACACTTGCATTGTTGTCTAGTATCAATTGGATGAGAAAATTGCATGAAATTTAAAATATCCAACAAGGTAATGTCACATGACAAAGTGTAAACTAAAGTGTACACCATAGTGTACATGTAGCAAGGTCCTTACCAATTGAACTTTGATATTTGTTCACTGATTTTCGACACGTTTGACACTTGCATTGTTGTCAAGTGTCAATTGGATGGAAAAACTATTTGAAATTTAAACTGTCCAACAGGTTAATGTCACATGGTAAAGTGTACACTATAGTATACATGTAGCAAGGTTCTTACCGATTGAACTTTGCTATTTGTTCACTGATTTTTTTCTACATGTTGTTAGACACTTGCATTTTTGTCAAGTGTTAATTGGATGGGAAAGCTGTTTGAAATTTAAACTGTCCAACAGGGTAATATCACATGGCAAAGTGTAAACTAAAGTGTACACCGTAGTGTACATGCAACAATGTTCTTACCGACTGAACTTTGCTATTTGTACACTGATTTTTGACACGTTATTTGACACTTTCATTGTTGTCAAGTGTCAAATAGTTTGGAAAATGGTTTGAAATTTAAATTGTCCCATATAGTAATGTCACGTGTCAAAGTGTAAACTAAAGTGTACACCATAGTGTACATGTAGCAAGGTTCTTACCAATTGAACTTTGCTATTTGTACTCGATTTTTGACATGTTGTTTGACACTTGCATTGTTGTCAAGTGTCAATTGGATGGTAAAACTATTTAAAAATTAAACTATCGAACAGGGTAACGTCACGAGGAAAAGTGTAAACTAAAGTGTACACCATAGTGTAGTTGTAGCAAGGTTCTTACCGATTGAACTTTCCTGTTAGTACACTGGTTTTTGACACTTGCATTGTTGTCAAGTTTCAATTGGATTGGAAAACTGTTTGAAATTTAAACTGTCCAGCAGGGTAATGTCATGTGGCAAAGTGTAAATTAAAGTGTGTGCACCATAGTGTACATGTAGCAAGGTTCTTTCCGATTGAACTTTGCTATTTGTACACTGATTTTTGACACGTTGTTTTACACTAGCATTGTTGTCAAGTGTCAATTGGATGGAATAACTGATTGAAATTTGTACAGTCCAACAAGGTAATGTCACGTAAAAAGTGTAAACTAAAGTGTACATATAGCGTGGTTCTTACCGATTGAACTTTGCTATTTGTATACTGATTTTTAGCACGTTGTTTGACACTTGTATTGTTGTCAAGTGTCAATCGGATAGGAAAACTGTTTAAAATTTAAAATGTCCAATAGGGTAATGTCATGTGATAAAGTGTACAACATAGAGTACATGTAGCAATGTTCTTACCGATTGAACTTTGCTATTTGTATCCTGATTTTCGAAACGTTGTGTGACATTTGCATTATTGTCAAGGTTCAATTGGGTGGAAAAACTGTTTAAAATTTAAATTATCCAAAAGGGTAATATCACGTGGCAAAGTGTAAACTAAAGTGCACATCATAGTGTACATGTGGTAAGGTCCTTACCGATTAAACTTTGCTAATTGTACATTGATTTTCGACACGTTGTTTGACACTTGCATTGTTGTCGAGTGTCAAATGGATGGGAAAATTATTTGAAATTTAAATTGTCCAATATAGTAATGTCACTTGGCAAAGTGTAAATTAAAGTGCACACCATAATATACATGTACCAAGGTTCTTACCAATGAACTTTGCTATTTGTACACTGATTTTTGGCACGTTGTTTGACACTTGCATTGTTGTCAAGTGTCAATTGGATGGAAAAACTATTCGAAATTTAAATTGTCCAACAGGTAATGACACGTGGTAAAGTGTGAACTAAGGTGTACACCATAGTATATATGTCGCAAGGTTTTTACCAATTGAATTTTGCTATTTGTACACAGATTTTTGACACGTTGTTTGACAATTGCATTATTGTTAAGTGTCAATTGGATGGAAAAACTGTTTGAAATTTAAACTGTTCAATAGGGTAATGTCATGTGGCAAAGTGTAAACTAAAGTGTACACCATTGGGTACATGTAGCAAGGTCCTTACCGATTGCACTTTGCTATTTCTACACTGATTTCGACACGTTGTTTGACACTTGCATTGCTGTCAATTGTCAATTGGATGGGAAAACTATTTGAAATTTAAACTGTCCAATATGGTAATGTCTCGTCGTAAAGTGTAAACTAAAGTATACACCATAGTGTATATGTAGCACGATTCTTACCTATTGAACTTTGCTATTTGTACCTTGTTTTTTGAAACGTTGTTTGACACTTGCATTGTTGTCAAAATTGGGTGGGAGAACTGTTTGAAATTTAAACTGTCCAACAGAGTAATGTCACGTGGCAAAGTGTAAACTAAAGTGTACATCATAGTTTAGATGGGGCGAGGTCCTTACCGATTGAACTTTGGTATTTTTACATTTATTTTCGACACGTTGTTTGACACTTTCATTGTTGTCAAGTGTCAAATGGATGGAAAAACTGTTTGAAATTTAAATTGTCCAATAGAGTAATGTCATGTGGCAAAAGTGTAAACTAAAGTGTACACCATATGGTACATGTAGCAACGTTCTTGCCATTGAACTTTGCTATTTGTACACTAATTTTTAACACGTTGTTTGACACTTGCGCTGTTGTCAAGTGTCAATTGGATGGCAAAACTGTTTGAAATTTAAACTGTCCAATAGGGTAATGACTCGTGGCAAAGTGTAAACTAAGGTGTACACTGTAGTATACATGCAGCAAGGTTCTTACCGATTGAATTTTGCTATTTGTACACTGATTTTGGACACGTTATTTGACACTTACATTGTTGTCAAATGTCAATTGGGTTGGAAAACTGTTTGAAATTTAAACTGTCCAACCGGGTAATGTCACGTGGTAAAGTGTAAACTAATGTGTACACCGTAGTGTATATGTCGCAATGTTCTTACCGATTGAACTTCGCTATTTGTACTCTAATTTTTGACACGTTGTTTGACACTTGCATTGTTGTAAAGTGTCAATTGGATGGTAAAATTGTTCGAAAATTAAACTATTGAACAGGGTAATGTCATGAGGCAAAGTGTAAGCTAAAATGTACACCGTAGTATAGTTGTAGCAAGGTTCATACCAATTAAACTTTGTATTAGTACACTGATTTTTGACACATTTTTTGACACTAGCATTATTGTCAAGTGTTAATAGGATGGGAAAACTGTTTGAAATTTAAACTGTCAAGCAAGGTAATGCCATGTGGCAAATTGTAAACTAAAGTGTGTACATCATAGTGTACATGTAGCAAGGTTCTTTCCGATTGAATTTTGCAATTTGTACACTGATTTTTAACACGTTGTTTTACAGTTGCGTTGTTGTCAAGTGTATATTGGATGGTGAAACTGATTGAAATTTGAACTATCCAATAGGGTAATGTTACGTGAAAAGTGTAAACTAAAGTGTACACCATAGTGTACATGTAGCAAGCTTCTTACCGATTGAACTTTACTATTTGCATATTGATTTTTGACACGTTGTTTGACACTTGTATTGTTGTCAAGTGTCAATTGGATGGGAATACTGTTTAAAATTTAAACTGTCCAACAGAGTAATGTCACGTGACAAAGTGTAAACTAAAGTTTACACCATAGTATACAAGTAGCAAGGTCCTTACCGATTGAACTTTGCCATTTGTACACTGATTTTTGACAGTTGTTTGACACTTGCATTGTTGTTGAGTGTCAATTGGATGGGAAAATTGTTTGAAATTTAAACTCTCCAACGGGATAATGTAACGTGGCAAAGTGTAAACTAAAGAGTACACCATAGTGTACATGTCACAAGGTTCTTACCGAATGAATTTTGCTATTTGTACACTGATTTTTCACACGTTGTTTAACTCTTGTACTGTCGTCAAGGGTCAATTGGGTAGAAAAACGGTTGGAAATTTAAACTGTCCAACAAGGTAATGTTACGTGGCAAAGTGTAAACTAATGTGTACACAATTGTGTACATGTGGCAAGGTCCTTACTGATTGAACTTTGCTATTTGTACACTTATTTTCGACACGTTGTTTGACACTTGCATTGTTGTCAAGTATCAAATAGATGAGAAAACTATTTGAAATTTAAATTGTCCAAATATAGTAATGTCACGTGGTATAGTGTAAACTAAAGTGTACATGTAGCAAGGTTCTTACCATTGAACTTTGCTATTTGTACACTGATTTTTGACACGTTGTTTGACACTTGCTTTGTTGTCAAGTGTCAATTGGATGGGAAAATTGTTCAAAATTTAAACTGTCCAACAGGGTAATTACACGTGGCAAAGTGTAAACTAAGGTGTACACCATAGTGTGCATGTCGCAAGGTTCTAATCGATTGAACTTTGCTATTTGTATACTGATTTTTGACACGTTGTTTGACACTTGCATTGTTGTCAAGTATCTATTAGATGGGGAACTGTTTGAAATTTAAACTGTCCAATAGGCCAATGTCGCGTGGCAAAGTGTAAACTAAAGTGTACACTATAGTGTACATGTATCAAGGTTCTTACTGATTGAACTTTGCTATTTGTACACTATTTTTGACATGTTGTTTGACACTTTGTCACGTGGCAAAGTGTAAACTAAAGCGTACATGTTGCAAGGTTCTTACCGATTGAACTTTGTTATTTGTACACTAATTTTTTACATGTTGTTTGACACTTGCATTGTTGTCATAAGTAAATTAGATGGGAAAACTGTTTGAAATTTAAACTATCTAACAGGGTAATGTCACGTGGCAAAGTGTAAACTAAAGTGTACACTATAGTGTACATACAGCAAGGTCCTTACCGATAGAACTTTGCTATTTGTACACTGATTTTGACACGTTGTATGACACTTGCATTGTTGTCAAGTGTCAATTGGATGGAAAAACTATTTGAAATTAAAACTGTCCAACAGGGTAATGTCACATGGTAAAGTGTAAACGAAAGTGTAAACCTTAGTGTACATGTAGCAAGGTTCTTACCGATTGAACTTTGCTATTTGTAACCTGATTTTTGAAACATTGTTTGATACTTGCATTGCTGTCAAGGGTCAATTGGGTGGGAAACTGTTTGAAATTTAAACTGTCCAAAGGGTAATGTCACGTGGCAAAGTGTAAACTAAAGCGCACATCATAGTGAGCATGTGGCAAGGTCCTTATTAATTGAACTTTACTATTTGTACATTTATTTTCGACACGTTGTTCGACACTTGCATTGTTGTCAAGTGTCAAATGGATGGAAAACTGTTTGAAATTTAAATTGTCCAATATAGTAATGTCACTTGGCAAAGTGTACACCATAGTGTACTTGTAACAAGGTTCTTACCGATTGAACTTTGCTATTTGTAACTAATTTTTGACACATTGTTTGACACTTGCATTGTTGTCAAGTGTCAATTGGATGGGAAAACTGTATGAAATTTAAAATGTCCAACAGGGTAATGTAACGTGGCAAAGTTTAAACTGAAGTGTACAACATAGTGTACATGTGACAAGTTCCTTACCGATTGAACTTTGCTATTTGAGCACGGATTTTCGACATGTTTGACACTCGCATTGTTGTCAAGTGTCAATTGGATGGGAAAACTATTTGAAATTTAAACTGTCCAATGGGGTAATGTCACGTGGTAAAGTGTAAACTAAAGTGTACATCATAGTATACATGTAACAAGGTTCTTACCGGTTGAACTTTGCTATTTGTACACTGATTTTTTTTGACATCTTGTTTGACACTAGCATTCTTGTCAAGTGTCAATTGGATGCGAAAATTGTTTGAAATTTAAACTGTCCAATGGGGTAATGTCACGTGGCAAATTGTAAACTAAAGTGTACACCATAGTGTACATGCAACAAGGTTCTTACCGATTGAACTTTCCTATTTGTACACTGATTTTTAACACATTGTTTGACACTTGCATTGTTGTCAAGGGTCAATTGGGTGGGAAAATTATTTGAAATTTATACTGTCCAATAGGGTAATGTCACGTGGTAAATTGTAAACTAAAGTTTGTACACCACAGTGTACATGTGGCAAGGTTATTGCCGATTGAACTTTTCTACTTGTACACTGATTTTTGACACGTTGTTTTACATTTGCATTACTGTCAAGTGTCAATTGGATGGAAAAATTGTTTGAAATTTAAGCCATCCAACTGAGTAATGTCACGTGGCAAAGTGTAAGTTAAAGTGTGTACACCATAGTGTATATGTAGCAAGGTTCTTACCGATTGAACTTTGCTTTTTGTACACTAATTTTTAACACGTTATCTGAAACTTGCATTGTAGTCAAGTGTTAATTGGACGGAAAAACTGTTTGAAATTTAAACCGTCCAACAGGGTAATGTCATGTGGTAAAGTGTAAACCAAAGTATACACCATAGTGTGTACATGTAGCAAGGTTCTTACCGATTGAACTATGCTATTTGTACATTGATTTTTGACACTTTGTTTGACACTTGTATTGTTGTCAGGTGTCAATTGGATGGGAAAACTGTTTGAAATTTAAACTGTCCAACAGGATAATATCACGTGGCAAAGTGTAAACTAAAGTGTACACCAAAGTGTACATGTAGCAAGGTCCTTATTGATTGAACTTTGCTATTTGTACACTGATTTTCGACACGTTGTTTGACACATGCATTGTTGTAAAGGGTCAATTAGATGGAAAAATTGTTTGAAATTTAAAAGGTCCAAATGGGTAATGACACGTGGCAAAGTATAAACTAAAATGCGCATCATAGTGTACATGTGACAAGGTCCTTACCGATTGAACTTTGCTATTTGTACATTTATTTTCGACATGTTGTTTGACACTTGCATTGTTGTCAAGTGTCAAATGAATGGGAAAACTATTTTAAATTTAAGTTGTCCAATATAGTAATGTCACGTGGCAAAGAGTAAAATAAAGTGTACATCATGGTGTACATGTAGCAAGGTTCTTACCATTGAACTTTGCTATTTGTGCACTGATTGTTGGCACGTTGTTTAATACTTACATTGTTGTCAAGTGTCAATTCGATGGGAAAATTGTTAGGGTAAAGTCACGTGGTAAAGTGTAAACTAAGGTGTACACCATAGTGTACATGTCGCAAGGTTCTTACCGACTGAACTTTATTATTTGTACACTGATTTTTGACACGTTGTTATACACTTGCATTGTTGTCAAGTGTCTATTGGATGGGGAAACTGTTTGAAATTTAAACTGTCCAATATGGTAATGTCGCGTGGCAAAGTGTAAACTAAAGTGTACACCATAGTATACATGTAGCAAGGTTCTTACCAATTGAACTTTGCTATTTGTACACAGATTTTTGACATGTTGCTTGACACTTGCATTGTTTTCAAGTGTCAATAGGATGGAAAAACTGTTTGAAATTTAAACTGTCCAACAAGGTAATGTCACGTGGAAAAGTGTAAAGTAAAGTGTACATGTTGCAAGGTTCTTACCAATTGAACTTTGGTATTTGTACACTAATTTTTTACATGTTGTTTGACATTTGTATTGTTGTCATAGGTAAATTGGGTGGGAAAACTGTTTGAAATTTAAACTGTCCAACAAGGTAATGTCACGTGGCAATGTGTAAACTAAAGTGTACACCAAAGTGTACATGTAGCAAGGTCCTTATTGATTGAACTTTGCTATTTGTATACTGATTTTCGACACGTTGTTTGACACATGCATTGTTGTAAAGGATCAATTGGATGGGAAAACTATTTGAAATTAAAACTGTCCAACAGGGTAATGTCACGTGGTAAAGTGTAAAACATGGTGTACATGTAGCAAGGTTCTTACCGATTGAACTTTGCTATTTGTACCCTGATTTTTGAAACGTTGTTTGGCACTTGCATTGTTGTCAAGGGTCAATTGGGTGGAAAAATTGTTTGAAATTTAAACTGTTCAAAGGGTAATGCCACGTGGCAAAGTGTAAACTAAAGTGCACATCATAGTGTACATGTGGCAAGGTCCTTACCGATTGAACTTTGCTATCTATACATTTATTTTCGACACATTGTTTGACACTTGCATTGTTGTCTAGTGTCAAATGGATGGAAAATTATTTGAAATTTAAATTGTCCAATATAGTAATGTCACGTGGCAAAGTGTAAACTAAAGTGTAAACCATAGTGTACATGTAGCAATGTTCTTACCATTGAACTTTGATATATGTACACTGATTTTTGGCACGTTGTTTGAAACTTGCATTGTTGTCAAGTGTCAATTGGATAAAAAAAACTGCTTGAAATTTAAACTGTCCAACAAGGTAATGACACATGGCAAAGTGTAAACTAAGGTGTACACCATAGTGTACATGTCGCAAGGTTCTTACCAATTGAATTTTGCTATTTGTACACTGATTTTTGACACGTTGTTTGACAGTTACATTATTGTCAAGTGTCAATTGGATGGAAAAATTGTTTGAAATTTAAACTGTCCAACAGGGTAATGTCACGTTGCAAAGTGTAAACTAAAGTGTACACCATAGTGTACTTGTGGCAAGGTTCTTACCGATTGAACTTTGCTATTTGTACACTGATTTTTGACACGTTGTTTAACACTTGTATTGTTGTCAAATGTCAATTGGATGGGAAAACTATATGCAATTTAAAATGTCCAACAGGGTAATATCACATTGTAAAGTGTAAACTGAAGTGTACACCATAGTGTACATGTAACAATGTCCTTACCGATTGAACTTTGCTATTTGTGCACTGATTTTTTTTTACATGTTGTTTGACACTTACATTGTTGTCAAGTGTCAATTGGATGGGAAAACTATTTGAAATTTAAACTATCCAATAGGATAATGTCACGTGGCAAAGTGTAAACTAAAGTGTACACCATAGTGTAAACTTTGCTATTTGTAAACTAATTTTTGACACATTATTTGACACTTGCATTGCTGTCAAGGGTCAATTGGGTGGGGAAAATGTTTGAAATTTAAATTGTCCAATAGGATAATGTCACGTGAAAAAGTGTAATCTAAAGTGTGTACACTACAGTGTACACGTGGCAAGGTTATTGCCGATTGAACTTTTCTACTAGTACATTGATTTTTGACATGTTGTTTGACATTTGCATTGTTGTCAAGTGTCAATTGGATGGGAAAACTATTTGAAATTTAAGCCGTCCAACTTGGTAATGTCACGTGGCAAAGTGTAAGCTAAGTAGTGTACATGCAGCAAATTTCTTACCGATTGAACTTTGCTATTTGTACACTGATTTTTGACACGTTGTTTAAAACTTGCATTGTTGTCAAGTGTCAATTGGATGGGAAAACTGTTTGAAATTTAAACCGTCCAACAGGATAATGTCACGTGGCAAAGTGTAAACAAAAATGTACACCATAGTATACATGTAGCAATGTTCTTACCGATTGAACTATGCTATTTGTTCACTGATTTTTGACACGTTGTCTAACACTTGCTTTGTTGTCAAGTGTCAATTGGATGGAAATACTATTTGAAATTTAAACTGCCCAACAGGATAATTTCACGTGGTAAAGTGTAAACTAAAGTGTACACCAAAGTGTACATGTAGTAAGGTTCTTACCGATTGAGCTTTGCTATTTGTACCCTAATTTTTGAAACGTTGTTTGACACTTGCATTGTTGTCAAGGGTCAATTGGGAGGGAAAACTGTTTGAAATTTAAACACTCCAAAAGGGTAATGTCACGTGGCAAAGTGTAAACTAAAGTGCACATCATAGTGTACATGTGACAAGGTCCTTACCGATTGAACTTTACTATTTGTACATTTATTTTTGACACGTTGTTTAACACTTGCATTGTTGTCAAGTGTCAAATGGATGGGAAAACTGTTTGAAATTTAAATTGTCCAATATAGTAATGTTACGTGGCAAAGTGTAAACTAAAGTGTACACCATAGTGTACATGTAGCAATGTTTTTCCCATTGAACTTTGCTATTTGTATACTGATTTTTGGCACGTTGTTTGATACTTGCATTGTTGTCAAGTGTCAATCGGATGGGAAAACTGTTTGAAATTTAAACTATCCAACAAGGTAATGACATGTGGCAAAGTGTAAACTAAGGTGTACACCATAGTTTACATGTCGCAAGGTTCTTACCAATTGAATTTTGCTATTTGTACACTGATTTTTGACATGTTATTTGATAATTGCATTATTGTCAAGTGTCAATTGGATGGGAGAACTATTTGAAATTTAAGCTGTCCAACAGGGTAATGTCACGTTGCAAAATGTAAACTAAAGTGTACATCATAGTGTACTTGTAGCAAGGTTCTTACCTATTGAAATTTGTTATTTGTACACTGATTTTTGACACGTTGTTTGACACTTGCATTGTTGTCAAGTGTCAATTGGATGGGAAAACTTTATGAAATTTAAAATGTCCAACAGGGTAATGTCACGTGGCAAAGTGTAAACTAAAATGTACAGCATAGTGCACATGTAGCAAGGTCCTTATCGATTGAACTTTGCTATCTATGCACTGTTGTCAAATGTCAATTGGATGGGAAATTATTTGAAATTTAAACTATCCAATGAGGTAATGTCACGTGGTAAAGTGTAAACAAAAATGTACACCACAGATTCATGTAACAAGGTTCTTACCGATTGAACTTTACTATTTGTACACTGATTTTTTTGACATGTTGTTTGATATTTGCATTGTTGTCAAGTGTCAAATGGTTGGAAAAACTGTTTAAAATTTAAACTGTCCAACAGGGTAATATCACGTGGCAAAGTGTAAACTAAATTGTACACCATAGTGTACATGCAGCAAGGTTCTTACCGATTGAACTTTGCTATTTGTACACTGATTTTTCACACGTTATTTGACTCTTACATTGTTGTCAAGGTTCAATTGGGTGGGAAAACTATAACGACCGAAATTTTAAAGATTTAAAATTGTTACTAAAACATTTATTTCATAATTAAATAAATTATGTCAAACATTCTACATGAAGATCTTTCTAGTTCCTTCTATAAAATAAATAAAGTCTATGGAAAACATAATTAACTGAACCATGTTCCAAATATTAAATTTTAAATTTAACATGAAGATAAAACTGAAATAACGCAAAGAAAAA
The DNA here is from genome assembly GCF_002742605.1 of Olea europaea var. sylvestris. Taxonomy (NCBI): domain Eukaryota; kingdom Viridiplantae; phylum Streptophyta; class Magnoliopsida; order Lamiales; family Oleaceae; genus Olea; species Olea europaea. The sequence continues at coordinate 5,802,529 of NC_036252.1, forward strand.
CAAATAAATAAAACTTCCTAATCATGTTACTTAAAATTTATTTATCTTAAATTCCATAATTTATGGCATCACAACTCCACCGCATCGCCCGCCAACCGACGAACCATTTTAATCTGTGAGGAGAAGGAAAAAGGGTGAGTACCTGGAAATACTCAGTAGGATATAAAATTAATGGTGTGATCCCGTATAATAATTTTAAAACATGCACCAGAAAATCATACCGTCTCAAATCTTTAAAATCTGATAAGAGCTCATATCATATCATATCATATCATATCATATTGTTGTACCGGAATGGCCATATCATTCACATCATAGCATATCATATCAAAACTTTAACTTTCATGAGCATAAAATTTCATCAACATGGAAGAAAAATAATTAAACGGGACATAAAAATACTGCACCTCATATCCTACCTTGTTAACTTGCTTAAATATTTGGAAGCCAAAACAAGATTCACGTTCCAAAACTTTTCCAAATTCTCTAACTATAGACGTGAATAATTGTATTCCGTCTCGTACGTGCAAAATTAATTCTATAGTGTTCTGCCGTGTAATTGTATATATTCTGGGGAATTACTCCAATTTTTTGCTGTATGTATTTATCCCCAAAAATTTCACAGATTAAGTTGTTATGAAACTGACTTGTCACAACCATGTCCCACAATTTAGATAAGGATTCGGTAAAAGAGTTTCCGTGGGAGTTGCAATTCTCAATAAAAAAAAGATTTAATAATAATAAAAGAAAGAATGAATGAATGACTAACTGTAGTTTTAATTAAATCACAAATCCTAATTAAATAAGAAGATTAGTTTATGTTTAATTACCCATACACGTGCCAATTGCCATATTTAAAATCAATAAACCACTTAATAAATTACAAAAAGAACATAAATCCTTAGAAATACAATGTCTTGGGCTAACTCATTCCAAAATAATTTTTTCTCAAGCCTAGTATACTTGATTACTTGCGAGCTATCCAACAAGTACAATATTGATATACTTATTGTCGCTCCGTCAATATCTATATTTTAACATCCAAAAATAATGAAGTTTACTTTATATATATTTTAATCCCAAAACTTCCAAAATATTAAAATATAGCAAGCATAAATTAAATTCGAATCTATGAAATTTTTGGACATTACAATCTCCCTTCCTTAAAATATTTTCGTTCTCAAAAATTTACCTTAGTTAATCGAAAAGCTCTGGATACTTGGTTTTAAGCTCCTCTTCTTTCTCCCAAGTTGACTCATCGAGTCCATGGTTTTGCCATTGGACCTTGATTAGGGAGACTTCCCTATTTCTGAGGTGATGCACTTTTCTGTCTAAAATCATTGTCGAGATTTCTTCATATGACAGGTCTTTTTATACTTCCAAGGCTTGTTAACTTACCACGTGATTGGGATCGTGAACATATTTTCTGAGCATCGAAATATGGAACACATTATGCACTGCTGCCAGTTCAGGTGGCAAGACAAGTCGGTAAGCCACAACACCAATCCTTTCAAGGATCTCGAAAGGTCCAATGAACCGCAGCCTCAACTTTCCTTTCTTTCCAAATCTCAATACACCCTTCATTGGTGCTACCTTTAGAAAAACTTTGTCGCCTACTTGAAATTCTAAATCCTTTCTTCTACTGTTAGCATAACTTTTCTGATGATCTTGTGCTGCCTTTATTCTTGTTCTAATTTTATCAACTGCCTCAACTGTTTGTTCAATGATTTCAGGACCCAGAATTCTGTTCTCCCCGACCTCGTCCCAATGGATAGGGGATCTGCACTTTCTACCATAAAGAGCTTCATATGGGGCCATACCTATAGTGGCCTGAAAACTATTGTTGTAAGCAAACTCCACTAAAGGTAGGTGTATTTCCCAACTTCCTCCATGATCCAGAACACATGCTCTTAACATATCTTCCAGAGTTTGAATGGTTCTTTCTGATTGTCCATCCGTCTAAGGATGATAAGCAGTGCTAAACTTCAGCTTCGTCCCCATGGCTATCTGCAAACTTTTCCAAAATTTAGATGTGAACCTCGTGTTTCTATCTAAAACAATGGTGACTGGAACTCCATGCAATCTGACTATCTCTTTGATGTATAACTGTGCAAGCTGTTCCATGTTGAAGTTTACTTTGATGGGTAGAAAATGGGCTGACTTTGTTAGACGATCCACCACTACCCAGATAGCATTGTGACTTTTTGCTGACCTCGGGAGCCTACCACAAAGTCCATCGTTATGTGTTTCCACTTCCATTCGGGAATATCCAACGGTTTCAATAGCCCTGATGGCCTTTGATGTTCTGCCTTGACCTGTTGATAGATAATACATTTTTCAACGAATAGACCAATTCCTCTCTTCATGTTCCTCTACCAATATGTATCTCGAAGATCTCGATACATTTTCGTACCACCTGGATGTGCCGAATACGGGGTAGAGTGAGCCTCTTCCAATATCTCATTTCTTATACTTTCATCTTTAGGTACACACAACCTTCCTTTAAAAGTCAATACTTTATCTACAGATACTTCAAATTCTATACGATTGTTTGTACCAATCTCAGCTTTTATCTTATGCAAAAACGGGTCCTTATCCTATACTTTTTTAATTTGATCCCGAAAAGTGGGTTGAATCATAAATGCTCTTATCCTTGCTGCAGTCTAAGTTGGCAGTGTGATGACTTCCAATCTTAGTTTCTCAAAGTCCCTCATCAAGTGTTCCTGCACCGTAGGTAAAACTGCTAACTACGATCCCGTCTTTTTGCTTAAGGCATCTGCGACTACATTAGCCTTACCCAGATGGTAATGAATCGTGCAGTCATAATCTTTCACCAACTCCAACCGTCTCCCCTTCTGTGTGAAAAAGTATTTGAGACTCTTGTGGTCTGTATAAATTTCACACTTCCCACCATAGAGATAATGACACAATATCTTTAAGGTGTGAACTACTGCTGCAAGCTCCAAGTCGTGTGTTGGATAGTTTTGTTCATACTACTTCAACTGTCTCAAGGCGTAAGCAACTATTTTTCCATGTTGCATCAGTACACAGCCTAAACCCTGTTTGGAGGCATCACTATAAATCACAAATCCATCAAAGCCATCTAGTATCGTCAATACAGGAGCTGAAACTAGTCTCTGCTTAAGTTCTTGAAAACATTTCTCACATTTTTCTGTCCACTGAAACTTCACCCCCTTTCTCGTCAGCTAAGTCATCGGCCCTGCTATTTTTAAGAAGCCTTCAAAGAATCTTCTATAATAACCAGCCAATCCCAAGAAACTACGGACTTCACCCACACTGCTCGGCCTTGGCCAATTTGTTACTGCTTCTACTTTTGCAGGATCTACTTCGATTCCTTGGGCGGTAACCACATGACCAAGGAAACCTACATGATCAAGCCAAAATTCGCACTTCTTGAATTTGGCATATAATTTCTCATTCCCCAAGGTTTCAAGTACTACTCTAAGTTGTTCCTCTTGCTGTTTCTTGTCTTTGGAGTACACGAGTATGTCATCAATAAATACTATGAAGAATTGGTCTAAGTATTGATGAAACCCTCTATTCATGAGATCTATAAATACAGTTGGAGCATTGGTCAAACCAAAAGGAATGACAGTGAATTCATAGTGTCCATAACGGGTCCTGAAAGCAGTTTTTAGTATACCGCTTGCCATGATTTTCAGCTGATGATTGCCTGACCTCAAGTCGATCTTTGAAAACACTGTAGCATCCCTTAACTGGTCAAACAAATCTTCTATTCTTGGCAACGGGTACTTATTTTTTATGGTCAGATGATTCAATTCCCGATAGTCATATCCTCATACTTCCATTCTTCTTCTTGACAAAAAGTACAGGAGCTCCCCAAGGAGATACACTTGGTCGAATGAAACCTTTCTCCAACAACTCCTCTAATTGCAACTTCAATTCTTGAAGTTCTTTCGGTGTCATTCGGTACGGGGCCTTAGATACTGATGCTGCTCCAGAAACCAAATCAATTGTAAATTCCACTTGTCTATCTTGTGGAATGCCTGGTAAATCTTCTCGAAATACTTCTGCAAAATCTTGCACAATGTTAATATCGTTAACAGTCATTTCTGTATGTTGGGGACTGGTGATATTAACTAGAAATCCTTGACATGACTCCCTTTTCAACATCTTTTCCGCTTGAATAGCTGATATAAAACGAGGCAAAGACTTAAACTTTGCTCCAAAGAAAAGAAATTCTTCCTCTCCCGGTCTGTGAAACAATACTTCTTTCTCGTGATATCGAATGCTGCATGATTAAGTCCAAACCAATCCATGCCCAAAATAACATCGAAGTCTTTCATCTCCAAAAGGTATAAGTCTACTAGTATTATTTTCCCATCAATCTCTAACTTCATAGCCTTAGTCATCCAATTGGTACAAAGAGTTCTTCCTGAAGGGATGTTAACCTCTAATTCATAATTTGTTTTCACACATGCAAAGTTTGACCTAGTGACGAAGGATGCAGAGATAAAAGAATTTGTAGCCCCAGAGTCAAAAAGTATGTAAGCAGGTACATCAGATAATAATAGAATACCTGCTATCACATTCGGATCCTGCTCCGCCTTATGCTGATTCAATGCAAAAACTCGAGCCTTTGCTTTCTTATTCTTGTCTTGATCATCATCCTTCTTCCTTGGAGGCTCTGTGCAATTGAGAGCAATGTGTCCGAGCTTACCACAGCAGAAACACATGTTCTTCCCAAGTAAACATTCACCCCTGTGGAGTTTATTACACTTAGGACAGGGTGTAATACTCCCACTCGTCCCACCAATACGAACTTCTGTGCTTGGCCTTTTATTTTGCCAGTTATGTCTATTCTTGTTCTGATCACTCCACTTTCTTTTTCCCAACGACTCCCTGCTCTAATGGACATACTATCTAAATGTTGTCCTTTGATATGAAATAGCATGGGCTCTCTCCAACATCTCACGATATGATGTGAAACGATGGGACATAATGATCATGCCGATCTCAGGGCGCAGTCCATTTTCAAACCTCCTAATCTTCTTAACTTCAGTATCCACTAAATGCGGGGCATATCTTGAGAGCTGCTCAAACTACCTTTCGTAATCAGTAAGCGACATGTCTTCTTGCCTGAGCTACAGAAACTCTGATTCCTTGAAGTCTCTCAAAGCCCATGGGAAATATTTTGCCATTACTTCTTCCTTAAACTGCTGCCAAGTCAAATTACGTTGCTGCTCTTCCGTCCTAATGTGTGAGACAGATCCCACCAGTGACTAACTGCTCCAACAAACATAAATTCTGCGCATAGCACTTTCTATGCATCCCTATAAGCGATGTGTCGGAAGATGCGCTCTAGACCTCTAATCCACTCCTCAACAGCCAGTGGGTCAGAACCACCATCGAAAGTCGAAGGCTTGTACCTACGAAACTGCTCAACCACTGAAACAGCTCCCGGGACAAATGGAGGTGCATTTTGTTGTGGCGGTGCTTGCCTCTATCTACTAAGTTCTTGTACCTCCCGTAGTAAATCGCGCATCAATTTTGTGTGAGTAGGTGGTGCCATTTCATAAAATTTAATTTGAAGTTACCAGTTACATTCTAGTACTAAGACTAACAAGTTATACTTATTTTATCGTATGCATATCATAAATTTAGCGAGAAAAATAATCTTAAAAACTTAAAGATATGCAATTTAAAATATTTAAATTATGCAAAATGTCTAAGTACATTTATTTTCTTACCCCTTTACGTACCTTAGAGTCATTGGAGGGTGGTTGATTGGTGGTCGTTGAGTGCCAAAATCGCTCACATACTTAATAACTTTAAATTGACGTTATCGTTAAATTCATAGATCTTCAAGAAAATATAATTTTTTTTTTTTTAACAAAACACTACTCAATTAAACAACTAACAATAAATATTCATTACATGCGACATTTAAAACACATACATACATACATACATATACATATTTATATGTATTTTTCATTTAAAATAATCTCCAAAATTTATTTTATTTCATTTTATTTATTTATTTATTTCTTATTATTATTTTATTTTTTTTGAAGTAGCTAATGGGTCTATGTCGCACTTTTAGATTAAAGAAGAATAGGCTTCAAACTTTATGTAATAACCAAACGTGAAACAAAACACCCAAACACCCCTTTCTTTCTTTCTTTAAACACTGTTCACGTGAATCTAGAATTTTTTTTTTTTTTTTTACCACTTGCTCTTAGCTTGAATTCTTTTATGTAGATAAAAGTATATTAAATTAATATTTAAGGAAGGCCCTGACGGGCAACTCAAACATACCTAAAGATTATAAATTTAATTACCTACTTTCTCCCTTTTTTAAGAAAATCACTTTTAATCATAACAGTTGTATCACTGTTCACATTGTACAGTGACGTGTGAACCATGACAATCACTATTCACATCTCTCCATTTTTTTATTTTTTTTTTAAACTGTTCACGTGAACAATGCACTGTTCACAGTTGAACAACGATCGTCACTGTTCACGTCTACAATTTTTTTTTAAATTACGAAAATATACGTGAGTCTACAGGAAATTGAACATATACTCTGATACCAAACTGTAACGATCCAAAATTTAAAGATTTAAAATCGTTACTAAAACATTTATTTCAAAATTAAATAAATTATGTCAAACATTTTACATAAAAATCTTTCTAGTTCCATCTATAAAATAAATAAAGTCTATGGAAAACATAATTAACTGAACCATGTTCCAAATATTAAATTTCAAATTTAACATGAAGATAAAACTGAAATAACGCAAAGAAAAATAAATAAATAAAAATTCCTAATCATGTTACTCAGAATTTAGTTATCTTGAATTCCACAATTTCTAGCATCACAACTCCACCGCATCGCCCGACAATCAACAACCCGTTCTAATCTGTGAGGAGTAGGTAAAAGGGTGAGTACATGGAAATACTCAATAGGATATAAAATTAATGGTGCGATCCCGTATAATAATTTTAAAACATGCATCAGAAAATCATACCGTCTCATATCTTTAAAATTCGGTAAGAGCTCATATCATATTGTTGTACTGGAATGGCCATATCATTCACATCATAGCATATCATATCATAATTTTAACTTTCATGAGTATAAAATTTCATCAACATGAAAGAAAAATAATTAAACGGGACATAAAAATACTGCACCTCATATTCTACCTTGTTGACTTGCTTAAATGTTTGGAAGACAAAACAAGATTCACGTTACAAAACTTTTCCAAATTCTCTAACTATAGACGTGAAGAATTGTATTCCGCCTCGTACGTGCAAAATTAATTCTATAGTGTTCTACCGTGTATTGTATATATTCTAGGGAATTACTCGAATTTCTTGCTGTATGTATTTATCCCGAAAAATTTCACAGATTAAGTTGTTATGAAACTAACTTATCACAACCGTGTCCCACAATTTAGATAAGGATTGGGTAGAAGAGTTTCCGTGGGATTTGCAATTCTCAATAAAAAAAAAAAAGATTTAATAATAATAAAAGAATGAATGAATGAAAGAAAGACTAACTCTAGTTTTAATTAAATCACAAATCCTAATTAAATAAGAAGATTAGTTTATGTTTAATTACCCATACACGTGCCTACTGCCATATTTAAAATCAATAAACCACTTAATAAATTACAAAAAGAACATAAATCCTTAGAACTACAATAACTTGGTCTAACTCATTCTAAAATAATTTTTTCTCGAACCTAGTATACGTGATTATTTGCGAGCTATCCAACAAGTATAATATTGATATACTTATTCTCGCTCCGTAAACATCTACATTTTAACACCCAAAAATAATGAAGTTTACTTTATATATATTTTACTCCCTAAACTTCCAAAATATTAAAATACAGCAAGCATAAATTAAATTCTGATTTATGAAATTTTGGGACATTACAAGAACTGTAAGAAATTTAAACTGTCCAACAGGATAATGTCACGTGCCAAAGTGTAAACTAAAGTGTACACCATAGTATACATGCAGCAAGGTTCTTACCGATTGAACTTTGCTATTTGTTCACTGATTTTTTTGACATGTTGTTTGACACTTACATTGTTGTCAAGTGTCGATTGGATGGAAAAACTATTTGAAATTTAAACTGTTCAACAGGGTAATGTCACGTGACAAAGTGTAAACTAAATTGTACACCATAGTGTACATGCAGCAAGATTCTTACCGATTGAACTTTACTATTTGTACACTGATTTTTAACATGTTATTTGACACTGCATTATTGTCAAGGGTCAATTGGGTGGGAAAATGGTTTGAAATTTAAACTGTCCAACAAGGTAATGTCACGTGGCAGAGTGTAAACTAAAATGTGTACACCATAGTGTACATGTGGCTAGGTTATTACCGATTGAACTTTGTTACTTGTACACTGATTTTTGACACGTTGTTTGACATTTGCATTGCTGCCAAGTGTCAATTGGATGGGAAAACTATTTAAAATTTAAACCGTCCAGTAGGGTAATGTCACGGGGCAAAGTGTAAACTAAAGTGTGTACACCATAGTGTACATGTAGCAAGGTTTTTACCGATTGAACTTTTTTATTTGTACACTGGTTGTTGACACGTTGTTTGACACTTGTATTGTTGTCAAGTGTCAATTGGATGGGAAAACTGTTTTATATTTAAAATGTCCAACAGGGTAATGTCACGTGGCAAAGTGTAAGCTAAAGTGTACATGTAGCAAGGTCCTTACCGATTGAACTTTGCTATTTGTACACTGATTTTCGACACATTGTTTGACACTTGCATTGTTGTCAAGTGTCAACTGGATGGGAAAACTATTTGAAATTTAAACTGTCCAACGGGGAAATGTCACATGGTAAAGTGTAAATTAAAGTGTACACCATGGTATCAGCAAAGTTCTTACCGATTGAACTTTGCTATTTGTACACTGATTTTTTTGACATGTTGTTTGATACTTGCATTGTTGTCAAGTGTCAATTGGATGGGAAAACTGTTTGAAATTTAAACTGTCCAACAGGGTAATGTCACGTGGCAAAGTGCACACCATAGTGTACATACAGCAAGGTTCTTATCGATTGAACTTTGCTATTTGTACACTAATCTTTAACACCTTGTTTGACACTTGTGTTGTTTTCAAGTGTCAATTGGAAGGGAAAACTGTTTGAAATTTAAACCATCCAACAGGGTAATGTCACGTGGCATAGTGTAAACTAAAACGTGTACACCATAGTGTACATGTAGCAAGGTTCTTAGTGATTGAACTTTGCAGTTTGTACATTGATTTTTGACACGTTGTTTAACACTTGCGCTGTTGTCAAGTGTCAATTGGATGTGAAAACTGTTTGAAATTTAGACAGCCCAACAAGGTAATATCACGTGGAAAAGTGTAAACTAAAATGTACACCATAGTGTACATGTAGCACGGTTCTTACCGATTGAACATTACTATTTGTACACTATTTTTGACACATTATTTGACACTTGCATTGTTGTCAAGTGTTAATTGGATGGGAAAACTATTTGAAATTTAAACTGTCCAACAAGGTAATGTCAATTGGCAAAGTGTAAAACTAATGTGTACACCATAGTATACATGTAGCAAGGTTCTTACCGATTGAACTTTGCTATTTGTTCACTGATTTTTTTTTTTACATATTGTTTGACACTTGTATTGTTGTCAAGTGTTAATTGGATGGAAAAATTGTTTGAAATTTAAACTGTCCAACAGGATAATGTCATGTGGTAAAGTGTAAATTAAAGTGTACACCATAGTGTACATTTAGCAAGGTTCCTACCGATTGAACATTACAATTTGTACACTAATTTTTGACATGTTGTTTGACACTTGCATTGTTGTCAAAGGTCAATTGGGTGGGAAAATTGTTTGAAATTTAAACTGTCCAACAGGGTAATGTCATGTGGCAAAGTGTGAATTAAAGTGTACACCATAGTGTACATGCGGCAAGGTCCTTACCGATTGAACTTTACTATTTGTACACTTATTTTCGACATGTTGTTTGACACTTGCATTGTTGTCAAGTTTCAAATGGATGGGAAAACTGTTTATAGAGTAGTGTCACGTGGCAATGTGTACACCATAGTGTACATGTAGCAGGGTTCTTACCATAGAACTTTTCTATTTGTACACTAATTTTTGACACGTTGTTTGGCACTTACATTGTTTTCAAGTGTCAATTGGATGGAAAAACTGTTTGAAATTTAAACTGTCCAACAGGGTAATGTCATGTAGCAAAGTGTAAACTAAAATGTACACCATAGTGTACATGTATCAAAGTTCTTACCGATTGAATCAAAGTTCTTACCGATTGAACTTTGCTAATAGTACACTGATTTTTGACATATTGTTTCACACTTGCATTGTTGTCAAATGTCATTTGGATGGAAAAACTATTTGAAATTTAAACTGTCCAATAGGATAATGTCACGAGGCAAAGTGTAAACTAAAGTGTACACCATGGTGTACATGTAGCAAGGTTCTTACCGATTCAACTTTGCTATTTGTACCCCGATTTTTGAGACGATGTTTGAAACTTGCATTGTTGTCAAGGATCAATGGGTGGGAGAACTTTTTGAAATTTAAACTGTCCAACAGGGTAATGTCATGTGGCAAAGTATAAACTAAAGTGTACACCATAGTGTACATGTGGCAAGGTCCTTAACGATTGAAATTTGCTATTTGTACGTTTATTTTCGACACATTGCCTGACACTTGCATTGTTGTCAAGTGTCAAGTGGTTGGAAAAATTGTTTGAAATTTAAATTGTCCAATAGAGTAATGTCACGTGGTAAAGTGTAAACCAAAGTGTACACCATAGTGTACATGTAGTAAGGTTCTTACCATTGAACTTTGTTATTTGTACACTGATTTTTAACACGTTTGTTTGACACTTGCATTGTTGTCAAGTATCAATTGGACGGAAAAACTGTTCGAAATTTAAACTGTCAAACAGGGTAATGACACGCGGCAAAGTGTTAACTAAGGTGTACATGTCGCAAGGTTCTTACGAATTGAATTTTGCTATTTGTACACAAATTTTTGACACGTTGTTTGACACTTGCATTGTTGTCAAGTGTCAATTGGATGGGAAAACTGTTTGAAATTTAAACTGTACAACAGGGTAATGTCTTGTCGCAAAGTGTAAAACTAAAGTGTACACCATAGTGTTCATGTAGCAAGGTTCTTATCGATTGAACTTTGCTATTTGTACACAAATTTTTGACACGTTGTTTGACACTTGCATTGTTGTCAAGTGTCAATTGGATGGGAAAACTGTTTGAAATTTAAACTGTACAACAGGGTAATGTCTTGTGGCAAAGTGTAAAACTAAAGTGTACACATGTAGCAAGGTTCTTACCGATTGAACTTTGCTATTTGTACACTAATTTTTGACACGTTGTTTTATACTTGCATTGTTGTCAAGTGTCAATTGGAAGGGAAAACCATTTGAAATTTAAACTGTCCAACTGGATAATGTCACGTGACAAAGTATAAACTAAAGTGTACACCATAGTGTACATGTAGCAAGGTTCTTACAGATTGATCCTTGCTATTCGTACACTAATTTTTGACACGTTGTTTGACACTTGGATTGTTTTCAAGGGTCAATTGGATGGGAAAAATGTTTGAAATTTAAACTGTCCAATAGGGTAATGTCACGTGGCAAAGTGTAAACTAAAGTGTACACCATAATGTACATGTAGCAAGGTCCTTACCGATTGAACTTTGCTATTTGTACATGATTTTCGACATGTTGTTTGACATTTGCATTGTTGTCAAGTGTCAATTGGATGGGAAAACTATTTGAAATTTAAACTGTCCAACAGGGTAATGTCTCATGGTTAAGTGTAAACTAAAATGTACACCATAGTATACATGCAGCAAGGTTCCTACCGATTGAACTTTACTATTTGGTCACTGATTTTTTGACATGTTGTTTGACACTTGTATTGTTGTCAAGTGTCAATTGGATGGGAAAACTATTTGAAATTTAAACTGTCCAATTGGGTAATGTCACATGGTAAAGTGTAAACTAAATTGTACACCATAGTGTACATGCAGCAAGGTTTTTACCGATTGAACTTTGCTATTTGTACACTGATTTTTGACATGTTATTTGACACTTGCATTGTTGTCAAGAGTCAATTAGGTGGGAAAATTGTTTGAAATTTAAACTGTGCAATAGGGTAATTTCACGTGGCAAAGGGTAAACTAAAGTGTGTACACCGTAGTGTACATGTGGCAAGGTTATTGCCGATTGAACTTTGCTACTTGTACACTGATTTTTGACACGTTGTTTACTATTTGTATTGTTGTCCAATGTCAATTGGATGGTAAAACTGTTTAAAATTTAAACCGTCCAGCATGGTAATGTCACGTGGCAAAGTGTAAACTAAAGTGTGAACACTGTAGTGTACATGTAGCAAGGTTCTTACCAATTGAACATTGCTATTTGTACACTGATTTTAGACACGTTGTTTGACACTTGCATTGTTGTCAAGTGTCAATTAGATGGGAAAACTATTTGAAATTTAAACCTTCCAACAGGATAATGTCACGTGGTAAAGTGTAAACCAAAGTGTACATTATAGTGTACATGTAGCACAGTTCATACCGATTGAACTATGCTATGTGTACATTGATTTTGGACACATTGTTTGACACTTGCATTGTTGTCAAGGGTCAATTGGATGGAAAAACTGTTTGAAATTTAAACTTTTCAACAGGGTAATGTCCCTTGGCAAAGTGTAAACTAAAGTGTACATGTAGCAAGGTCCGTACCGATTAAACTTTGTTATTTGTACACTAATTTTCGACGCGTTGTTTGGAACTTGCATTGTTATCAAGTGTCAATTTGATGGGAAAACTATTTGATTTTTAAACTGTCTAATGGGGAAATGTCTCGTGGTAAAGTGTAAGTGTACACCATAGCATCAATGCAGCGGGTTCTTATCGATTGAACTTTGCTATTTGTTCACTGATTTTTTTTGACATGTTGTTTGATACTTGCATTGTTGTCAAGTGTCAATTGAATGGAAAAGCTATTTGAAATTTAAACTGTCCAACACGGTAATGTCACGTGGCAAAGTTTAAACTAAATTGTACACCATAGTGTACATGCAGCAAGGTTCTTACCGATTGAACTTTGCTATTTGTACACTAATTTTTGACACGTTATTTGACACTTGCATTGTTGTCAAGGGTCAAGTGGGTTGGAAAATTGTTTGAAATTTAAACTGTCCAACAGGGTAATGTCACGTGGCAAAGTGTAAACTAAATTGTACAACATAGTGTGCATGCAGCAAGGTTCTTACCGATTGAACTTTGTTATTTGTGCACAGATTTTTGACACGTTATTTGACATTTACATTGTGGTCAAGTGTCAATTGGATAAGAAAATTGTTTGAAATTTTAACCGTCCAACAGGGTAATGTCACGTGGCAAAGTGTAAACTAAAGTGTGTACACCATTGTGTACATGTAGCAAGGTACAAATAACAAAGTTCAATCGGTAAGAACCTTGCTACATGTACACTTTAGTTTACACTTTGCCACGTGACATTACCCGATTGGACAGTTTAAATTTCAAACAGTTTTCTCATCTAATTGACACTTGACAACAATGTAAGTGTCAAACAACGTGTCAAAAATCAGTGTACAAATAGCAAAGTCAATCGGTAAGAACCTTACAACATGTACACTATGGTGTACACACTTTAATTTACACTTTGCTACGTAACATTGCCCTGCTGGACGGTTTAAATTTCAAATATTTTTCCCATTGAATTGACACTTGACAACATGTAAGTGTCAAACAACGTGTCGAAAATAAGCGTACAAATAACAAAGTTCAATCGATAAGGACCTTACCACATGTACAGTATGGTGTACACTTTAGTTTACACTTTACCACGTGACATTACCCTGTTGGACCGTTTAACTTTCAAACAATTTTCGCACCGAATTGACCTTTGACAACAATGCAATTGTCAAACATGTCAAAAATTAGTGCACAAATAGCAAAGATCAATTGGTATGAACCTTACTACATGCACACTATGGTGTACACTTTTGTTTACACTTTGCCATGTGACATTATCCTGTTGGACAGTTTAAATTTCTAACAGTTTTCCCAACCATTTGACACTTGACAACAACGAAAGTGTCAGACAATGTGTCGAAAATAAATGTACAAATAGCAAAGTTCAATCGTTAAATAACTTGCCATATGTACACTATGATGTACACTTTAGTTTACACTTTGTCACGTGATATTACCATGTTGGACAGTTTAAATTTCAAACAGTTTTCCCACCCAATTGACTCGTGACAACAATGCAAGTGTCAAACAATTTGTTAAAAATCAGGGTACAAATAGCAAAGTTCAATCGGTATGAACCTTGCTACATGTACACAATAAATTTAAACTGTCCAACAGGGTAATGTCACGTGGCAAAGTGTAAACTAATGTATACACCATAGTATACATGTAGCAAAGTTCTTACCGACTGAACTTTACTATTTGTACACTGATTTTTGACATGTTGTTTGACACTTGCATTGTTGTCATGTGTCAATTGGATGGGAAAACTATTTGAAATTTAAACTGTCCAATATAGTAATGTCACGTGGCAAAATTTAAACTAAAGTGTACACCATAATGTACATGTAGTAAGGTTCTTACCGATTGAACTTTGCTATTTCTACACTGATTTTTGACACGTTGTTTGACACTTGCATTGGTGTCAAGGGTCAATTGGGTGGGAAAACATTTTGAAATTTAAACTGTCCCACAGGATAATGTCACGTGGTAAAGTGTAAACTAAAGTGTACACCATAATATACATGTGGCAAGGTCCTTACCGATTGAACTTCGCTATTTGTACACTTATTTTCAACATGTTGATTGACACTTGCATTGTTTTCATGTGTCAAATAGATGGGAAAATTATTTGAAATTTAAATTGTCCAATAGAATAATGTCACGTGGTAAAGTGTAAACTAAAGTGTACACCATAGTGCATATGTAGCAAAGTTCTAACCATTGAACTTTTCTATTTTTACACTAATTTTTGACTCGTTGTTTGATACTTGCATTGTTTTCAAGCGTCAATTGGATGGGAAAACTGTTTAAAATTTAAACTGTCCAACATGGTATTGCCACTATAGAACCCCAAATAATTTTAAACACCTTAGTGGCACTAAGACATGAATATTGGATGGCTAAAGTATACTTCAGATTTTTAGTCTCATTTGAGACCCATTTACGACATAGAAAACATTCTATTTGGAAAATGATATCTAAAGAAAAGTTGTAGCTCTTTGAGTTAGCTTTTCAATGCACTTTGAATTACCTCAATCAGATAGCGGGAGAAGAAGTTATGATATAAATACTAAAGGCTATACAGTATCAACCGAAATACGCGGAATATGAAAAGTTAAATTCCTACACGATTTTCTAGCACCTTCTTAAACCTATAACTCCCACATAAATGGCACCCGTATTAATGAGTATTAGGCCCTTCACTTGCCCTTAAGTTATGAGATTTTCACCTATAAATAGGCCCCAATACATACACATTTTTCACACCAAGACAAAAGTTTCTAAGCATAAAAGAGAGTTTTCAAGTCTAGAAAAAAGAGAAAGGAAAGGGAGGAAAATTATTTTTTCCTAGAAGTTTTTGTGCTATCAAGAAGTGTTTTCCAAGCATCAATTCTCAATGAAGTGTTTTTTTTTAAACATCAAAGAAGTGCATTTTTCAACAAGGTTCAAAGCATCAATCAAGGTAGGTAGAGGTGCAAAGTGTTAATTCATGTTAAGTTATAAGTTTCTAGCAAATGAAGATTTATGTTAATGTTTGTATGTCTAGTGGTACCTTCGGTACGGCATACACCTCCATGTCTAACGGTACCTCCGTGTACGGCATGTACTTCCGGTCGAGGCGTCGTGTTAAGTCATGACTCTACGTGTTTGGGATTCTACCGGAAATCCTACTATGAAAAGGTTTCTAAAGTTACAGTTTTGAAATGTATAGCTTGATCACGAATGCACAAATGATATCTATTGAGTTTTTTTAACTCACGGGTTTAACCCCTTCTCTACAGATTGATATGATTCTACCGTGGGCCTGGATGATGGAAAAGATGGAGAGTGGTGCAGCGAGCTCATGGAAAACCCGGTGAACAAGTTATTTAGATTTATTTTTGTGAACGTTTTCAATGTTATTTCTTTAAAGTATTTGAATAACACTGAACGCGAGAACAAGTTGTGTTTTCTTCAAATAAATTACATTCCGTTATTTTTTATTCAGTGTTTTATTTAAAGTATTCGAAAGGTTGTTGTTAAAATTATCATTGTAAAAATTAAACTTCCGCTAAAACATATTCTCCTATGATTAAACCACCGGTTAATTTAGTAAAGTAAGTAGCATTCCGGTCCACAAGGGGTCGGGGCGTTACAGTCACGTGGCAAAGTGTAAACTAAAGTATACATATCTCAAGGGTCTAACCGATTGAATTTTACTATTTGTACACTGACTTTTGACACTTGCATTGTTGTCAAGTGTCAATTGGATGGGAAAACTGTTTGAAATTTAAACTGTCCAAAAGGGTAACGTCACGTGGCAACGTGTAAACTAATGTGTACACCATAGTGTACATGTAGCAATATTTTTACCAATTGAACTTTGCTATTTGTACACTAATTTTTGACACGTTGTTTGATTCTTGCATTGTTGTCAATGGTCAATTGGGTGGAAAAACTGTTTGAAGTTTAAACCGTCTCACAGGGTAATGTCATGTGGTTAAGTGTAAACTAAAGTGTACACCATAGTGTACATGTGGCAGGGTCCTTACCGATTGCACTTTGCTATTTGTACACTTATTTTCGACATGTTGTTTGACACTTGCATTATTGTCAAGTGTCAAATGAATGGAAAAACTGTTTGAACTTTAAATTGTCCAATAGAGTAATGTCACGTGGCAAAGTGTAAACTAAAGTGTACACCATAGTGTACATGTAGCAAGGTTTTTACCATTGAACTTTTCCATTTGTACACTAATTTTTGACTCGTTGTTTGGCACTTGCATTGTTGTCAAGTGTCAATTGGATGGGAAAACTATTTGAAATTTAAACAGTCCAACACGGTAATATCACGTGGTAAAGTTTAAATTAAAGTGTAAACCATAGTGTACATGTAGCAAGGTACTTACCAATTGAACTATGCTATTTCTACACTGATTTTTGACACGTTGTTATCAAGGGTCAATTAAGTGGGAAAACTGTTTGAAATTTAAACTGTCCCAGAGTGTAATGTTACGTGGCAAAGTGTAAACTAAAGTGTACACCATTGTGTACATATGGCAAGGTCGTTACCAATTGAATTTTGCTATTTGTACATTTATTTTGGACATTTTGTTTGACACTTGCATTGTTGTCAAGTGTCAAATGGATGTGAAAATTGTTTCAAATTTAAATTATCCAATAAAGTAATGTCACGTGGTAAAGTGTAAATTGAAGTGTACACCATAGTGCACATGTAACAAGATTCTAACCATTGAACTTTTCTATTTGTACACTAATTTTTGACTCGTTGTTTGACACTTGACAATAATACAAGTGTCATTTTATTAATAAAATATCCTAAGGATCATCATTTTATTGTTGCCAACTTATTAAACAGTAAAGGATGTCAAAATTTATTAATTATAAGATCTGTTTCTCGACCATCTTATACATGGTAAATCCCAATATATTCAGCACAATTTTTTTTTTTAAGAATTCACACGAAAAACACATTAATTATGCTTGTTTATTTTTATGAGGCTGTTTGTGGACGAGGAAGAATGAAGTTTACACGGCATAATGTGCAACGCGCATATAACTAACTGATTTAAATAGAAGTTCTCTAAATATGATAGTGAAGGACAATGTTATCTGTACATAATTTTTTTTTACCTAATTCTTTACTTATTACTCACAATAGGGTGGGGATCACATTTAGGAATTTTTATATTCACATTGGGCCCACATGCATTGTGAGAGAGTGGACAACTTTCAGTACCATCAATTCGGTATAAATAGAATTATTTTATAGTGAATACCTTACAAGCATTGAATTTTTACTACATAATTGATATCTAAGGATAATTTTTCTTGCCTGCCTTTTTCTCAAAGTCCATCTAAATATGATTAGCATGTTTAATTGAATAAATATCATAAAAATAACTGACAAATATGTTTGTATCTTAATTCCGCCTCTTTCTTTTGATACCCTTTTCAAATTTACCAATAAAAAAAAAATAAAAGATAAAAAATAAAAAAGAGTCAGAAAAACACGTGAAGACTTAGAATGCTCCAAATTTGGGCTTATTCTGTCTATTTGAACTTTTGCATCCCAAAGTTCAAGAAATTCAGTGAAGTGCACGTGTGTGTAATACATTATGTACTAAGATTTTACCTTATTTTTGGGGGATCCAATGTTCTAATTGTCTCGTAGATTGAATTTAAAATTAAAAATAAAAATACATTGCACAGCACAGATAAGAAAATGTCAATCAGGTTATATTAATTATTTATTTATTCAAAAATGGCCGCGATTTGGCTGAATAATGTGTTGATATTTGTCCCTTTGTGGTACTTATTTTTCAATTTATTCAAATTCTTAATTTGGACTTTAAGCTACCTATTATTTTTTCTAGGACAGTGGGTAGACTTGTCGGGAGTTGATCCTTATGTGCATGATCTTAGAGGCAAAAATAAAATATTCAAGGATGGCTTTCAAAATTACAATTAATGAAAAAAAAAACTAATTTCTTGTTTTACTATGTTCAATTCATAAGTAGGGCAGGATCTTGAAATATGAGCCCCGACCCAAATTCCCATCCCACCATGTAAAAATTTCAATCGAAGAGAATGATATTGTTTGCCCGACCTCGATTTGTCACTTTGTCATCTCTATCTTAAAAGAAGATAACCATACGTGCTCATACCGATGGCATCAACTATGGCAATTCTATTTGTTATTACCAACATATATTTGTATCACTGTTGTTGAGGTAATCACGAATACATACTTTGCCAATAACTTTCATCGAGTATGAAAAAGGCTTTCAAAAATTAGTCGAAAGATTTCCATGGTAGAACTTTTGCTAACGAAAATATTGACGTGACGTGTGACCTTTTGTTAATATGCGTTATCAAATATAGTCTACCATAATTTAACAATAAAAACAATAGGTATGATAAGTGTAATAAACTTAACTTTGATTTGTAGTTTTGTGTGATTTTCTATTGTTGGATTGCATTGCCCGAGTTTTGTAACACACACTGGGCATTGCACTTTTTATTATTTTCTTTTAACTTAATGGATTATTCAAATTAAGTATTAGAAATAGTTTAAAACTATAATTACTTCAGATGATTGAGAAGATAATGATTTAAAGCTGAACACCTAATCAAATTATTTACAGTGTCCTAATTTCTTGTGTGGAATTCAAGTTCATGTCTAAATTATTTGTTTTCTTATCACTTAAAAATTAAAATCATTCCATTTTGTCACACGTTACAAAACCAACTTATAGCAATTTCGAACTTGTTCATTAAAATTTCGCAACGTAGTCCAAGTAATAAAGAGTAGTAAGTAGAAAAGTATCGTTATCATGGGTACTACATATTTAATTTGATCCCAATTATTAATAACTTTAATCAAATAGCAAAGTTTGATCAATGATTGATATTTGCAAATTACAATCTATAACCAAGAACTGTAAATCTTCTTAACTGAACTCGGGAGTGTTTATGACATCTTGATTGATTAAGTTTATTAGGACCTTGAATCCTCCTATATTCTTCCCTTTTCACAACAATTCAAGAATTTGACAACAGTACTCAATGTCATTTATTCATTTAATGATTTCCCTCGAGTAATATTAAATATATACTCACATTTGAGCTTAATTTATCTTTATGAATTAAAATATGCAAACACATAAAATGCATTAAATCATAAGAATATACAATTAGATCATGCAAAGTATAACAATATATTTTTATCCTTTATTAAACTTTACAATGATCGTTACTCATGTTATAACTCTTACTTCTCTCAAATGAAATAGAAATCACAAATCTTATCAATTACTGGCCAACTAATTGAAAAGCGTTAAAATTCTAAAATTCATTCACACTAAACAAACAATTAAAGTCAGAAAATAAGTATTAAAATTGCATCAAATTGTAATCGTTATCCTAGCATCTGAATAATTATTCGAACATCATGAGATTATAAATATACCAATTTGATTGATGCCACATCACTTGAAATTCACGTGTAGAAAGAAGACTAAAAATAATCTTGAATTTTTTAACGTCTTCAACAACTCTAAAATAATCTTCTTGAATCTCATTCATCTTCAAAATCCAAGTAATTGTATGTAATTTTTGTATAGAATATGTTTTTATTTCTCAAAAGCTTCTCCTTCATTTAATTTAATGATAGATTAAAGCTTGAATTTATAGTTCCAAACTTAGGTCGAATTCGTTCTCCATTCATTCCTTCCATGTAGAGTTAATTTTTGATTAGGAAAGAAAATCTTCTCTGTCGAGTAATTTCATGCAATCGCATGGTTATGATCTTTGACTTGCTGGGCGATTAAATTCCTCCTTTTGCAATTGCACCGTCATGCCTTGTGAATAGTCATAATCAGTTGAAAATAAATTTCTTTATATTATTTTGTAGCTATTCAGATTAATTAAATTTCCATTCTACGAGAAGAATGGTGGACTCTTCCTCTTAAACAAATTCGAATTATAGCAATATAATTGAACTTTAAATACCAATTTAAATTAGTGGTAATTACACAAAAGCCTACCATTAAAATCATGAATTCTGAAACCAGATGGGAACTTTAATCTTTCTAAAATCAGATATTAGCATATTTAAATATTAATATTAAATATACATTTTTTTATCCCAAACCCTATCATTTTCTCCCTCTCCCCAGTTCGGCAATCCTCACTCTCTCTCTCTCACCGTCTTCTCTCCCTTGCCCCAATCACCCACGGCGCCATCACCACCCACGACGCCATCACCACCCACGGCATCCCCGGCGCGAAGAAGCATGAATCGCCGGCCAGATAATGCAGACCATCGTCGCCATGAGGATCTGCGATGTATCCGAGCTTCGCCAAGGCACCAATCGGTGGGTTTTTTTTTTAAATTTGTTGGTAAATGGTTGTTGGATTGTGGGCTACGACGGTGGATCTGGCCGTGATTGACTATTGTGTTGTGTGTTGTGGTTGTGCAGTGTCGTGGGCTTGTGATGTGGTGGTATTGTGTGTGTACTGTGGGCGGTGGTTGTTCGTGGTGGTGGTGATGTGTTTGTGGTGGGTTGTATGTGCTGGTGTTGTGACTAAGTGGAGGTGTTGATACGGGCGGCGGGATGGTGGTAGAGTCCAGTGGCAGCTTGGGGATTTTTTCTGGTGGGGGCGGTGCGATGGTGGTGGTGTTCGTGGGGGGCGGTACGGTCATTGTGACGATTTTGGTTGTGCTGGTGGTGGTGGTGGTGTTGTGTGGGGGTGACGACGGCGGTTTGAGGTGGTGTTGCGTGGGGGCAACGACGGCGGTTTAAATTAAGGCTAAGTAAGGATAAAGCAAAAGTATTCAATTTGAATTTCACCATTTAATACTCATTTTAGTTTACTATAAACATGCTTTAACATTTGTTAATCATTAATCCTCTATTGGGCAGCGGGCAACCTGCCCTTCCCTTTCCATATAAAATCCCTGTTTGATTCAAAATCTTTTAAAAAAATATAATTTTAAACAGTGATTTGACATTATTTCAATCATACATTTTTCGATAAAATAATATTATATGTAAATTCAAAACATTTCTTTATTCATTAACTACATATTTTTCATCAATACACTATTCAAAATACATTCTTATAAAAATAATATGGCAAAAACAAGGCAAACAAAACCCTAAACAAACTCAAAATGGAGCACAAGTCCCCCTCTCCTTCTCCCAGTTGCTTATGGGTTTTGAATTGAATCCATTAATCCGTCTTCTTTTCATTTCCATTAGAAGTTTAAGGCCACTATACTTTGTACTTTTTTCTTTTTTTTCTTTTTTTTTTGCTTCTTCTTCCTTTTTTTTTTTTTTTCTTTTTTCTTTTTTTTCTTTTTTTTTTGCTTCTTCTTCCTTTTTTTTTTTTTTTCCCCTTCCAATTTAGATAATAAGTAACATAAGCTAGATTATTTCATTTTCGTTTGTTAAATAGAGTTCTTTTGGTCCAATCTTGAGAATATTTATTGGGTTTTCAATTTTATTTTTCTTTCCATTTCAAGACTGCAGTGATTAGGGTTTTTTGGCAGCTTTGTTTCCAAAGTAGTAGTCCCTCGACTTTTATTACTTTTTCAGTCAAAATATAAGTAATTTCATAAAGTAATTCTTACAAGTTTTCTAGAAATGGTGATTCTGTTTTTCACTTTTGGCAGTACTTTCAATTTTGCTATGATCAGTAAAGATTTCAGCTGAATGTTCTATCTATATAATTTATAGCCTTGGCACTTCATTCCACTTTATCTCCATAATTCCCTCAAATGGGTCCATCCTGTAGAAGAAGAACCAGAAGCACAAGAAAATCATCGTCAAGAAAAACCCTTTTCAAGAAAAAGCCTCAAAATTCAAAGAAGAACCAAGAAATCTCAGTCATTTCTTCACCTTCTTCCACGTCCGCGGCCAAGCCCTCTTCGAATGATTCAGTGAAGATAGATTCTGGCTCCATCGACTGTGATCAAAGTATTGATATGTTGTCAACCAGTACCAGTAGTGCTTGTTCCACTCCTAAGGCTGAGAGATTCCGAATACCGGAGATTACAACTTGCCCTCCCGCACCAAAGAAACGAAAAATAGTTACAAGTTGTTCATTGCGAAGAAGCCCAATAACGTTCTTTGATCCTCCAGATATAGAGCTCTTCTTTTATTTCGCTCTTCGTGGAATCTCAGCCTGATACTTAAATGAAGGTCTTCATAATTTACAAGATTGTCTTCACTGTAATATATATGTCACTTTTTGTTTGATCTTAGATTGGTGTGAGACTTAAGTTTTTTGAGTGGTTTTAGAAATTGGAAGAAGATTTTAATTAGCCTTGTTTTAGGTTTTTATTTTCTGGCGTGTAGGGAAAATAGTACTGATGTGCTAAACTTTTAGCTGGGCTTGTAACTTGTGTGATTTTCTTTAAATTTGTTTCTGACTTGTGAAATTTGAAAGAGCGCAATTTGATGGCATGGTTGTGTTTTATATTTTATATGCATGATTATTATTACAATTATTTAATTTTTTTAAGTCAATTTGAAGTGAAAGAATGCTGCTATATTTTACTTAAGTTCTCCCCAGCTGATTCTACCATAGAGACGAACGATAGATAATAACCCTGCGCGACTGTCGTCTTTGATAATGCTTGAAAATTTTATGTCTACTCCTCGTCTGCAAACTGAGAACAGCACTGAATGTTCATAGAATATTGCAAAGAAATTAACAAACATGCAGGCCTGCAAGGTCCTTCCAAAAATACTGTCATTTTCTTACTGTTCTATATTTGCCTTGCACAAATAAAATAAGTGCACTAACATAAACATCTAATGTACACCTTTCTCGACTATGTTACATCTCACTAGACATTGGGTAAAAAAGTGTGACAATCAATTTTTAGATTTCTAGTAGCCTTATAACTTTGACATTCTACATCCAGCATTCACACACTAAAACGTGGAATAAGGGTTGGTCCAGTATACGAGGAGAATTATTGGGTACGGGATAAAATTATCAAGTTCCGCCAGTAATTCGATGATTGTGACTGCAATTGAAGGTCCCATCTTCACGTACTCTGCACCCAACACAAGTATGAAGTATTGTCTTCTTCAAACTTCACTAATGCAAAAAGGGCTTCCCAAAAAAGCAATGGAACGTAAATGTAGTTTGATACTGTTGAAAATTAAACTTGATTCATGAATAATGGAAAAAATTAAATTTAATACATGAATTAGTTTACTTAATATTCATGCATTTATTTAAATCATGTATCCAAATGGTTCTTTGTATCCTATTATTCATATTATATAGGAAAAGTCATTAATTAGTCTCTTAAGTTCATACAATATATTTGGGATCCTTTGTACCTATAAAAGGCTTTGTGCTTAATACATTTTATGAGCCAAGTCATAGAATACAAATCTTTTTAAGAATTCTCTGAATTTTTGTCTCTAACCTTTCATCCCATAATTTTTTTTTATTTCCAACAGATACATGTCATGGCAGCCTCACTCTTGTTTTACTATCTTCAATCCTTATCCTCCATTTCTTCTGAATTTTGAGCACTAAAATGATACTACCCGACCAGATAAAGGTCCCGGAGCAAATCTTTTCATACCCCGTTAATGAAAATTGTATAAACATCCTGCACATGAAAGAAGTGATTGAAAAGTTTTTAGACGATGATTCGGTTAAAAAATAAAAATAATAATAAAATCACTGTGGAAACCAAAGTGTGTCAAGATTGATGTTTTTAATGCTGATGGGCTAAATTATGGGTGTCAGATGGTGGGTATCTATATGTCTGAGCTTAGCCAACATCAATAAGGGAATCCAATGAAAAGGCTCGTGCGGGTTGTGATCATTGTTTTAAATAATAGAGAATCTCAAGAAAATTTCATCATTTTTACATTCTTTTTCTTTACTACTTTCTGATTGGTGATTATTAAAGCATCTATTCTCTTCAATTATCATAATTCTACTGTTAATTTTGTTTCACTTGCATGAGAGCAAGATTCTCATCATTTAACTTCTTACTGATGTAAGAATTATTAAAAATGAAGCGTTCCTTGCGAAAATTAGGACTACTTTTAGAGAATTTATTCTTCTTTTCCTACTAATATCTTAAGATTTTTTGGATGAAACAGTTTAAGAAAATTTACGTATGTATGATTACTTGCTAATAGCTTAACATGGTAGGATTCAAGTCTTGCCAAATCTCATCAAATTTTCTCTGATAACTCAAGATTTTTAGATGGTTTACGAAATAATTCAAACTTGTAGGTTTGACGTGTATTAGCCATTCATTCTTTTTCAAATAAAAATTATTAGTAAATTTAACGTTAGTCATTTCACTATTTTTTTCCCTTTCATTTTAGTTCATTACAACATCTATTGAATGCATTTCTTGATGTGATGCATCTAGTCACTATTAAGGGACGACCGACAAGCTATACCATCATGTAACGGAGTATTAAAATTTAGGTTAATTCTATTTAGCATCAGGTTATATGAAATTTAAAAAAATTACAATTGATCCCCCAATTACAAACAATGGACCATACGGTCACATATAGTGGTGCTAGATAACATTACTTTAAAATTTATTTTCCATCTATCGAGGCTTGGGAGTTGAGACAGATTACTAGGAAAAGTATAAGCAAGAGTAAGCATTTAATCATTTTCTCTTGTTAAGTTCTGCAACCTTCGAATCAATTCAACCTAGTGTTTGAGCTACATGGTGATAATTCTTTAGTGGCTATTGCTTATCCTAAGTTAGGTCTTGTTTGGGAGAGATTTTTTCAAAATCACTTTTTGAAAAATTAATTTTCAACCACATATTTTATGAGATTCATAATTTTTCTCTACTTTTTAACTACTCATTCTCAAATAAATCATTTTTCACTTGGAAAAAATCTCCCAAACAAAAAATCTAAGACTGCATCATTTTATTTTACAACTTTTACAGATAGATGAGCTAAAATGGCAAAGTTTTATTTTGTCGTGGTAATGTATTTAATCAAAAGGGAAAATGATTGCCCTCAAATACATCATGACATGAAATAAAGAAGCCTGCAAGTGGCTAAAGTTTTAGCTTTTTATATCTCATCTTCATAAGCTTTTATCTTAAATTATATTGCAATATGCAGAACAAATATATGTCTATATAAATTAGAGAGTGGATTGTGGCATATGTTCTTCTTAAATGATGTCCCCCCCAATCTTTTCATTAGATTATGGTGGACCAATATTTGCCCTCCATGTCCATGCTCATTATGAAGGATATATTAGATATAGGGTTTGTGTGACGGGCTTTAGAAAAGTCAAAAGCTACTTTTAAGATTAAGAAGTTACTTTTTAACATGTTTGAATAATTTCTTAAAAATATTTTATCTTGTTTAAAAAGCTTTTAAAGGAAGCTAATCTGAAATTCTTGTACAAGAAGCAGAAACAAAAACAAAGGTGCTTCAAAACTTGCCCTTAGAAATCATTATATGAAAGGTGTTTCTAAAATACTAACACTCCACACAAGGTGGTGTTTATATTCGTGAGTGTGCGCGCATGGGATTATATCATATAATCTTCATTTTTATGGCAAGGCACGACACTTCAATTAATAAGCTCGTCACAAACTGTAGTCGAAATAAAATGCGAAATACAATTGGTCTAAGTATCAAAAGCTATAGAAGCATTTGAAGCAATATTGTGGATAACCTTACTTCACTCAAAAAATAAGGTTACAAGAACCAAAATCACCAATGTTGAGATATTATCAAATGAAATAGGTGCATTTGGAGCACAACGAAAATCTGATTTTATGCTTTATACTGCCTGAAGGAATCACACTTCTTCACCGATAAGTTCATGGCACAACACCGGGCTATCATCAGTCCATCGTGCACAGCCATAGCCTCTGCATTCAAATGGGGTATTGTTGAATTCGTTTCGAAAATACTAATCACCACTCTAGGTCAATTGTTTGCAACCACTTGGTAGATGGTAGTGTTTATATTCATGTACGTCACATTAATCTACTTTTGATCGAAGCTTGTTGAGCAACACAATGTGCACTAATTGATATACAACCTTGAGTCAATGTGATCAGAATGAGTTCAAGTATAACTTTTCAATTTGTTAAAAAAAAAAAAAAAAAACAACTATTTGGTTCGCCCTCGAAATTTTATTTTTATTTATTAGATAAGTTTATTTTATTATCGATTCAACTTGAGTTCGACCATTTATCGTTTCCAAATCAATGTTTGCGCCAGGTTAATTAACCATAGCATTTCCCAAAATAAAAAAACAGAAAAAAGAAAGAAAAGTGGAATAAGGTTTTAAGATATATTAATTTCTCAACTTTAATGTCGAGTGGCCAAATTAATTTGATCTCCAAAGTTGGTCGAATAAAGTTTGATGATTCTAATAAAATCGCATTAGTAATACCATAAAATCTGTGCTTGATTTGAAGTCTTGATTATATGTTCTAATATCTATAAAGCTTGCATTAGTGAACATTTCCCTTTTTAGCTGTGTATGTAAAGAAAGGGAAAGCTTTCAGCAAAATTAAGGAAGAAAAAGGAAGAAGAATAATGGAATGAGAACTTGAATTTATCTAATTTTTATTTTTAGTTACTTTGATCAAATATATAGGTTTAATAAATTTGTTGATGGCAAAAAAGGTGCTCCATTTTTTAATCGACTTGAAGATATTTGAACACTATATTGTACAATTTTATAAT
Organism: Olea europaea var. sylvestris; assembly: GCF_002742605.1. Classification (NCBI taxonomy): domain Eukaryota; kingdom Viridiplantae; phylum Streptophyta; class Magnoliopsida; order Lamiales; family Oleaceae; genus Olea; species Olea europaea. The sequence continues at coordinate 5,830,121 of NC_036252.1, forward strand.
TATAGTTCAAACTTCATTCTCATTAACACTTTGTCCCTTTATATATGTTGATTGAGTCGAGCTTGCGTCTTGATCATGTCAAGATACAATATTTGAATATAGAGGTTGTGTACCATTGTTCTTTCTGAAAGAACGTGATTGATTGATTAGTTCAATTGCAATGGAATCGTCATGATACCTAGGCCTTAGAAATGCGTTCTAGGCCATCATGTCATCTTCCTGATTATTTGGTTTGGTGGTGCTTCAGTCAAGGGGGCACTTTTTCTATCATGTCATGATGATGTTTCTATATAACGTGATGTCCTATACTATGATTCTAATCTCAATTGATGGGTCTTGAGTCTAGCTTACATGTTATGTCCCTTCGATAGAAAAGCTCTTTTAATCAACGAGAATCTTTAACTAATCCTGATGGTTGTTCAAATCAACAGACAATAGCAAAATTCATTACAATTTTTCCTAAAACTACTAAATTTATCGGCCAGTAGATACTCGGACACTTGATAGGATTTTAAACTAGTGAGCTAGCTATAGTTTACAATAAGATGTATCCATAGCCAATTGGCATGTAAAATCACTTGTATCAACTGATTGGGCTAATCGAATAACCAACACGGGAGATGATCAAATTGTGAATCTCTCACTTGTACTATAATTGGATGACCAGAGTGCAATACACAAGAATCCTACCGATGACAAAGTCATCATCGATAGCAAAATAAGGAGAAAATATACCATGAAAGATAAACAAATGCCGAAAGTTGTTTTTGCAGGATACCAAAACAGTGTATATTGCTGATGTATATATAATAACTTTACAGTTACATACAGAAGGATAGACAAGATTATAGGACAAGATTACAGCCTAAATATCAGTCATTACAACCAATACATTATGCACAGTCAAGATATCAACCATTTCCTGTGCCTTAACAATTATAGCCTGCATATTACGTTGCACAATATGTGGGATTGATATTCTGTGTCTTAACAGACGTTAGGTAACAAAATTTGATAACAACATAGCGTATATTTTCATCAAGTGTACATCATGTACACGTGTGAACTTGAACGTTCATAAAAAAGACAACAATCTTGGAATGAGGATTGATGCATGGAAGTAATCAATTATTCTATAAGTTAAAATTACACAAATTGCACATGGATTGGTGTCCTCTTCTTCCTAAAGTATATAGGTTTACTTTTTAAATTTCAATCATGGATTAAATATTCTATAAGAATAGACTTTGCTTAGCATTTTTAATCTTTAATCAAGGACAACTTTTCTAGAATCCGAGGTTGCCTATTGTCTCTCTCAAACGAAATTAATCTCTTCTTTAGCTTTTGAGTCAAACCCCATAGGCAAAATTGATTAAGTTGATGCTTCCACTTTATTAATTATTATCTTCCTGTTTTTTAACTTCGTATTTTTAAGGTAAAATTGATCTTATGTCGAATTAGGTTTACATGTTTTTTGCATAATGTAAATCTGAATTCTTATTTTCTTGAACTCTAGCAGTGTCAAAATGGGCACCTAGATCCCTCACGAGCCACCATCCCGATTAAATAATCACATCGAAATCAGCACAGCTTGGTTCAGACCGATTCATAGGTTTGGCCTTGAAAAAGTAAGGCTACTAGCCCAACCCAATTCGAAAAAGGTCGACCGAGTAGTGAAGATGGACCACATCTGATTTGACTCAATTCTCGACACAATATCCAAGCCCACTAAACTTGTTTGTAGTCATTTATAGAAATTTCTTTTAAGGGAAAAATAAATTATATTTTATTTAGGTTATAATTGAAGATTTTTTTATAAGAAAAATGGATAAGAATGAATTTATGTAAGATAAGAATGTGACCTCAATTGGTAGTTATTAAAGGATAATTAATTTTTCTCTATCATCATATTTTTTTTTTCTAAGAATTTGAACTCTCTTTCCAATTTTAACGTCTTTGAAAACAAGAAAAAAATAGATCGTGTCTCCATTGATTCGTTATTTCCTTTGCATGTGTTTTCATCACAACCTTCATTCTACTTGCAACAAATAAGTCATAACCATCATTCTACGTGTCACAGACTTATAATAGGGAGACGTTTGAAAATCATAAACCTAAATTTATATTGTTTAATAATTTGCGACTATAGTTCTATTGTGTGTATATATATATATATATATATGTTGTTCCTTGTGAACGATATTGGATACAATTAAAAATAACATGTGATAATCGATATTTAAGTATGTATGTAAAATTAATATGTGATTAGTGTTTTATAAAATTAAGTTATTATATCGCTTATATTGTTCACAAAACAGTGTCAATTATGACCTACACGCCACAGGAAATTGTGGACACTATATTAATGTAACTGTATTAACTTGAGATGCGAAATTTTGTATAGATAACATATGTATGACGAAAAAAATGAAATACTGCAACTATGACTTCTGTAGCTTGTGCTTGTGACCTATGAGATCGTAGCATTCTTCTTGTATCACATTAATGATGAAGAAGATAGTCGTGGTGTTTTCCTCACTCACAATGATATGAAAAAGGAAAAATAATAATTGTTTCTCTCCAAATAATAGAAACAAGAGTAATCTAATTTTGGATAATTCTATTAAATTTAACGAAATTTGAGACAAAATAAAACACATACTAAAAATATTTTTTAAATGTATTTAAAAACAAAAATACCTAATTTGTGAATAAAGAAGGTAATACTTGATTTTTGCAAAGAAAACGTAAAAGTGTGGTTTTCTCTAATTTATCCGTCTCAAAAGTAGAGATATAAATCTATTATTCTAAAAGATAAAATATCATTTTTTTTTTCAGTTTATGTGTAATTTTATTTTGTGGAAGAATGTCTGATTGGAAATGAATTTTGATATATATATATATATATTTTTTTTTTTTTTCTTTTTTTCTTTTTTCTTTCTTTCTTTTTAAGAATGGAGCCCAAATAGGACATTATGTTATGGAATATTTTTGTCAACATCCTAAAAATGGAATTTGAAGAGAAATTGATAATTGAAAGGGAAATTTTCATATTTCGGAGATTAAATATTAACTATTTGACTATTTCAAAGCTAAGATACAGGTTTAAAATTTCAAAAATTGGATATAAATTAAATTTTATTTATAAAACAACTAACAAAGAATATATTTTATTAATTAAATATATTAAGGTTATAGCTATATACAATTTGGTCATATATTATTGAATTAATCAGTCACAAATTATTTCATGTTACAAAATCAAAAATTTTATATATCACAAATTATTTTACGATCACAAATCAAAAATTTTATAAATCATAATTTATTTATAGGTCACAAACCAAAAAGTTTATATGTCGCAATTTATTTATCGATTACAAATCACAACTTATTTTAAGGTTACAAATTATCAAATTAATTAATCATAAGTTACTTTTTTATCACAACTTAATAAATTGTGAGTCGCGGTCACAATTTTTGGATCACAAATTATTTATAGGTCACAAGTTATTCATTTTATCGTCGCAAATTATTTATTGTCACAAATTAATCAAATGATTGATCACAAACACTTCACACTCCACCTCACCCCCAATCCTATCACCGATACCAATTAGTGGTTACAAATTAACCAATTAATTGGTTACAACATTCTTCATTCCGCTCCCGCTCCCACTCCAAACCAAATGGTTGGTAACAAATTAACCAAATGATTAAAAATATCCAAATAATTGACTACAAATGCTCTTATCCAACACCGCTCCTACAACCATCACCACCACCACCACCACAACCTCACCATCACCATCGCTTGTACCAACTTTACCACCACCATTTTCAAACTACTAAAAAAATCACACAAAAATCGTCAGCTAAATCGAGTCACCACGCCCACAACACACAGTCTCTTTCACGCATGTGTCATAATTTCACCATCACCTCTCTACATTAACAAACAAACAACCCAAATCAAACCAAATCGTAGCACACCTAGCCTAGTGAAATCCATCCCTTGTCTTCGACCGGGAGATAGAGACTACTTGTCTTTTTTACGCAACTGCCATGTTTTCCGATCTTTTACCTCTTACTGGTCATTCGCCACCTCTCAACCCTCTCCGCCCACATCAACCCATAGAAATCACCAATTGTCGCACCCTACCACCACGACCACCACCAACATCACCATCAACTCACCGGATCGCCAACAGCACCACTACCTCGCTGCGGCAGCCAAGATGACAACCACTACCAACCAAATTCCAAACACCAAAAGTCATATCCAAAAATCGCTAACAGCACCACCACCTTGTCGCAGCCAACATCACAAACACCACCAACCAAGTACCCAAACACCAGAAATCAGATCCTAAAATCTGAGAATGTAACAATTTTTTCGAGGAATTATTTCATTTTGGTCTGGCAGAGGGTGAAATGCTTGATCTATCGACAAGCCTAAGACTTCTTGTTCAATTCCAAACAATGTGTATCTAATGACTCTGGCAATATAGCCTTGTAGCTTTGGATGAGATTTCCTCCTTAGGTCGCAATGACGAGCTTGCTTTATCTCGGTTACCATTGAATTCAATTTCTCCAATAATCTCTACCTTCAATAGCCAGTAAAGTGCAAATCTCGTCCACTACTTGTTGGCAATGAAGACGGCGACTGGAAGCGGGATGACGACTGCTGTGATGTGAGATAGAGAGATGGGTATGGAGAGAGGAAAGGGGAGCTGGCTGCGAGAGAGAGAGAGAGAGAGAGAGATGTAGAGAAAGAAATGAGATTAGAGATTAATTAAGGTTTGTGATGAATTTTGGTGGTATTATTAATATTAATTATATGAATACATTTCATTTTTGAAATTGGATATTCAAAATTCTGATTTGATGTAATTACCACTAATTGAAAGAGTACGGGTCCAGTTCAACCATGTAGGCCTAACACTCGACCCTTGTCCGTACCCGTTTGTTCAACTTCGGTCCATATCTATAACCAGCTTGTTGGCGACCTTGCCCAAACTTTTGCTATGGTAATATAGGTGTGAGAAATTGATACAAATAGCACTTAAATGGGCGCATAATATTTCATCGTGCCTAGTTTGTCAAATAAAAATTCAACTTCAAAATAAAATATTAATTAAAACTTTAAAAGTTAGTAACTTCATGAGAATTCAGCCAAATCCTATTAGATCTGTAGTCTCCATCAACTTGTTAGTATGCTTGCGGCAAATTTGGCTTGGTTTACAATTATAAGTGATGAAAAAGAGACAGAATAGAGAAACTAGGTTCTGCAATTTCTCTATTGTAAATTCCTTTTCACATAGAAAATTATTGTAGCCGCGGTAGACGAGGACGTAATTTCATATTAAAACAACTTCTATAATTTTGCATGTACTTTTGTATCTTTTATGATTTTATAACTTTTGGTGGTATCGAAGTCAAGCATATTACAAGTACCTAAAAAGTAGGCCTAGATGCAGTTTGGTTCGGGTAGGTTTTGATGCCAACTAGCAACCAAAATCAAAATAGTCGATTTGGACAAATTTCAATCCAAACCAACCCACTCTAAGACAAATTTAAACAGAAACCAACCCACTCTAACTCTTCAGTTTGATTTGGTTATGCTTGGTTAGTTGGTCCAGACTTTTAGTCCAAATTGATTTTATTTTTATTTTTTTTTTAAAAGTTCAATTTTTGGGCCCACAACTAAAATAACCAAATAATTTTATATTACAAGAACTATTGACAAACAAATAAAATCGTATTAATAGAGACGGATCAACAAAAAAATTTAAAAATGTTGTGTGTGTGTGTGTGTGTGTGTGTGTGTATCTATATATATATTACGTATTATGTAGTCTGACTGCGTAAATAGAGAAAAGAAATATTAAATGTAACATAATGAGCTTATGAAAGGAGATTTTCAATGCTATTACTTACTGAAAGCATCATAAATTTGGAAGGAATCGAGATATAGTTACGAGATTAAACCTTATCTTTTGATTTTTTCTTAAATTAAAAAAAAAAAAAAAAAAAGTAAACATGTAAGTGAGTTGGGTTGGTTTGGTTAACGAATGATTTGAGACTAAATCGATCCACTATGGTTTTATTTAAAAGAAAGCTAAATCAAACCAATTACCTGTGTCAAATAGATCAGAGTTGGTTCGATTTGATTGATTTGATCGATTTGATCGATTTTTCAATTTTTTCACCTAGACCTACTAAAAAGTGGCAAATACACACAATTTTATGCTTGTTTCTTGGACAATAAAATGTTCATATTATGACTATAATCTTGTTTGATAGAGATTTTTGAAAATCATTTTAGTGACGTTTTATGAGATCTATAAGGGTAATTGGCGCAAAACGTCCCTACCTTTCAACTTCATTGTGTAAAACGTCCTCACCTTTCATTTTTTGGCATTTTTGCCCTCAAATCAACCTTTCGTTGCGATGAAGGTCCTTCCATCCAATTGCCATCCATTTTGCCGTTAATTAAAGAGAGAGACTCAATTTCTTGCTGGTCAACGGGGGTAAAATCGTCCTCACCCAACTGAACCCTTCATTTTCATCTTTTTCTTCGAACAACAAGAGGCAATTCCCATTCCATTCCCTTATAGTTCTTCAAAAATTTCCATTTATCTTCCATTTCTACAATTTTTCCTCCATTCTCCTCTCGTATGGGCGCATATCAGCAGTCGGCGTAGTGGAAACCTACGTTGAGAGTTTTTCCAACAAGCGACGCGACGGTAAGAATCATTATTTGTTGGTATTTTCATTTTCCATTTCATATTTTGGTGCTTTGCATGATTGAGTGTATGTGTAGAATTATGATAAAGTTTATTATTGTTACACAGGATTTCAAGGAACAACATGTTTCTTCCGTTTCTGAGAAAGCCCGGCAATGATCAACCCACCTCTAGCACCTTGTTAGGATGAAAACTCTCTGCCAAGTTCTATTAATTTTTTGGCTTTTGTTTTTGTTGTTCAGTGCACAAATTGTCATCAGGTAGTGGATACAATATAGCACTTTAGGAACCTGTTTTTGGTGTTTAGGAACCTATTTTTGATGTTCAGAACTTATGTTGGCTGCAGAGTGGATATTTTGCACATTTGAAATGAATTGTATCTATTTTTGCTTCAGTTTTCGTTTATCTTAGTTTCAATAGGTAGTGGTTATTTTTGTTTCAGTGTTCAGTCAATTGGTGGATGAATTGTGCTCAAATTCTGTGATAGAATTGTATATTTGGGGACTTTTGAGTTGGTATGTATCAACAGGTGGTATATGGAAGAAAACAGGGTACGCTCTCACCAAAATTTTTTTAAAAGGTAGGGACGTTATTCGCAAATTTTTCTAAAAGGTAGGGACGTTATTCGCAAATTTTTCTAAAAGGTTTATTTGCAAATTTTTCTAAAAGGTAGGGACGTCAATCACCAATACTTTTTATAGGTAGGGATGTCTTAAGAAAAATTATAACTACGTAAGGATTATTAACGCAATGTTCATTAGATTCCCAAAAAAAGTGAACAGGACCCGTCATCTTCACCAATAAGCCAAAATGAGCCAGTACCACTGAAATGATAAATACACAGCACCAATTTCCACTTGATCTTCGTCATTTACCCCATGGTCACAATAAGCATAAACTAGAAATGAAAACCTAGTAATTGTCTCTATAAATTGACCACCCATTCAATACATGTCTTGCTACATTTTTCTAGAAACCCAACATTAGAGCAGCAATGATAGACCTGGTGGTTGGATTTCACCATATATGTTCTTCACGACAATTTTTTCCTTCATTTAATATAATAATTTAATCTATTTTCACACCCATTTTTCAGCTACTGTTACTATGTGGACTACGTAGAAGGCGGGAAGAAGGGTTCAGTTGGGTGAGGACGATTTTACCCCTATTGACCAGCAAGAAATTGAGTCTCCCTCTTTAATTAACGGCAAAATGGATGGCAATTGGACGGAAGGACCTTCATCGCAACGAAAGGTTGATTTGAGGGCAAAAATGTCAAAAAATGAAAGGTGAGGACGTTTTACACAATGAAGTTGAAAGGTAGGGACGTTTTGCGCCAATTACCCAGATCTATAATTCTTCCGTACTTTATAAGTACACATTCTTTAAAAAATAATTAAAAAAAAAAATCAAATTTCACTTGAAAAAATCTCTCCCAGACTGTTCTTTGATGAACTTAAAATCAAAATTTTAGTAAATTTTAATAAAAATTGATAAAAATGTGTAATTAAAAAATTATGAATTTTATAAAATATATGATTAAAAATAATTATTGTCTTTGATCTGGACTCCCAACCAAACGGGGGCAGCACGATAATCTTTTGATCAAAAATTTGGGTCAAATGGTGCATGGATGAGCATGAGGTCGACCACATTGGAACTTTATACTTTTTGAAGCAAAAGCACAACAGTCAACAGTAATTGGTAGGGCACTACAGGGGCAGTGGGGACCACGTACAATGGCACGCGTCATCTTCATATGTTTAGTTGTCATGTGGGCTAAGAATATTTTACTTATTAAATATATTATTTTTATTAAAACGTCATGATAAAATCACACTATGTCCCCGTTTGATTTTATTTTTTTTTTATCACAAAAATAAAAAATATGATTCTTATTCATCACATCAAACCACTATATTTAATTTTCTATTTCTTCTGTGAGTTTCGTAACGACTATTTTCCATTCTCATCCTTACAAAAATGGGTACGAAGCCGGCCTATATTATTTAGCCCCCCGTTTGTTTCTCATTATTTGACAATTAAAATGAAAAATATGATCTTTATCCATCACATCAATCCACCATATTTGAATTTTTATCTCTTGTATGGGGCTCATAACGATTATATTTTTCATTCTTATTCTTACATTAATGGAAAAAAAAAACAGATATAATCATTTATAAATTTATCGAATAGAAGCCAAATTAAAACTGCTTTTTGTATGAAAATCTTCCACTTTGTTTAATAGTGAGAATATGAATTTTGTCAATTGCTTAGATTTATAAATAATATTTATTTATTGAAATTTTTGGACAAATATTATAAATGGTGCCATTTCTTCTTCTTGTTTTAATTATTATGAATTTCGAATTATTTATGCATCTAGTCAAATTAGATAAATTTGAAGAAAATTTCTAATCCATTTAAGAACCCATATGAACATCTCGTCAAACAAGGCGAAGTGACAAGAATTTTCAATGTATTTTTAGACAATTTAATCTTATTCGCCAACTTGAGAATTGTCTAGATTCTAGAGCAAATATTAACTTACGAGGTACTAATTTCATTTTGGCTGAAATTTTGATTATTTTAGAAAAAAATTTGTACCATGTAAGAAGAAAAATGTTAGGACAATTCCGAGTTCATGGACGAGGTGGATTTTTTCATTTGTATTTATTGGGAAAACATAATAAAAAAGTTATGATGGGATTTCATTTTTGAAAAGTGCTTGTAAAATCATGGGTTCATGTATGTTCATTTGTGAAAAATGATTCCTTCCCCTATTAAAATTATAAGTTATTTACACAAATAAGAGATAAATTTAAAACAAATGCAAAAGTTGTGGCATTCATGAACGACTCTTGCTTTGGGACGGTTTTGGAACATATTCGACAAGACATACGTCAAATCAAATTAATTTGAATGTCACTAGAATGTTGCAGCGTCTTCATCCTCATAAGTGTCACATGACATTAATATAATTTGTCGAATACTATTGACTTTAAGCAAGCCCTTCTTGTTAAAACTACCTTTCTTGAGAACCATTTCGTAACTCTGTAGTTGCTACCATCACGATACTCCTTCTGAGGCAAAAGACATACCATGACGATGAAATCACCAAAAGTTCATCGACGTGTAATCACCTTGACTGGCATCACCTCTTTTCGAATAAGATCAAAATAAGAAGTTGCTTAAAGAAATGCCCATTCGAGATACTTAGCTTATGAGAATGTTCAGATTGACACATTTGATATAATACTTAATCGTATAATCTACAGAAAAGCATGGTGGAGGTATAGATCAAACATTCGTGGGCATTGTTGTTGAAATTTCAAAATCAACCTTTAGACTATGATGACTCAGAGAAGCTCCCGACAAAAAAACTTGTTGTGCACTTCATTGTGAACGCGAGAATGAAGGAACTAGTGGATACTTCACTCTTTCCACCTTTCATGTCATCTTTATCAACTACAACAAACTCGCTTGGAAAATCATTTCACGCTAAGAACATACACACTCGACCATACTTAATAGCTTAGAGCTTGCATTTGCACTACAATTTCCCATAATCAATACAAATTTTTTCATCATCTTGTTACGTGTCCTAATTACAAAATGTAATATCAATAAACTCACTAATGGTGCAGTGTATTGTCTTGCTAGGTATAATGAACAACCAGGCGTAGTTAACGTTGTTATGCCCCAATTCTTAACATTGCAATCCTTGCTTAATTTTTCAATAATCAAGAAGTTTGTCTTAAAATAATTTGACCGTTGAGTATAATCATAATGCAACAAGTAAAGCCAAAAGGCCGATGGATGGCTTCTTAGCTAAGTTTAACAAAGAGGAAATTGCCTGAAATGTCCACTTTCACAAATTCTTGCAAAAGAGTCCATTTTGAAATATTTTGGACCAAAATACCCCTGTAAACAATTTATGATTCCCTACAAAGACAAGAAATGGATATTTTTGCAAAAATTTTATTGGCCAATAAATTTTTTACACATAACCTATCACAGTTATTTCAAAAGTGTACATGTCAAATCACAATTAATGTTATTTTTCTCATTGACACAGAAACGTCGAGAATTACATTTCAAGTGTAGAGAATTGTCATGTTCGAAATAAAAAGTCATTCTAGAGATTTAAAATGTCAAGAATAACGTTTGAAATGTTGAGAATATTTAATATTGTGATTTGACATATATATATTTAAAATATAAACGGGATTCAAATATCGAGAATGACATTTAAAATGTCGAGAACATCATTTTAATGTAACTTCTCATGGAATCTACTTCTCGAAATCTGCAACAAATTGAAAAAATAAATAAATTGCTTCTTTTTTCATAAGGGGCATAATAGACAATTTACTGCTAAATTTAAAAAGTAGACATTTTTCAATTGACATCCATAAAATTAGACATTTTTTTAAAATACCTCATTAACAAATTCACTAATAATCAATTTTATTTTGAATTACAAGTAAAAATACTTTTAAAATATTTATACCCTTAGGAACCGACTAAGACAGTTGTGACATCCCGAATGTTGCGTACTCAGTACAGTTAAACCTCAATAAAGTAATATCCTCGGGACCCGAAAAAAATATTCATTTAGCAAGGTAATTTATTTATCGATAAATGAATAAATTATTCATTTATCGATAAATAAATATTTATTATTTTAGAGAGAGTTTTTCAATATAAAATATGTACATTGTATGTGGTAAGAAAAATCAAATGACACTAATAAAAGTATTATTTGAATCTAGGGAGGCTCAAAAGTTTTAGTGAAACTTAATGTCTCTAAAAACTAAGTTCACGTACATAGCAAATGAAAATGTTTAGTCTTTACCTATAAAAGCTAGATGTTTGGAAGACATATTCCAAGCACATAAAATATTTTGTTTTCCCTCCAATGTCTTCTCATCATTTGAAAGGAGTAAAAAAATCAACTTTAACCGATAAAATGAGGAGTGCAATATGTGAGCATAAGAAAGAGAATCTAACTATTAGTCAAAAAGATATGCAAGCATGGGTGCAACAAAAGTTTGATTTAACTATTAGTCAATCAACAATATCGAACACTCTCAAAAGGACGTTGGAATATTTGTCAAATGATATGAAAAATAGCGATGTTAAAAGGCACAAATCGACAAAATACCCTGATTTAGAGAAAATTTTGTATGAATGATTTCTTCAAAGGCAAGATAAAGTGAACATGTCTGGATAAATTATCCAAAGAAAAGCAAAAGAGCTTTTGCAAAAAATGTATGGTGAAAATAATCCAGAATTCAGCTTTTCTAGTGGATGGTTAGAACGTTTTAAGGCCAGATATAGAATCAAATTTTACCGACGTTTTGGTGAAGGTGGTTCAGTTATCATGGAGAACATTGAAAATGCTTTACCTGAAATACGATCAAAACTAGACCAATTTCAGTTGAAGGATATTTACAATATGGATGAAACTGGATTATTTTACCGATTGGAAGCTGACCATTCACTTGCTACCAAATAGCTCGAATGACGCAAAAAAGATAAGGAGAGAATTACTGTTGTTGTTTGTTGCAATGGTGATGGATCTGACAAAGTACTACTTTAGGTTATTAGTAAGTATGCAAATTCTAGATGCTTTAAAAATGTGAATATGAACAATCTTAATTGCAAGTATCGATCCAACAAGAAAGCTTGGATGACTAACTTGCTTTTTCAAGATTTTGTTGGTTGGTTTGATAAAAGAATGAATGGCGGGAAGGTTCTTTTAATAGTAGACAATTGCCCAGCTCATCCAAAGATAGTTGAAGGCTTGAGAAATGTAGAGTTATTTTTCTTACCTTCTAACACAACGTTTAAGATTCAATCATGTGATGTTGGGATTATTCGAGCATTCAAAGCTCATTATCGTCGTCGTTTTTATTCTAGCATCTTACAAGGCCTTGAAGTTGAAGCATCAAATCCTGAAAAAATTAATATTTTGAATGCTATTAATTTTGCTAACATGGCTTGAAATTTTGATGTGAAGACAATAATAATTGCAAATTGTTTTTGGCATTGCAAGATTCGGTTAGAAGAAAACAATGTTCCCGAACCAAAAGTTGTTGAATTAGATGAAGTTATCCAAGGATTAAATGATGTCATCTCTAATTTACACATTATAGAAATGTGATGGATGTTGAACATTTTTTGAACTATCCTAGCGAGAATGATGCAGTTATGAAATTACCTACAGACGAAGAAATTATTCAATTGGTAACGAACAGCAATGATGATGAGAATGACCCTGAACCAGATGATAGTAGCGTTATTCCAAATGTGTCATCAAAAGAGGCATTTCAAGCAATAGTCACCTTAAGCAACTACTTGCTACAACACGAGCAAAATATTCCGAAAGTTGTGTATGCTCTACAAAAAGTTAAGGATGGGGTTCATTTTGATTTAGGTGGGAAGAAAAAACAATCAACTATAGATGCATATTTTCAAAAGGAATGATTATTGTGCAGGTATTGTTGATTGATTGAAAGATTTTGGTCTATATACATATTTTTTTCCTCAATGAAATCCAGTAATTATTACTTTATATTTTTATTGGGCCCTTAAGGATTCAATTTTTTTTATTACTTAATGCATTTAACGAGGTTATTACTTTAGTCCATTGGCCCAAGTCGGGATCGAAAGAAATTATTATGTAATCGAGGTTATTATTTTATCGAATATTACTTTATCGAGGTTTAACTTATACCAATGCCGAATTTTTTAATTTGAAAAGAAATTATAATTATATAAATCAACTCTATTTTTATTTATTTTTTTAAATATACCCCTATCTTAAATAATAACAATTCACATTTATTGATAACTAGTTACATTTCATCGGGGCATAATAAAAAAAATTAAGCAATTAATTGTATTCTTAACAAGAAAAATGACCTATAATTCAGGACCTAAAAAAAAAAAAAAAAATATACATATATATATATATATATATATATATCCTACCCGGAAAAATGAAAAAAATCATATAACACGTCACTGGGGGCACGCATTTTTGGTGCTCTCCCTGGTTACTGAATAGGACTACTGTAAAAGTTCCCTAGATTCACACTTCTTTCAGAAACAGATACTACCTGTATTCTGCAGTTACATAGTATTTATCACATTTCCATATCAACGAGCAAGCATTGACTCAAAGTCTCTCAAATAAATTTATGTAGCTACCCAAAATTCTACGGTTTTCCGTACTGTTCTCCTAATCGTCGTCATTTATTGGTAATCTTTATTTCTATATCCCAGTTTTTTCTTATTCGAATTTTTGGATTCCTTTCTCGTTGCATTTGCCTTTTTTTTTTTTTTTTTTTTTTTTTTTTTTTTTTTTTTTTTTTTTTTTGGGTTTTTTAATTTTTTTTTTTTTTTTTTTATTTTTTTTTTTTTTTTTTTTTTAAAAAAAAAAAGTTAGCTTTCTTTATAAACTTTTAAACACTTTTTATAAAATTATTTAAACATATTAAAGAAGATTTTAGTCTCAAAACTTTTTTGATTTTCTAAATATCATATCAAATCAACCATACATGCACCTTTCGACACCGTTTCATTTGCCTTTTTTTTTTTTTTTTTTATGTGTTTTTTGTATTGAATTCTCTGATCTGGGTATTTTTAAATTTTTTTAATTCTTTTTAGATTTTGATTTGATGTTTTACTTTTGTTTTACTCACGTGGTTCTTGATTTTGTATAATGGAACATAATTAGTTCTTGGCGCTGTCTGATTGGAATAGTTCGAGTAATTTTGGTGTAATTTTGATGGAAGTTTGAAGAATTTTTAGGAAAGATGATGTTTTCCCCGATATAATTGTGATTTAAAAGGAGGATTTCCGTTTGACTAGAAAAAGACTAAAAAAAGTACTCTTTTAAACTAACTAGTTGCTTCGGAAAATTGTGAATTGTGATGCAGACGAGTATAGATGTGGTGTATGTCATTACGATTTTGTGGTTGGACATGGTGTGAGGAAACTTAGTTGATTGTTTTGTCCAAAATATGTAGCAGCAAGATATTTGACTAAATGCTCGATTTTGGTCTTACAATACAAGGTATGAATGGCACGGTATGATACCTATATGCAAATTTTGGTTTAATTAAATATGAATTCACTTTGAATTCTGTACCGAAAGGATTGGAAGTTGAGAGTTAAGGCTTGTTTGGTATAGTTGTAGAAGAGCTTCTTAAGAAGCCCTTTTTGAATCAGTTTCCTCTAAAAGCTCTACTTTTCAAACAAAGTACTTTCAAGAATTATTCAGATGGGCCTAGAAGCAACTTCTCACTCTTGAGATCCACCATTGGCTTTTCAATTGTCAGGCCAAAGATGCCTGGTTTTTTATATACTTATTGTCTGCCATTTGATTTTAGAGTGTGGAGTTCCATATCTAGCTCTGAATTATCATAATATTTCACATGGATATATTTTGTGTTATCTTCTCTGGTTTCTCAGTGCTTGTTGGCATACTTTAGAATTGATATCTAAGGAAAATTCATTTCAATGATCAATTTAGTTCTAGATACCCACTCCTTAAAATTTATTACTTGCTTTGAACCCATGTACGGGGCATAATCATAGATATGGTAGTTTATATAGTTTATGCAAACAGTCCCCCTTTATCTGCCTCCAAAAATAGCTATAAACCATATTAAATGCAAATTTAGACAGCCTGAGTACAAAAATTGGGTAAAATTTGAATATGCAATGCAAGTTTCAAGAAGATTGCTTTAATTTATCATATAGCATGGTTTTTTCACTGTATGACTCACATAGTTGTACTATCATTTATCTTTTTTTGTGCTAAAAGACGGAAACATTGATATGTTGTTTAGTTGTTGATTAAATAGTACTTTTCTTTTAGTTCTTGGAGGCTATAATATCAAGATATGTTTAATAAGGTTGAGAAAGAAAATAATAGTACGCCATCTTATTGCATGATATTAGTTTGGAGCATTGAGCATTGTGCAAACTATGCTTTGTGAAAATTTATGTAAGAATGCATCAAGTATTTTAAGTTGATTGTACTGTATAATTGTTTTGAATATTTGCAGGATTATATTTCTTTATTTACCTATAATTTCTTGAACTCGCATGCATTTTTTCATAAATAAAGTTCAATTTTATTTTGAGAACAAAGAAAACAAAGAAAATTTATGTAAGAATGCATCAGGCATAGAGCACGTTTTTGGGGGCATTTTGTTTGTACGGACACACAGACATTGACACACCAAAACTTGATTTTTCAAAAAAGTAGGATACGACTACGTCGATTTAAATTCTGAAAATTTTTGAACTTTTATATTATGTTTTACTTTGTAATTATTAATAGAGGACAAGACACATACCATGTCAAACATTTGCTTGAGAAATTTCGCTAAAGTACTGCTTGAGGGTGTCAGAAGTTTATAGAATCTATAAAAAATAGGACACAATATGTGGCTTATCTGATATGTGTCATGGACTGTCCGATAAGTGCCGGTATCCGACACGATATGATACTTGTTGGACTCGGACATCCCCGTCCTAGTAGGATTGTCTATGCATCATCATGGGGGTAGTTAATGAGATGCTGTACATAGGTGCTAAACACTAAATTAATCAATACATCATGAGACACGTGTCCAGGAAAACAATATATAAGGTTCTTTGTAAACTAATTTATTAGAAACCTACAACAAATCCTTATGGGTGCATACCACTTATATTCTGATGTTACAGAATTACAATTAGCAGGATATTACGCGGCCTTATCAACACTCATACATTGTCTAAATTCGCTTATGCACCAAAAGTCCTTAATGATTGTCACTCTGTTTAACTGTTAAACTCTTTTTTCATATCCTAGATTTCTCTATCTACAACTCTATATTCATCCTTTTGCATAAATAATTACTATTGCTTTAGATTTGTGATATGTTTTTTATCATTGTTCTTGGACTTGTTCTTTTGAGTCAACGTAGATCTTCATATGCAAACAATGCTTTATGAAAATTATGTTAGAGAGAACCAATGCAGACTATGCTTTGTGAAATTATTTTTTGAGATCTCCTAGTAATCTTGGTTGTTTGTGTAATGAAAATTTACTTCTTTATTTATCTAGATTTTCTTAAATTCTCAAACATCTTCATAATGAAAATTTCATTTACATTTTATTTCCAAAAGTAAAAACTAATTAATGCACATAGAGTATGTGTCGGGGGAAACTATCACGATGTCATACATGCATGCTTAAACATATACTAAGTAACAAGTCGTGGGATACGTGTCAAGGAAACTGCATTATGAATCTATTGCAGCAACTTTCTAGGCGCTTCATTAGCTGACTCATAATACTTTGCAAAAAAACTCCATATACATGGTCAGTCTCCTGAATTCTGCAGTTAAGAGTATTGCACAATTGCCATTAGCAGTATATTACAGTTCCGTATCAACACAGCACACATTCATTCTATATTCTCTTTCAAAATTTTTCTTATGAATCCAAATTCTTGGGGTTGCTTTAGGTATTATCACTTACTTTTACTGGTTAACTATTTTTTTATTTTTTAGAATTCTCTGTTTGTTTTTTTGTTTTTTTTTTCCTCCTTGGCATCTATGTTGAATTTTCTTAGCCGGAGCTTTTATTTTATTTATGCTTTATAGTTGTGATATATGTTTATTACTGTTCTTGGGCTTGTTTCCAATTTTCATGAGTAAAATTCTTGATATTTTATGATTGAAAAAGATCAATTCTTTGATCAGAAAGATCGAACTCTTTTGGTTTTAATTTTGATGAAATGTGAAGAATTTCTTGGGAAGATGATATTCTTTCGATGCAATTGTAAATGAATTATACGCAGATCTAATTTTGACTAGAAAAATAAAATATATGTGTTGTTGATTTGCTGAATAATTGTTGAAGAAAAAAACGAAGTAATTGACAATACTAGAAAACACAGATGAGGAAAGAAAAGACTGGAAGAAATCGGAGCAATAGAACTTAAGCATCCAGTGAACTTCTACTTTCATTTCTTGTGGTGGGGCGGGGGATGGGAATAGATTAAATGATATTTATTCAGTTTTTTTCTATGTTTGATGAAAATTATCGACTTTTTCCTTTTCTTCTCTATTGATTTTTTTTTTTTTTTTTTTTTTGGGGGAAAAATGTATTGGATTTTTAGGTGTTTTAGAATTTTGGATCTGAATTTTGTACGAATATTGTTACATTTTAGAGTTCAATTAATAATGATTATTTTTTTTTTTTTTTTTTTTTTTTTTGGGGACAAAATGTGTAGTACGGTAATTTCTTGTTTATATACTCAAGTACGTTGACTTTGTATTTTCTTTGCATGCTACAGCATGTGAAAAGTACTGTAGGACTTATATGAGCACATAGGTTGAATTGAAATAAAATAAATATCAGGTGATACAAAGCGTGATCGGTTCGTGAGTAAAAGTGTGACCAAATTATAAAACAACTTTCATGAGCTTAATTCTATTGTCACAATCTGCTGTTTAGTGTTTCCAATAAGTTTTTGGTTAACATTTGAGGCTATGTGCTCATAAAATATTTTCTGTAAATTTCTTGTCAAGCTTGTCCACTAACCGATTCCTGTATAAATAGTTTGGTGTACAAATGAGGTCTTTTATGCTAAGCAAACTTCTAAAGAGAAATGTTATATTTCTTCTTTTTTAGGTATAATTTAAGCTTCGTACTTCCGTAGAAAACCTTTATATTGTCCGTGCCATCTGTAAGACGCGACATTAAATTATTTGGAGAAACTAGGGAGCATGCAATCCAACTCCAAGAGAGTGAATCCAGGAGAATCCAATCTTTCTAATGTTTCAAAATCCAGAGTACATTCTGAACCATGGGGGAATTATACTGGACCCTTCCCCCCTGAAATGATGCAAGGAAATGCATCAGATTCATCATCTCTTGAAAAATCTGTTGATGTTCAATCACAGTCTGAGGACGGTATGAATGATGAAGATGCTGCTGCTGCCAAACAAACATCAAGTGCTCTACCTCTGCACCCAGGTACCTTTTCAGTGTGCCACAAAGATGCACATATTTCATCATGTAAATCCATGAATGATGTAATGAGACAAGCATAGATACTGAACTGCTTTTTTTCTTTTCTTAAAATGCTATTGGTGTAATTGTGAAATTATTTTTCTTTTTGTTTGTCCTCCCACTTTATTGTTGGGTTCAAAAAGGAACCCGGACACAGGTGGAGTCCTTATTAATAGAAATTTTTGCATCGATTTATTTGGCAAAATTGTGATGGAGCTTTAATTTCTTTCTTATTTTCTTTCATTATGAAAAATTACTAATGATAATTTCCTGCCAAGATTAGATAGAAATCATGGAGTTGATGATCGGAATCAGTTTGCATCAACTGTACAGCCAAGGATCGAAGGCCTTATGCAGCCCCCACGGCTTGAACTTGTTGGGCACTCAATTGTAAGAATGTTACCATCCAATATTGGTGAAGCTCGCGGTTATGAAATTGAAGCCCCTATTATTATTATTATTATTATTTTTTGCTACTCTTTTTCAGGCATGTGCTTCAAATCCTTGCGATCCATATTATGGAGGAATTATGGCGGCTTATGGTCAACCTTGGGTATGTGTGCATGACTGGTAGCTCATATTTTTCGAATTCAGTCCATGTTTCTTATTTTCCTTTTGAAGCTGTGAAGAATCGTTTCTGGCTTTGTTGGTCGTGTGCAATATTGCAGAAATTATTGAATGGACATTTTGATTGTTTTACATTTTTGTTAGTAGCTTAATATTGGAGGATTCCAAGACTGGAATGTTATTGATCAATTCTAGCAGCTTTATTACTTCCCCATCTTTTCTTCATATTCAGATAGGCGCCAGAAAAGTAAATCAACATAATAATCTCGGGATACTCTTAGAAATTCAGTGGTTTTAGTTCGGACATTCTGAGAAAGGCTTGATATTATTTCAGTAGTTGAAATTATGGTTAAACAGTGGTTTCCATTCATTTCTGTTACTTTAGATTTTGAGCAAATATTCAGTATTTTCTTGTTTCAATCTGATTTTGAATTAGTCAGTTACTATTCTTGTCATAAGTTGTTGGAGAATATTAAATCTAATTAATTTTTGACATTATTGAGAGATTTGTTTCTGCTTAATTTGCTCTGTTATTGAGGGAAACAAGTTTTATTTTTATTTCTTATCTAATAACTGTTCTTTTGATCAGGTTCCTCCTCGCTTATTTGACATGCATCCTGCAAGGATGCCGTTGCCCCTGGAGATGGAGCAGGAGCCTGTTTATGTCAATGCCAAGCAGTACAATGGGATTCTGCGAAGAAGGCAGATGCGTGCTAAAGCCGAGCTTGAAAAGAAATTGATAAAAGTTAGAAAGGTTGGTTTACGGATGCTTTGTATGGAAAAGTTTTTGCCTATGAGGACTTATTGAGCTATGAAAAGTGGACTCATGCTGGGAACTTAAGCTTCATTTTTGTCAATTGACAGCCTTATCTTCACGAGTCCCGACACCAACATGCTTTGAGGAGGGCAAGAGGATCGGGTGGGCGCTTTACAAAGAAGTCCGATGCAGCTACTTCGAAGGGGGACGATTCTAGTTCAACAGTCACATCACAATCTATCAGTTCATCAGGTTCCAAAGCATTGCCCGTTAAATCAAGTGAAGCTAATGTGCCCAAGGCTCAGAATGCATGCCACAATGACGTCTTCAATTTCAGAAATCAAAGTAACGAGCCAGCATTTCAGTCGACAGGGGAAGGACGTACATCAGGCCAGCAGTGGGGAAACGTCCCGTCCAACCGTGCATTTGCCATGAAGTAAACGCCATAATGCCTGTTTAAATAAAGCAGTTTCTCCAACTTGAGGAAGGTTATAAATCCCGATTTCGCAGATCTTGGCTTTTCCAAGCAGGTCGGCAATTCATTCTTGGCTGTTTCTTTTAGCTTGTGTTGAGGAGGGACAATAAATGGTCTAGCTGGTTTCTAATGCCACCTATGTTCTTCTCGTGTGCAAAATATGTCGTAGGATTAGAAGTTTGAATAGGATGTCGAATGTTTTATGAGTAAAGCATCGTCCATGTTGGTAGAACTATGTAAAGTTGGTATTGGCATTATCATGTTTCTTCTAGTTGCATTTTCTTAAATTTCGAATTTGAAAATTTGGCTTTTATATGAAATATCCTTATAAATGTTGATATGTTTTACATATATTTTTGGGAAAATTGCATCTGAGGTACCAAATTTTTCGTTTATTAGCAGACTTTGTCCAAACCTTTAGTTTGTACCACCCACGATACCAAACATTTCAAAAACTCGTAGTGGAAGTCCAAAATGATGGAAACTGTTAATTTGACCGTTAGTTGACCAAAGATTTAATATTGTCCATTATTTTGACTAATTTTAAAAGGATAAAATGGTAACTTTACATTTTTCAACAAAAAATAAAAAAAATAATTACAATATATTAATAATTAAATCAAAATACAAAAATACTATTCATCTTCTTCTCCACCTCCTCCCCCGCTCCGCCCCACGCTCATCCATCCACTCACCCACTTCCCAAAACCAATACCCACCAAAAAATCGACTCCTACCAAAAGCCATTTTCTTATCAAATTTCCCTTTACTCATATCACCTTCCTTTTCTTTCCTTCTTAATACTAAATTCTTACTACTCCTTCACTCCACCCACTTGACTGTTATACTGAATTTTTGTTTGCTTGAATCATGTGTGAATTATTGTCATGTTTACTTGAACTTGGTATGGTAAGATTAATAACTATTTTGAAGTTTTATACAGATTATATGTTGAATTAGTGTCAAAAATTAGCTATTTCCACTTAATTTCATTGTCCTTTTAGATCTTTGTGCTACAAGGAACCAGGTATATAGCTTAATTTGATGTGAGTATTCAGAGACTCATTTTGAGTAGAAGGGATCTAATTGCTTTGAGTTTTCTAGTAGATCTAGTAATGCATCAAATGGAGTGGGGGAAAACCTCTAATTTAATGGCAATAAGACTTTCTTCTTGTTGTAATCTGGGATCAACTTCATAAAAGGAGTCGAGAAATTGATTGAGAATAAGGTTTTGTTGTCTCTATTTCGTTTGTTATGGATTTAATTTTAAAGAAATGCCTTGGACAAAGTGAGATCTAGATTCTAAAAGAAGCATTTTTGGATGAGTGGATGCAGAAATTGGTGGGTGTTGGTTTTGGGAAGTGGGTGGGTGGATGGGTGAGTGTGTGGGGGGGGGGGGGGGGGGGGAGAA
>NC_036252.1:5852264-6054498 GCF_002742605.1 Olea europaea var. sylvestris
GGAGGTGGTGGGGGGGGGGGGGTTGGAGAAGAAGATGAATAATATTTTTGTGTTTTGATTTAATTATTAATATATTGTAATTATTTTTTTTGTTGAAAAATGTAAAGTTACAATTTTATCCTTTTAAAATTAGTCAAAATAATGATCAATGTTAAATTTTTGGTCAACTACGGTTAAATTAACAGTTTTCATCCATTTGGACTTCCACTACGAGTTTTTGAAAGATTAGATATCGTGGGTGGTACAAACTAAATGTTTGAGTAAAGTCTGCTAATAAACGAAATGTTTGGTACCTCGGCTACAATTTTCCCTATATTTTTTGGATTAAGCTATCAGAAATTTGTCCACCTACTTGACAGATACTATGTTGACAACTGATGATTGGGTGCAAAGAATTAACTAATTTTTAAACAATATAGTAATAGAATACCATGTGACGTTTTGTTAAGAAAGTGGACAATTTTTTGGAAATGTAGCATAATTGACCATTATCTCATGTATATGGAAACGATCATGTAATTTCATTATGTACTAACAGTATTATTCATTCGATTTTTATTTATTTTTTTAATTAGTTTTTGGGGGGGGGAAAAGGAATTAAAAGAAAATAGAAGAAAACACGTAAAGCCACCTTTACAGGGAAATGAGATGTTTATGCAGAAAAAGGAAAAGATAAAAAAGAAAATTGGGAATAATACTTTTGAACGGTTTATCAAAGGCCACGAGCAGTTCTTCACGCAGTGTTGCAATATCCCCGTCTGGTCTTTCAAATGCTTAATCTTCAGCACTCAATTTCTCCTCCGGCAATTGCATCCTCTTCCTTTCATAGCAATAAGCAGCAAAAATCAGTCTCTTTCTGTAGATTCAGAATATGGGAGAGTGATGAACTGAAGAAAAGCAGACGAATTGGTGGCTTTAATTTTGTGAATGCAGTGGAGAAAGACTCGGAGTTCGAGGTTGATCCAGATAAGGCCCGTGAAGCATTGCGAAAGCTTGATGAACAGATGCAGTCTCTTTCCAAAAAACAAGTCGATCCTCCCAAAATTAGAGGTTAACCTTTTCCGTCCCTCCCTATCTCCGTCTGTTTGTGATTAATTATTGTGGTTTGATTCGATAAATATTTTTTCAAAAGATGTAGTTGAAATTAGCTTAAAGTAAAATTAGAATCAGAAATATATTTGTTTATGGATTATTGTTAGATAGAAAATTAATTTATCTGTTGAACGGAAAGAAGAATTGAGAAGAGGCGATGTTAAATTACTGATTGATCCCATCTCACTGATATTCTTAGCCGAGCCTTTAAAGAAAGAACTTTACTAATAGAAAGAAATATATGCAACTATGGAGGAGAAGATCCCCTCAATTACAGAAACAAGATAAGGCAAAGTTCAACAAGGAAATTCCTCTATTTACATTGAACATTTGTTAGAAATGTGATGAATACTATCCTATCCGAGATATTATTGTGATACTTGAAGTTTAACAATTTGTAAATCAGGGTCGGGCCGAGAATAACTAGAATAAGTAAACTAGTGCTGGATTTCTCATTACGGTATCAAGCATTGAAAAATATTGACTCATCTGAAACCACATATGTTGTGTTCGATGGTAGCTTACTCATTATTTATCATTAGAAACTGACTGTTCATTTTTATCATTTTCTTTTACCCTTTCCACTCTCTTTTTGCATTAGTAGTTTTTGGTCAAAGCGTTTAAGCCCTTCGCTTGGTGCTCTGACTCATTAAAAGTCCCAGTTTGGCCCCCATTTTATAGAAATGAAAATGAGTGGATTAGTATTGTTTTGAAAAATGAGTGGTTGAAAAAGAAGAAAAAGTTTTCGATTTACGTGTAATATTATTTTATGAAAGATTGTGTGGTCGAAAATAAGACAGAAAAAATGAAATGTAATGGGATGAAAATTAATGGGGGCCAAACAGGAGCTAAGTGAAAGCTTAGAAAATTGTGTAAACTATTTGAGTTTGGTGACTGTTGAATGCATTCATATTTCAATGCGATTTTGTGAGCCGGTTGGTCATCTTCGAGCAATGTTGTCTTGAGTTGGAAAAGTAGCAGACAGTTAGTGGATGCTAGGCGGCAATTTTAAGTTGTGGAGTCTATAGAATGTGTATGGATAATAAGTGGATCCTACGAAATGCCTGGATAATATGTATTTAATTTTACATTTACCGTGCTCTGGTTAGCTGAAATGCTAATAAATAGCCAAAAATTTGCATTTCTCAGCAGTAAGGAGGGTTTTACTATTGAGAGAAGAGAAAGCTTTTCATCAATTTCGGGCAAAAAGGCCGCTTCTTTTGTAAAAAGAAGCAAAGCCAAACAGGCTAATTATTTTGTGTAATTGGAAATATTTCAGAGTGACGGCAAGCAGAAATCTTGAGGATTTATGAGACTGTTCCTAAAGGCGTTTCAACTTAAATGTTCTTTCATATATATATATATATATATATATATGACAAATTTGAGATGAGTCTTGTAGAATACAATAGATTCTAGTCTGATACACTTGTTAATATGATTGCAGCTTCGAGCCTTGGTCGTCCAAGTCGTGAAATGAAAGAAGAAACCACAGATTTCTCTGGATCCTTTTTAGCCTACTTAGCTTTTGGTCTTCTTGTTTTTACTATAATCTATAATGTAATATTTCTTACAGTTATAAAACCATCAGTAGACGTACCAGAGCCAGTTCTAGAAACAAGAATGACGAATGAAGCCGAAGAACCTGAGTTGCCCGGTTTCCTAGGAGTTTTCTAACACCTAATAAATTTTTACAAGCATTTTCTTGACTCTATTATTTATACAAGTTGCTGTTAGTTTTCTCTTTACTATTTTAAAAATGCATGCCAGAGTGACTTAATTATTGAGTATATGTTTGTTATATTTATTTTGGGATTTTAATTTTCTATTTTCTTAATTTCTTTCAATTTATTTATGCTCGTTCAGATTGTTCCATTGAGCCAATTCCAAGCCTACATTAAGATGGGCTTACGAGCCAAAATAGACCACGAACAAATGTTCTGAGTTTGGTCAATTAAAATATATGATTGAAAATAAAGTTTGATAATTTATAAATGAACTATCAACTTAACCAAACAGGGATCTTATATATTGTTTCCAACCTTTAGCAAACTTTGCACGCTTGTTCCTTTCCTACGATTCGTTGAGTTGTTACATGATCTCATTGATCACACATGACCTAATTTTCTCTAGAAAAACAATCATAGTTCATTTTCCACCAATCCTTGATGCGGCCCATCTCCAACCAGTCACAAACATACTAGATTTTTTGCTGCAGTTATTTATAATGTCTATTTGATGATATTATGCTATTAAATTTCGAAAATATAATTTCAATATATTTTAAAAAAAAAAATAACATAGCTTTTGAGTAGCTTGACATTTCATCCACCAACTCTAAATCTTGTGAAAGTTGCGTGTTTTAGTGTCCACATTCATAATTTCTGTCATGTAAAGACTCAGACTTGTAAATTTAAATAAATAAAAATTTGTCTTATAAAGATTGTAGATGTAAACTTCTTTTGTTCAGCGTATGGAGAAACTTCATGAGCTTGTGGATAAATGGGAGGGTTTCCCACACAGGCAGATCTTTTTGCCGACAAAGAGACATGAAGCGATAGATTCTCTTGAAAGTGGAGGTAGTAGTAATTTCTCCTAACTTTTCTAGACCATAGATTTACTTAAAAGTAAATTTAAGTTACATTTAAAAAGGAGTTCATAATAACTGATTATTTGCATTAAAAATAAAGCAAAGCATAAAGTAGCATGCTCAAAATACTTGAGGGAAGCAGATATATTAGGACAGGAACCAGGTTTTACATTCTTCCCAGATTAATTTAAAAAAGCAGTTGTACAAAGGCAATGCCAGTTCTCAATTGTGACAAATGCGTGCATTTGGCATAGTAACACAAATAGGTGCATACTTCTTTTTAGCATCTGGGGTTCCAAGTTTGGGCTCGGGAACTTTGGCAATGAAGCAAGCAGCAGCAGCCACTGCAAACATCAAGTCCCTTCTGGTGCTGTTGTTTCTCTCTTCCACCATTTTTCCACTCTGGGAATCCTTGGAGGCCTTAACCACCATCATGACACGGCGGGAGGCGGTGGCTGCTGCGGCTGTGCCACCCATGAATGAAGCAGTCATTGTCATGGAAGCCATTGTTTGAAACCTAGATGATCAAAAAAAGTTCACTATGTGCTGTGCACAATGTTGGGGCTGAGTTAGTTTTGTTGGTTAAAAGTGTAATGTGCAACATCATACAAATTTAATCCCTTTTTTCTTTTCCAAATAAAGTTGTATTCCAATAATTTGTTGCCATGTGGGAAAGATCTTGGCATGAAAATTGGTGATTCTAAGGCCTTGCGGTGAAGCCTTGAATTTTGTCCTTTTTTTCTCTGTATAGGTACATTTCTTTTTCCTTTTCTATTATTTACACTGCTAAGGATAATTTATGTTTCATTTAAAGTTGTCAGTGTAAATTAGGGTTTTATGTGTGAAAATATGGCATAAATAAACTACCATATATGAAAAGTCTGGATACGTGAGAAACATTCAATTTTTCATTTTCTCTCTCTTTAAATTTTGTTTTTGGACAATCATGCCCTTATTTAATATTCATTATTTCCCTTAATTTGTGAATTAAGCTACTATTATATATTTTACTTCCAATAAGATATTGTTATAAGTCAATTTTTTACATTCATTTCCTATTCATGAATTAAACCATTATTCTAAAAATATAGGGAAATGATGTTTGTACAACACCAAACATACAGACCCCTCACAATCGTGGGGTTCGCGATTATTTTAATCGTGGACTCCACCCTCTATATATGAGAGGACTGTCAACCATGTTGTCAATGTGCTGTACCTATGGCACCTCTCAAAAATATATAATCCACCAACTTCATTTTTCAGAAAAGAAAGCCAATCATCATGGGCAAGCCATAAAAGGGCTATCGATCCCATACACTGTCACTTCTTTAGTGCTTGTTTGAAATAGAATAAGCTACTCTTGTTCAAATTGAGTTTCCAGTGTTTATGTCTCTAGTAAGCAGAATTCGATACAATCGTAGACTACTCTTTCAGTTGACCATGAAATGAATTCACCATCCTGGTGGAAAGTAGTGGAGACGACAAACTCACCAATTAGGCATAGCGTAAGGTTGACTACAGCATCGGGAGATTACAGTTCCTATATTCACGAAAACTGAACGGGCGTGGACAATTCCTCTTTGGGGAATAGCTGCAATCACAAGCAAGTGATTGAATGAATTATTATTATTTTTTTTTTCCATGAATGTTTTAGTTAATTTATAATTTTATACTTATTAAATAGTGGAATTTTAATAGCTTTGAAACGTATAAATTGAAAACCCATAAAAGAATAAGTAAATTAATCGAATCCCTAATGAAATCAAACCTCAACGCTGCTTAATCTCTGTTTGTCTTCTGGATTCTTTATAGAAAATTAACGAGCTCAATTTTAAAATGGAGATTTGTTTTTCTTTTATCGTTTTTGTAATTTCTTTTCATGACTTCCTTGATTTGGTTAAAATCTTATTCGAGTTTTAGTTTATATTCATCAAGCTTAATAATTTTATTTGTAATTTTGTGAAATTTGAAGATTTGTACTATAACGTGGATACGTGATTGTCCTGAGATACTACTAGTTTATAAAATGGACTTAATCGTGTTATTTACTTATTTATTTTCGATGGCAGGATGGGTGCAATGCGGTTTTGAGATTGGAAATCAAGGTTTATTTGAGTGAATTTATGTTCTTGATTTTCACAACTTTAATTTTCAATAAAACATTGTAACTTTTGTCCTTATTTTTTGCAAAGTCCCCGAACACCAAGAATCAATAGATTCGTATGATGGGATTTCAATGCGAAATTTTTGTTTGTGTTTTTATGTTGTGTGCTTGATTCGTGATTTTATTTTTTTGAACTTCTTGGTATTTATTGAGTTTTTTTTTTTTTTGTTCTTATTTATGTTATTTGTTTGATTTGTCATTTTATTTTTTGGTAATTATTGTTATATATCGAATTTCTTATTTCAAACAAGTTTATTGTTTACGGGTGAGATAGAAGAGAATTCGTGATTAATTGTTAAGAAATAATAGAAGGAGGAAGAGAATTCGACATTAACTGTTAAATAATTAATGCAAGTAACAATTTATTTGTCATATGTTTTAAATTTATTTTATTTTGCATAAATTAGTTCTTTATTGGAGGATTAAATTTTTGAATTTATTGACCTAAGTTATTTATAGACAATTCTCAAATGCGTGTTTGTTATAGAAATATTTTGGGAATTTAATCCTTTGAGGTGTAGATATTTTAAAATTTGTCTTCTGCACGTGGATTTAAGGTTTCAGGTATAATAAGATAATTTTTATGGACGATAATTTTCAAAAACAAATTATAAAAGGAATAAAGTATAAATTCTATTATTGTACCATACAACGTGCAAAACATGTTTAAAAAATTGGTAAGAGTAAAAAGAGAAAGGTTACTTATGTCATTTTAGTAAATAAAAAAATTGTTTAAAAAATGTGGTGTATCAAACGCAAACAATGATGGTAATATAATCGTTGTTAGGTATATTTTGAATGATTGTGCTACATGTATATTACAATTTATAGATTTTTTTTACCAACAAATGATGTGACAAGATTTGAATAGGTCAAAATCTCATCAAAAAAATAATACTAATAATAATAAAATTCCTCCACTTTTTTAGACACGTCATTAATCTGTAAAAAATTATATAAAGAGTGATGTAAAACAAGCATTTTTCCTATTTCAAAAATGGGGTAATCCTACTTTGGCATTCATTTTGAACATCTCGATTGACATTTCATGATGTGTAAAAAATCTGGTCATTGATTTGAATAAATATTATTCAAATAAGTGATTAGATTAGCTACCACATTATGAAATGCCAACAAAATTGTTGACAAACGCCTATCAAAACACTTCGAAAATAAATAATACTATTTGTACACCATTAGATATAGATAGATAATATGGAACAAGCCCCTCGGGGCATAGCCCAGTGGTACAAAGGATAGGAGTGAGGTTATCTCACGCTTTGCTAGCAGCCACATTGTGGGGGTCCGATTCCTAAAACATGAAATTGGATTTCTTGTAGGAGCAGTGTATAGACAGCTCTTGTTCCCTGACCTGTTGGGGCACATTCCACGATTTAACTCACTCACAAAACTCTAGGAGTGGGGCGGTGAGGGCCCTCAAGGTTGGGGTTTAACCCCTTTTTTTTAGATAATGGAACAGAGAGAGGAAAAAAGGAATTCATTTATTATAATATTTCCTTCTCTTTAGTGTCGTTTATGTACAAATGGTATTACTCTTTTGCCACTATCCTTTTTTAAACGAGTTATTTTATATCAAGTTAGACTCGATTGAGATGACACGAAAAAAAAAATAAATAAATAAAAATAAAAGGGGAAAAAATCAATGAAAGACGGATGCCCCTTAGAATTATAATTTCACTAGCTAACTACTCGGGATAGAATCCCAAATCCTACTGAAACTTTCGGTTATTGCTCCTTCATCCCTTTATGTTCGTAATCAAACTCCGTTGCGTCTCTTCGTTGTGTCCGTTCATCTTGTTTCTTTAGTTTTTTGGTCTTCGTCTTCATCTTTTCAATAAAAGATTCTTAAACATACATCTAGTTCGATGATTCAAGAATTTTGGGTTGACCGAAAAAAATACAGAGACGAAGAACGCAGCCTCAAAATCATGTCTAAAATCAATGAAGATGAACTGCACGAGTTCAAGATTGGGTTCTTGTACAACTCTTGACCGCCATGGAAGCGTTACACGACGAGATTTTTCTATAATATTTACTTTCGAACTTCCATAAAGAAATTCTTTTTGGATCATGAATTCAATAGGGTTTTTCATTCAGCAAAACCTAGGATTTAATGAGTCTGATGTTTCAGAGGTGTCACCATGTAAGCGTTACGTACATTACAAGAAACTCTTGGGAAGAGGGGCATTCAAAGACGTCTACGGAGGTTTCGATCGGGCTAGTAATACAGAAATTATGTGGTGTCAAATCTGTATTGACGATGAAAATATGATGGAAGTCTTTGGCGAACGAAGAAAAATTGTGTTTCGAGGCTGTTTTATTGAAGTCATTGAATCACAAAAAGATCATGAAGTGTTTCTCCCATTGGATGGATGAAAAGAACAATACAATTAATATGATAACTCAGTTGTTTAGTTCAGGGAGTTTAAGGTACTACAGATAAAGAAATAGCAATATTGATGTGCAAACAATCAAGAACTGGGGGAGACAGATTTTACAAGGGTTGGAGTATCTTCACAACCAAAACCCGCGTATTATTCATCACGATTTGAAGGGAGATAACATCTTTATCGACATGGCTACTGGCAAAGTAAAGATTGGAGATTTTGGTTTAGCAACTTTTATGCAAGCAGGCCACCTTTGCACTGTTGTTGGAACACCAGAATACATGGCACCAGAATATTATGATGAGTATAATGAGTTAGTTGATATCTATGCTTTTGGCATGTGTTTACTGGAATTAACCACTTTTGAACATCCCTACAGTGAATACGCAAATCCGGCACTGATTTTCAAGAAAGTCACTACTGGTATACAGCCTCTTGCTCTTGGTAAAATTAAGGATCCTGAGGTGAAGGAGATTATAGAAAAATGCCTAGTTTCTGCATCAAATAGGCCATCAGCTGTAAACCTATTCAAGGATCCGTTCTTCTCATCCAAAAATCCGATGGAAATCGAAATAGATCACGATAATGAAGCACGATTAAGAAACTCTTCCTTGATAAGCACTTCTGCTGAATCTGCTTTATCAGTTGAACAGGAGATGGTTCAATCACCCATGGCTTTCACATTCGATAAGCTACTTATTTTCAGTTGGAAAGCAGTTTTAGCACTCTGGATCGAAGAATAATCTTGCAATGGTTTTAAGAGCATCATCCTCCCTATATGAATATTCCACAAGTGATGTGTCCATGAATTCAAAGGTTACCTTCGCCTCTTCCTTGGGAGAAGTAAATGGGGATCCTGGCTTTTGTATATCTAATATTACTGTGTCAGAAAAAACACAAGATGGAGACTAGGCACTAGTTTTTGAATGGAGAGTAAGGTAACAAGAACTATAGTTGGAATTTATTAGAACTAAGAACTTATCTTTTTTTGAAGTAAAGAAGTTTTACTTTCGTAAGATTTATTGTAGTTTTCAAAAGATGCAATTATTGACATCAGTATAGGCCATGGTTGTTTCTCTCTCTCCTAAGTCGCAATAGTATATTACATTATCAATTATACAGAGAATTTAAACAAGGATGAGACTTAACATGTTTCATACAATAGTATTAGACTAGACTGCCCGTCTACTTCATAGGCTATAGTAGTTCAGCATCATCTTATGAATGACTTTTAGATGAGCTAATGGAGGGCTTAAAGAAGTTCTTCTCCTTCAAGCTTTCAACAGTTTCTTTGACTCTTTCTTTAAGAGGTGTGAATTCCAAACCCAAGCACTCTGCTCTTTCCTCAGAGACATTGTATATTTCGATATAGAGCTTTTTGTTCGCACACTTGCAATGTCAGTTTTTCTGTACGAAATTAGCTAGAGCTGAGATGTATTGCTAACTAAAAGACATACAACTAATCTTAGTAGTGACATGATATCCATTTAAGGAAAGGGAATCTCACAAGGAGATAATACTCTCAACAAATCTTGCTGCAGTCAAGGTGTTGAACTATTTTATCTAAAAGCTTAAGCTATTAGATAGAGGGAAATATTTTATTGTCTAATGTTCTCTTCAACTCGACCATTTATTTGCGTAGCTTTTATATAATGTTGAACCACCTTATTTAAAAGCCTAAACGGTTGGATAGGGGACACATTTTTAACTTAAATGTTTTCTTCAAGCAGAGGTCTTGCGCTTATTTTGAACTGTCCAAATGTTGGCTTTCACTAAGATGTCCAAATTCTCGTGTATCAGGAAGTCAGAGCCACATGCTACTTCCTTGAACTAAAAGAAAGTCCTACAAACAGTAACTCGGCTCATTTCTTGTTCCTAAATGAAGAAATGGTAAATTTCGTGGTTAACAGTAACGTATGCACCTTTCTCAACAACACAATGTCTTCCATTAGCTGAAGGATTCTCAAATGCAAGAATGTGCATTAACCAAAGGCAGAATTTGGATATGTTTCACCACCTGCACAAGAATTTTGTCCAGGGTTTATCACAACCATATCAATACCATTCTCCATTACAAATGTCCAGGCCGAAGGATATACCAGAACTGGTGAAGAAATAAAGATAAAATGAGAAAATATTCAGTATTGAAACATTATTTTCAAGTGTGGTGAAAAGGATTAGATAGTGGTGACTGTATAGCGGAGGGAAATGAAGAAGAAAAGACTAAAATCTGTTCATTATATTGCATGTCCTTTCTTGCCAATAATGCATACCAAATATGTACTAAGTAATTCGTCGCATACAAGAAAACAACGGTAGGCTAGGACTTGTTTCTAATAAATTTGGAGTTCGCTACAAGATCTACGCAACTACAGATGCTATATGTGACAGAAAAGCCTCAAAAGTGCCATTGAGAAGTTTCACTAAAATTGAAGAAAGTTCACTACAACATGAGCACACATCAAAACATAAAATCTTCAAGCACACAAATTATAAAGATCATTATT
The DNA here is from genome assembly GCF_002742605.1 of Olea europaea var. sylvestris. NCBI lineage: Eukaryota > Viridiplantae > Streptophyta > Magnoliopsida > Lamiales > Oleaceae > Olea > Olea europaea. Next base: position 5,863,029 of record NC_036252.1, read on the forward strand.
GACTGACTGTTGTGAGCATTGTCTGAAATAACAGTGTAAGTACGTAACATCATACACTTTAAATTTAACCCAAAACTCAAGTAGCATTGCAGATTATTATACAACTGAAGTTCATAACCAATATCAACAAATTACATAATATAAAGATTGTCAAAAGAGAGAAGGAGCTGAACTGGGGTCACGAATAGAGGCTCTGACCGTGTGACAACGTTGGAGCAAGAATTACACAAGCCATGTAGCCAGAGGCTCTTGTTACACAAACTGTACTAATTTCTTTTATGCTTGTAGGGGAGGCATAGGGAGGTTTTCGAAGTGAAGATAGTACATCAGTAGGGAACTGTCGCTGATCAATCAAGTTGTAAGACTACAAATTGATTCAATAATAAATTTGATAATTATTTTTCTTTTAAGTTCGAAGTGTCAAAGCGACCAAAATCACTTTCATAGCTATGATAAACATGTATATTGTTAAACTCGATTTTTGAACTGGCACGTGGCCAACAAAACCCCGACCAAATCCCTTCTATACAAGCATTGCACACTGAAACACCTCGTTAGAGTGCAAAGGCCTCCAGTTCAAAAAAGGTTCGGTGACCTTTTGCAATACGACAGTCAAGTCAACGGCCAAACAAAAGAGAAATGAGTGCAAGAGATGGGAGAGGGGATTTGGATAGGGTTAGAAAACATATATCGATTGTGAAATGGATAACATATATATATTGAAGTGAAAATGGGCCAAGCGATGCTAATGGCCAAGTTCCAAGCCTAAGACGAGATTTCTTGATTTAACAGGCCCAATCCAATTAAACATTCGATGCCGAGTTGGTATATGTGCGATTCTTTTCGTCATGCTCGTGCCACGTAATTTCTAAAAATGGGAGACTATATTATTATTATCTTAGTAGCGTTAGTAGCAATATGCTATTATTATTACCATTAGCATTATATTATTGCTGCCAAATATGAATGTCACATCACTGCTAGAAATGTCGTGACACTATTTTCATAGCTAATATGTATGCCATGTCATCTACGTTATCATTTTATTATGGACAACATGTTATCTGGTTTGATACATGATATTGCACATTCCATCTTGGAGAAGTTTGATTTACTATTATTCACGTTATCGTTATAAGTATTTGGATGGGTCAAATGGACCCCAAATTTATTTTGCATATGTTCAACAAATATATTATATTATATTTTAGATTGGTTTAGTCCATATTACAGAGGAGATACTACCAAAATTTCTATAAATCATATCAGTTTATATTCTCAGAGTAATTTGTATGTCTTTATATATCTGGGATTGATACATATTTTCAAGGCAGTTAATAAGTCATCACTTATTGGAGCTGCTTATATTTTTAAAACAATCTGTAAGACCTTGTCTACTTGACAATTTTCATTTCAAGTCCAACCTGTATATAAATATAAAACTCAAATTTGAGGGGACTATTGTTATATTTATAAATTATGTGGCATACGCATGACGAAGAGGGTCTCATATACACTGACCCGACATTATTATTTAATTGGATTGGGCCTATTAAGTCAAGAAACATTGTCTTGGGCTTGGAACTCTACCCATTAGCACCACTTGGCCATTTTCATTTTATTTATTATGTGTGATCCATTTCACAATCAAGGTATGTTTCTCAAACACTAGCTAAACCCCCTCTCTCGTCTCTTGCACTCATTTCTCTTTCATCCTACCGTTAGTTTGATCGTCGGAGTGCAAAAGATCGTCGGACCTTTTTCTCAACTGACGATTCTTTGCACTCTAACGAGGTCTTCTAGTGTGCATGTGATGTTTATGTGGAGGGGAGTTGGTTGGATTCCGTTGGGCACGTCTCCCGCAAAAATCAAGGTCAAGTAATGCTAAAAATATGTTTGCAGGGAAATTTGGAATGTGACTGAAGTGTGATAAGCTCTCCACAAGAGCCTTCACTTTCAAACTTGAAAAATTCAAGAAATGTAATTTATCTATTCTTTAGAGTAATTTAGCCATTTCCCTTATATATAGAAACCATAATTACATGTTCAAAGTAAGATAGTCTTTCTCTAACGTATTAAACTTTTGTGAAATTCTTGTTACTACTGCGGTTATTGATTAAACTGTTGGAGTCAAATCAACCACATTTAACCCTGTTTAGCCCTCATCATTTGATATTTTAATGGTTGAAATAAGAAGAGAGAAAAAAAAATGTATTATAATTTTAATGGGGATCAAACATGGACTTTATTTCAAAGCTCACAGATTGGCACATTTTATCCATTGACGATTGAAACTGCCACATCGACACAAGAAAGACATTTGCTAAAGAGCTAGAAAGCTCTATAAATTCATAGATGTGATGTAAGCATGTTAGATGCCAAAGATAGAAACACGACTCATTTTAAAATTCACAAAATGTTATATATATCGTACTACAAAGAGGATTTTATCCCTTTTTCACAGGATAGGAGATTCTTTCTCAAATTACTGAAATTCTACAAGAATTTTACCACGAATATAATAATTAAGGACAATGTCGTTAGCCCTTGATTGACACCAATTCATAATCTGTTTATAATCGATTAGATCATCGTCTATTTACGTATTTCATGAAATCTACAAGTACTATCCACTTATTTTACCATTCATTTCTATATTTTTTATAATTTAAATTGATTATAAATTAACTCGTAAATATGCTTAGTTTCGATAATTCAACACTTATTTTTGAGTGAATCTAATTTTCAGAAGAACCAGGAAAGATTTATATGGATATCAAGTTAACTTGTGGTCTACTTTGATTTCATTGATTAAGAACAAGGACTTAGATCATCCATGGTTCCATTGCAACAATTCCACAGGAGAGAGATACTTTCTTATCATTTTTACTTTCTGATTGTTACGATTAGTTCAAGAAAAAATCAGCTGTTTTGTTTCACAAAATATGAAATAAGAAACTGAAGATGAAAGAAACATAAAAGAAAAAATGCAAGAACACGATATTTTCGCCCTAAGGTAAGAGATTCGAAATCGAAGTCCCTAATCCCCTTTTGAGCTTCCGCCACCGGAAGGAATCACTATATTAACCGGAAACCCAAAGATTACAGTTCACAGGTCATGGCACTCAGGTGAATCACATCAAGATTTCGCATACAACAACCCACAGAGCATATATTGAACATCCACTCAAGGATCGAACCCTATGAAACCACTCAAGATCTACTATGGCTATAATAACAATCAATCTATAGGGGCTTTTGTTTGAGTGCAAAAAGAAACAAAGAACCAATAAAATGAGAGAGAACAGAGAGTTCGAGAGAGAGGGAGTTGGTAAAATGAAAAGCCACCGATTCCAAACCCTAGAAGCCAACAGAATATAGAAGCAGCTGGAAGGTCTCTCATCAACGGTAAGAGAGGTGACACTTGGCAAGATCTGGTGCATCTGTTCTTATTAACAAAAACAAGTTTAATCAAAACACGTTTTTTTATCTCAATCCGATCAACCCAATCAGCCCAGCTCAAGTGACAAATGATCCAGCCCACAAGCCCATCAGTTTTATTCTAGCCCAATCATCATTGTGCCACAATAATTTTTCTCTACATTCTCCACCTTGGTACAATGATACCAGCATCATTTATAGTGATTCCTACAGTCATGACATCATTTACTCGGGTACCTGATACACAAATCAGCAGCAATTTATATTAAGCTACTTTAAACAGTCCAAGAACTTGTTTAAAGGCAGTATTTTAGTTCCAACATTAGCAAGGTTAAAATGAGTAGAAATCTTTTCAAGTTTAACAATACCTTGAGAAATTACATCTCTAATAAAATGAAATTTCACATCAACATGTTTAGATCTATTATGTAGCACAGGATTTCTACTCAAATATATAGCAGATTGGCTATCAGAATGTAAGACAACATCATTTATGAAGCCAAATTCATTTAAAAGTCCTTTTAGCCAAATTTATTCTTTGATTGCATCAGTAGCAGCTATATATTCTGCTTCAGTTGAAGACAAGACAACAATCTTTTGTAATTGTGATTTCCAGCTTATACAAAAATTACATAAAGTGTAAACATAAGCAGAAGTTGATTTTCTGTTATTCCTATCACTTGCATAATCTGAATTTGTGAAACCCTCAAGAAAACACCCTCAGATTGTTTTCTATACTCAATTCCTAGGTCACAAGTCCCTTTTATATATCTTAGAAGCCATTTCATAGCTTCCCAATGAACCTCACCAGGATTTGACATATATCTACTCAATGCGCTTATTGAAAATGCCAAATCAGGCCTAGAACAAATCATTAGATAAATAACTGACCCCACAGCATTAGAATATGGCACTCTAGCCATCTTTTTTAACTCATCTTCTGTTTTGGGACATTGATCATTAGATAATTTGAAGTGATTAGCTAAAGGCAAGCTCACACTTTTAGCATCAGACATTGCAAATCTTTCAAGTATTTTCAAAGCATAAGATTTTTTATTTAGACTTAGTGAGACCTCTCTTCTATTCCTTTTAATTTCGATACCTAAGATTTTTCTAACATGACCTAAATCTTTCATTTCAAATTCAGATTTTAATTTGTTTTTAATTGATTCTATTTCCTTTATGTCATGACTTGCTAAAAGCATGTCATCCACATACAGCAGGAGATAGAGTGAATTCTCACCGCCGTTTCCTTTACAATAAAGACAAGTATCAAAATTATTTCTTTTAAAACCAAGTCCAAGTACAAAAGTATCAAATCTTTTGTACCATTGTCTTGGAACTTGTTTTAGACCATAAAGTGATTTTTTAAGAATGCATACTAAGTCTGAATTTTTATTCACTTCAAAACCTTTAGGTTGTTCCATAAAAATGATTTTTTCAAGATCTCCATTTAAAAACACAGTTTTTACATCTAATTAATTCAATTCCCAATTGAATTGAGCTGCTAGAGCAAGTATTACTCTAACAGTTGTAAATTTTACAACTAGAGAAAAGATTTCATTGAAATCTATTCCCTCTTTTTGGGCAAAACCCTTAGCCACAAGTCTTGCTTTGTATCTAATGTCATTGTCATCTTTTTCACCTCTTTTGATTTTGAAAATTCACTTACAATCTATAACTCTTTTTCCCTTAGGTCTTTTTACTAGGGTCCATATTTTATTCTTCCTCAATGATTCCATTTCATCATGCATTGCAGTTAGCCAATGCTTAGAGTCCTTGCTATTCATAGCATCTTTATAGGACTCGGGTTCATTTTCAATGAATCCCTGAACAGTGAGAAGAGATATCTCATCTTCAAATCTCACATGTGGTCTTATTTCTCTCCTTTCCCTATCTCTAGCAAGTTGATAATCATTCAATAGTTGATTGACTTTATAATCATATTCAATTTGATCAGTTTCATCATTATTTTGAATCTCAATTTCACTAGATTCATTTTGATCAGGTTGTAGATTATCATTATTAACTTGCTCCACCTCAATTTCAGTTTCTCTTCCTTCATTTTTAGTCTAATCAGATTCATTTGTTTTATTTGCAGATTTTAAACAAGGCAAATCAATCTCATTAAAGACCACATTTCTACTTATTATGATTTTATAACCTTTGGTCTCTCTTACCCAAAGTCTATACCCCTTTACCCCTTCACCGTAGCCCAAGAAAACACACTTAAGGGCCCTAGGTTCAAGTTTTCCCATAGATTGATGTGCAAAGGCTGTACATCCAAATATTTTCAGATTACTTAAATCTACATGTTTTCCTATCCAAACTTCTTCAGAGGATTTAAACTGTATAGCACTAGATGGGCTTCTGTTAATGAGATAACTAGCAGTTTTTGCAGCTTCTCCCTAAAAAAACTTGGGAAGATCAAAACCTATTAACATGCATCTAACTTTCTCAAGAATAGTTCGGTTCATTCTTTCAGCTAAGCCATTTTGTTGTAGGGTGTGTGTCACTGTTCTGTGTCTCAAAATGCCATGCAATTTACACAATTCATGAAATTCAAAATTGCAAAACTCAAGCCCATTATCAGTCCTCAACACTTTAATCTTTTTATTTGTTTGATTCTCAATCAAAGTTTTCCATTCTTTAAAAGCATTAAAAGTGTCAGACTTATGTTTACGCAGAAAGAGCCAGTTTTTTCTAGAAGAATCATCTATGATTAAAAGAAAAAATCTGAAACCAATATGTGTAGGCACAGAAGCTGGTCCCCAAAGATCAGCATGCAAATATTCAAGAATAGATACAGATTTATGCATCCCAGGCAGAAATGGTAATCTATTTTGCTTTCCTAGTATGCAATGATCACAAAAACTGAGTTTCTCAATTATATCTTTACCAAAAGTACCTTGTTTTTTCAAAATCTGAAGTCCTTTGTCACTAATATGGCCCAATCTTTTATGCCATAATTGTGACTTATCATTTGGAGCAGAAATTGCTGCTGATGTAGAGTCAAAAAAGTTTTGAGTGTGTAAAATGTAAAGCCCATGTCTCTTGGGGGCTTCTGCAACTATTTGAGAGCCTCTCAAGATCTTAATGTATCCTTTGTTAATCATAATATTGTAGTTCAGGTCATCTAGGATTCCTAAGGATATCAAATTTCTTTGTAGGTCAGGAACATACCTGGTCTTTTCTAAGATCAATTCATTATTACCTTTTAACTTTAAAGTAATTGATCCTATTCCTTTTACCTGACAAGTCATGTGATTACCTATTAATACTTGACCTCCATTTACATTTTCAAACTCACTAAACCACTCTCTTTCAGGATACATATGGAAAGTGCAACCTGAGTCAAGGATCCACTCCTGACTGGGTGAACTGTGTGTAGCAACATAGATCTCATCTACATTGTAGTCATTTTTATAAGCCAAAGCAGCACTTGCATCATTATTGGACTTATTTTTCAAGTCACTAAGTCTCTTATGACAATCTTTGATAAAATGACCTTCACCTAGGCAGTAAAAACATTTTTTATCCTTGGTCTTGTTTTAAATTTTATCTTTAAAGTTCACCTTCTTCTTGTGTCCTGGTTTTTTATTGAAATTGGCCATCTTTGTGTTTGAATTAGGTTTGGACAAATTTTCACCACTACTAGATTCTCTTTTTTCAGATTTTAACTCTAACTCTTTATTTCTCAATGCATTTATTATCACATCAGTAGTTAGAGTCTCCATTCCATATTCAATAGCATTTTTAACATCTTTGTATTTATCACTTATTGAATTTAACAAAACCACAGCCAACTGATCTTTTGAGAGTTTCTCATCACAGTCGGCTAAATCTATCAATGTTAGCGTCAAGATCAAGAGATGGATCCAATTTGAAACCAAGAAATTGTTTTAGAAGATACACTTTATAAGGCATGGTTTTATTCAAATAAGTATCTTCCAATTTTTTCCACAACTCAGCAGCAGTTTTTGTCTCACCAATTTTTCTCAAAACATTGTTAGACAAATGTAAAAATATAGAACTCCATGCAGTTTCATCAAGGTCAGTTTTCTTATTTTCTTCCATATCATTAGGCCATGTCTCATCAATGGCTTTTGCACATTTTTGTTGAAGTAAAAGGGCTCGCATTTTCTGGCACCAAAGACTAAAGTCTCCTTTACCATTAAAAATTTCTAGTTCAACTTTTGTTGACATAATCAAAACACAATTTGATAATGCAATGTGCAGGCAGATCACTTGCAACTAAACTAGTATATATAACTTGCAAGAAGTCAAATTTCATACACAGTAAACAAAATTAGAGTGTACAGTCAACAAGTTATATATTTCAAATCATTCAGTAAGTGAACCCAACAAATTGATTCACTATAGAATAGATAGTTTACTTAAAATTAGCACATATAAGTTCACATATACCTAAGTCAAAGTATGATATGTACAGTGTAAGAAATATATGTAAGAATCATGTAGGGAAACTAGATCGATGACTGAAGTCAAGGCAACCCTAAGATTCCAGACAACTCAAGAGGTTTCTGGACATAGGCATTGCCAAGAGAAGTCACAAATCTAGGGTTTAAGGCTTGGTTGCAGAGATCTCATAGTACAGGCAACTACAGTATATGTAACTCGAATAATATGGAACAAACTCACCAAAGAAACCTTGTTAGGGTTTCACGAAAATAACGAGTTCATCAGAACCAGTGCATGAAACCTTTGAATCTACCAACACCGATGCTAAGAACCACCGTCAACAAGCTCTGATACCACCGTTATGATTAGTTCAAGAAAAAAATCAGCCGTTTTGTTTCACAAAATATGAAATATGAAACTGAAGATGAAAGAAACATAAAAGAAAAAATGCAAGAACACGATATTTTTGCTCTAAGGCAAGAGGTTCAAAACCGGAGTCCCTAATCCCCTTTTGAGCTTCCGCCACCGGAAGGAATTACTATATTAACCGAAATCCCAAAGATTACAGTTCACAGTTCATGGCACTCAGGTGAAATCACATCAAGATTTCGCATACAATAACCCACAGAGCATATATTGAACATCCACTCAAGAATCGAACCCTATGAAACCACTCAAGATCTACCATGGGGCTGTAATAACAATCAATCTACATGGGCTTTTGTTTGAGTACAAAAAGAAATGAAGAACCAACAAAATGAGAGAGAACAGAGAGTTCGAGAGAGAGGAAGCTGGTAAAATGAAAAGCCACCGATTCCAAACCCTAGAAGCCAACACAATATAGAAGCAGCTGGAAGTCTCTCATCAACGGTGAGAGGTGACACTTGGCAAGATCTGGTGCATCTGATCTTATTAATAAAAATGGGTTTAATCAAAACACATTTTTTATCTCAATCCGGTCAGCCCAGCTCAAGTGACAAATGATCCAGCCCACAAGCCCATCAATTTTATTCCAGCCCAATCATCATTGTGCCACAATAATTTTTCTCTACACTGATGAAATGATTTAATTTGTTATTATAATATCATTCATTGACCTCGATTTTCATGGACAACATATGCTGTGTCCACTCGTAAGCTATTTCAATCGTCGATATTCTAAAATTGTGGACATGAGAGAAGCTCAATAACACGAGACAAATGTGTTTGGGTTCTAACGGTAGATTTGTAGAGCTATTGTGTAATGATAACCAATCGCAAACAACTCAATCAAAGTTAAATAATGCAAATTTGTTGTTAAATAAATGTACATTCAGTAGAAGAAAAAACAAAGACTAGCTTTTAGTGTCAAGAATTGCATTAGCCTTCAAATGTTACATGGATGAGGTATTTATAGTATTACAAACGAAATGATAGCCCTTGGATTAAAGTACACATGGCCTCATCTCCTCCGTCAAAGCATCTAATCCTAGGCATTAATTTGGACTCGCAAGCCTATGGTTCATTTAATGCTTACACGGAACAACCACTTCATTGACAAGACTTGACATTTATACTCATTATAAATGTCTCATCAATCATTCAAAAAAGATTTCATACATAAATTCAAGATCTTTTTCGTGTGGGTCATCACTTGCTGTAACGGACTTCGTACTTTGTGGAGCTTCCTCACCCCAATGCCTCTAATTTGACAGAAGAGATATGAATGAGCTTCGGACTAATGTCCCAGGCCCCGTCACTTATGTGGGAAATTTCGCTAGAGGTGGTTCCAATACGTGAGTAGGTCGGATGGGTGGACTAGCCCAATGGTTGATCAGAGGGCCGCGATGGATCAACCACATGGATAAGAGGACTTCGGTGATGTGAACACGAGGACTTTGATGACGTGGAGTCATGTGTGGCAAGGCATAACAATATCCCCCAAAACCATATATAGTTTATTTATATTATGCATAGACTTCAATAATAAACGGGATTCTAGCATTCCGTTAAATAATAATAATAATAATAATAATAATAATAATAATAATAATAATAATAATAATAATAATAATAATAATAATAATAATAATAATAATAATAATAATAATAATAATAATAATAATAATAATAATAATAATAATAATAATAATAATAATAATAATAATAATAATAATAATAATAATAATAATAATAATAATAATAATAATAATAATAATAATAATAATAATAATAATAATAATAATAATAATAAATTTGTATCCTAACATCATTTAATTATTATATTCACCAATCATCTTCAACTTAATCAAATATTTCACAAATACTAAGTTCGAACTAATTTTATTTTAAGAACGAACAAAAGAATTTATTATAAATGAAAGGTAAAAAGAGGAAGCAAGAGAGCACGATGCTGATTGTGACTATACAACGTTAAAGCCAAAGACTACAAAAGAAATGTCAATGTAGTGTAGGAACAACAGAGACTTGAGTCTCCTCCTTATATGGACCATTTTTTCTTTAGCTTAGTAATAATAGTTTCTCGTGGGAACAAACTATTATTACATTTTAAAAAAATTTCAAAGTAAAAGAGTTTTAGTCAGGGGTGGACAAAAAAATCGAAAAGATCAAAAAAAACTGAGTCTGGTCAATTTGGGAAAAAAAAAAAAAAACAGTTTAATTCAATTTATTTTTAACCATAAAAGGTCGGGTCGAGCTAGTTACGGTTTAAGCAATCAACTCGTCAATTAACCGACTTGACTTGCTAATACATTTTTTATTCTTTTTATTTTAAAATTCATATTTTTAAACTTAAAAAATATAATAATAAAAATATAATTCTTTCTCAAATAATTTTTTTATTTGTCTATATTTTTTCTACCAAAACTTTAAATTCCAAAAGAAAGCAAATGCAAGAAGAGGAATTGTTTATTGTAAACTTCAAATTCAGATTGTAGCCTTGTTTATTACTTTGTTATATGGTAACCATCAGATATATAGGATGATTTTGGAAAACTCAACCCTTTTACCATTTACATTATGTATATTATTAATACATAATACGCAAGCAAAAATAAAAAATTTATATATGTAGGCAAACAAATTTGTAACCCAAAATAGGGAAGTAATTTTTTCTAATTTGGACAAAGGTTCAAATCGACCTATTTGGTTTGATTGGGTTTCAACAATTGGATTGGGTCGGTTTGAGCTGAAATTTACCCAAGTCGATCAAGTCGGTTTTGGGTTGAGCTCAAAACCAACCCAACCCAACCCAAATCATCTTCAAGCCTAGCACGGATAAAGAATCAATTACAAAGTGGTGACATCTATTTTAAAAAATTGACTCGAATGAAAATTCAATGGCTTATTTGGTTAGTTTAACTCTAAAATGTTCAATTGTAAGAAACAAATTCGTGAGTTATGGAATGAAAGGAACGAAAGCAAGTTGGATTGACTAATATGTGCTAACTATTCTACATCCCTATTTCTTGCCTTTTTACCTCATTGGTGCGCTCTCTTCTACAATTCGATGATCAAGAAGCATGATGCTAAGTGTCCCCCTATATTGACCCTGTGAAATTTACCCTGTACGTGGGGCAATTTTCAAGAAGGAAAGAGGTAAGACATGATTGAACAAGACAGCTAAAATGGGCCCAAGTTTTTATTTCTTAGAAAGTTATGATATATAATTCTTCGTTCTTGCTTATTCATCTTTATCAAGTTGAGTTTCACTAGCCAACTTGGTTGATGTTCAAAAAAATTGAAGTGAGATATATTTAAATTAAGCTCACGTGATAATTTAACGAAGATTTAGAAGTTTGCTATTATATTATATTATATGATTGTGGACTATTGTGTAACAATAGTAAAAGATTGAAAAATAACTTGTTCATTTTCAGATATAAAATTAACTTCACTATTTAAATAATAGCAAAAAGACTAACCACACTACGACTAAAGCGGGAGGGGGATCTTTTCTTTAGTACTTTGTTTGGAATTTAGGATCATTACGAATTTGAATTGTGCACGTCTCTGGTGAACTGACTAGTTGCGATAAATGTGTGACAACAATAATTACACTATTTGTCCTTATTTCGCCCAATCTCTTTCTTGAAGTGATATTGCAGAGGTTATTGTTATCACTGGGGACTTTAGAGTATTTACAATTTCAAGAGATGTTGCAGAGCATTTACAATTTCAAGATTTTGAGTTCAGATTTTACAAAAATAAATAAGTTTTGAGTAATAGTTTGATTATGTACCATTTTTCTAAATAATACAAGTTTTGTTACCACTGGGGACTTTAGAGTATCCCTTGATTTCTGTTGCAATAAGCTATGTTCCTAGTAGTTAACTTACATCAAGTGCCTATTTGGTAGGAATTTTGATAATTGATTTTTGAGAAAATTGCAGTCGAAGTACCTAACCTTTCGTTTATTAGCAGACTTTACCCAAATCTTTGATTTGTGCCACCGTGAGTACCAAACTTTTAAAAAATATGCAGCTCAAGTCCAAAATGACGATTTCCGTCTGTTTAACCCCAAAATCCGTCAGTTGACCCCAGAAATTAAAACTCTGATTATTTTTCTCAAATACAGTAAGGGCAATTTGGATATATCTCATTTTCCCTATTAAATTAAAAATTAAAAAAACAAACAGAAAAACCATAACCCCCCACCCCATCTCCTTCTTCCCCAACCCCCTCACCCCAAAGCACTAAGCATCACCATCACCTAAAACCACCTCCGGCACCACCACCTTCGGTACCACCAACTCAACATTGGTCACAACGCTGTCTTAAAATCAAACATCACCACCACCTAAAACCAATAGCTCCGTCAAGCACAAGAAAAAACTTCCAATGCCGAATGAGACCACTTTCCTTTTCCCATCCCATGACAACAACCATTTTCTCAGACACTAACACACCCATATCGGAAAGTTCACCTTTTTACTCCACCAATCACTTGTTGGAATCTTCCAAAAATTTTCTAAATTTTTAAGTGCAAGTCGATCAAATTTTCACCAATTGAATTCAATTGATATATGGCGACATGACCACCACCAGGAATACTTTCTTAGAATAAGCAAGCCTAAAATCAGATAGCAATCAAACAAGAAAAGCGATTTGAAGAGGTTTTGCCATACTCAATTTTGTGATTTTCCTTTTTCCTTTTTTAATTTTTAAGTTAATAGGGAAAATGAGATATGTCCAAATTGCCCTCGCTGTATTTGGGAAAAATATCAAATTTTTAATTTCTGGGGTCAACTGACGGGTTTTGGGGTCAAACAGACGGAAACCGTTATTTTGGACTTGAGCTGCATATTTTTTAAAGGTTTGATACTCACAGTGGGACAAATCAAAGGTTTGGGCAAAGTCTGCTAATAAACGAAATGTTTGGTACTTCGACTGCAATTGTCCCTTGATTTTTTGGCTGTTAGAGATAAAGTGGGTTATACATGTTAGAGAAGAATTCAAAAATAACGACTGGAATAATGAAATAAAGGTTAAAAAATTGATTTTAATTGGTTTAAAAACTTTACCAAACAAGCTCTAAAGAGAGATATGAAATAGAATTAGTTAGTGATATAAAAATTTTCTTGTGAAGCAATTTGTATAAGATTAAAATGTTCACGTATAAGTAATGATTAAGTTGTAGAATAATTTTTCTACTGATCCAAGATGTACATAAAGAAATAATTTTTTTTAAAAAAAGTAATATTTTAACTCAACTTAGGAAAAAGTAACCTATCTTAATATAGTTTTGAAGACCAAAAAAATAAAAATAAATCTCAAATTCCTTTACTTTTAAGGTTAGCCAAACTAATTCTAATTTGAGCTGTCTAATAAATCATATTTTAGATTAATATTATACATTATACAATTCATAATGAATATAAAAAAGGGTTAATATTCAAATCAATACAAAATTAAGGGTAATGAGAGAAAATAAATGATACACAGCGCTAAGGGATAAAATCTCACATCGAATAAAGGTGAAAAATAGATCAACTTATAAGAAATTGGATTAATTCTCTTAACAAAGTTGATTTTTTAAAATGGAAACTCAAATCTTAATATGGTAAATTTCAACGAATAATTTGATCCGATTAAAATTCAAAAAATAAGCACGCGAATTTTAAGACTAGTCTGCTCAAACAAGCCATCATCTTGCGGGACATATTAAGGGATATAATCTCACGTCAAATAACGATGAAATATAGATCAACTTATAAAGGATTGTGTTACTCCTCTTAATAAGGTTGATTTGTTGAGATGAAATTCCAATCTTAACATATAGCGAGATTATTAATGTTCACTCTTAAAAATGAAACTGCTTGTGTATTAAGGTCTCACGTTCAATACCATACAGATATTGAGAGCCTGTTTAGGAGTGATTTAGAGAATTGATTTTTTGACTGTTAGAAGAAAAGTGGGGTCCAACTGTGAAAGAAGAAATCAAATATGACGGCTGAAATAGTGAAATAACAATAAAAAAATCACTACCAAACAAGATCTGAATCTATATCTCAAATTTGACCAATAAAGTATTGTAAAGTTTCAATTTATGAACTAATCTGAAACATATACAGCTCAACGCATGTTTGTTAATTGTAACATCAATGAAGTCAAATCATATCTTGCAGGAAAAAAAATGAAAAAAAATAAGAAAAGAGTTGAGTAACTTATTTTGAGAGTATTTTAATAGTTATTTTTAAAGTACTTTTTTATACAAAAGTGAAAAAAAAATGATAAATTATGGAAATGTCTTTGGAGATAAAAAGTTAGTAAAAAGGCCTAGCAAAGCAAAATATGGCTAAAACTCTCATCCTGTCAATCAATCGATAAAAAAAATTTGTGATTGTAGAGGACAGATTTTTAAAAAGTTAGGGTCCGTTTGATTGTAAAGATGGAATTGAATTGAATTAAAAACGAATTTTAGGGAATTGAATTGTTTATAAATTATTTTCCTGAGAATTATAAATTATTGTGTTTAATTGATATAATTTTTTACGTGAAAAATGTTGAAATAAAAATATTTTTTTATGTTCGTTTGGCTTTGTTTTACATGAAAATTGTCAATTAAAGAGATAAAATTTACCGTTATTGGGTATGAAATTTGTTTCTATTGCCAACCAAAAAAAATTCAAGAAAATCATCTATCTTTTGTTGTTCGTTTGACTTTGTTTTATATGAAAATTATCAGTAAAAATGAAATATTTTTTTACAGTAATTCTTAGAATTTATTTTCATTGCCAAAAATATATAAAAAAAAATTCCTACAGTAACCGAGAATTCCAATTTTCATCATTTTGGTGAGAATTCCAATTCTATGATTTCATGGAAAATGCTAACGCGGCAAGAAAGTTAGAATTTCAATTCCATGGAAAATTTTGGACAATCAAACAACCAAAAGTTGGAAAATGAAATCCAACATGGAAAAAGTTGAGCAATCAAACACTATCTTAGTACAATTTATATAAATAACTATCCATATCCAAATTAATAAAATCCCACGACAGAGAAATTAATAATACATAATTAGATTAATGTTCCAACTTGAAAACAAACCAATAAAATTGCACATTTAATATTCATGTATCGTGAATAAATATCTCAAATTCAATCGTTATACCATGTACAATTACAATTTATGAACTAATTTGAAACATATATAACTTAACAGCTGTCCGATAACTGTAAATGACATCATATTTTGCGAAAATTAGAATTCTACGTATTGAAAAAAATCATATCTCACATAAATTTAAACTTTTTTTTTTATACCCAGGTGTCCCAACTTCGTCAGACTAAATCCTGGACATCAAGCTTCCGGCCCCTCATTAGCTTGAGGAAGTTAATCGCGGGTTGTGCTCTTATTAGCTCTCAGGTTCCTGCATGACTTTTTACTCCTTCTCCAAAGAGGGCCCTCTCCACTACCTTCCAGCACCTTGCCTTCGAGATAAATCCCTTTCCAAGATGCTGACTTCCAGGAATCGAACCCTCCACGCTTGGTTTGTGAGCCCACCAATGCAATTGTTCCACCAACTCGGATGTACCTCGGGGCACATAAATTTAAACTTTCTTTTCCCTTTAGGCTGTTGAAACATATATGGTGCAAACACATGCTCGCTAACCGAAATTCGCATAAATTCAAACTTCCTTTCTTCGCACTGGCTATGGTCCCAAATATGTAGTTTAGGAAACACCTATAAAAATGATGAAACAATGGCCACAATTGTTTAGGTAAACTTTTAGCTAGGAATCATATCAACGTTGTAACAGAACATTTGGCATTAACAGAGATTGGTCATTGATGAAGAATCTCAATTATCAAGGAAGACCACATTAGGAAATTTGAATTAATGATGCTGTACATACATAATGATGTACACATGGTTTAACACCCTACTCATATGGGGAGGGGGACCCACATACAATAAATTATGCGTGGATCTCCTTCCGTATGAGAGGAGTGTAACCCCCTCTGTACACCTTGAGGTGTATAAGCAATATTATCCTTAACGTGTGTTTGAGTCACATTATTTTTGAAGAATCTATTTTGAAATAGTTGATTGATAGAGAATGTGTGGTTAAAAATAGGAAAAAATTTTGAATTTACATGTAATATCATTTTATTGAAGAATGTGTAATTGAAAGGATGTCAAAATACCGTTTAAGAATGTATTTTTTTCAAAATAATGCTGGTCAAATAGGGCCTTAATTTTATTGGCAAAATAAGTTTTTAGACAAGGTCACATATTTCGAAGACTAAATTTAAAAGCTTCAAAATGCAATTTAATTAAAAGATAATTGCATCTAAATTATTTGCGTGTTATTCCAAATTTTCCACAATTAATTTCTTAAAAAAAATCTCATCCAATATCTCAAACACACGAAGAGAGAGGCATCAATTCATTGGATAGGGTGGACCACACGATGAGGTGGTCGCTCTCATTCGATGGTTGCACCACTTAGGATGGTGCGACCGTCTTACAAAAGTTTTTCTCCTATTTGACAACCATTATTGGGGGAAAAAAAAGTTTCGTATAGTGATTTTTAAGAGAATGTATGGTAAAAAAGTATGATTTTTTTTTGAATTTATGTGAAAGGCATGTTATTGTGTGAATATGTGATTGAAAATGTATATGTAAAAAAATAGTTCAAAAATAATAGTTTTCAAACAATGGCTAAACTTAGCCTCCTTTTGGAAAGAAACTACATATGATTTATAAATTAATTCAAAATCAAATATAAATATCAACCACATATATTTAATTAATACTACTTAGTATTCGCACATATCATGAGATGTACTATTATTTCTCTTATAAGCTATTTACAAATTTATCAAATAGACTTGATCAAGTAAAATTTTACCCACCACTATAGTTGTAAAGAAAACTTCCAAATATTGGTATTCGACTTAACAAGTTAGCTTTTAAACACTAAAAAGGAGGAAAATGTCCATCCATTTTTTCCTTCCGCACCCAAAAAAAAAAAAATAATAATAATAATAATAATAATGCGTCCTTTCATGTGAATTTTTTTTTTGTTTTTTGTTTTTTTGTCGAAAGTGTGACAAGTACACAATTTTGACTGAACAAAGTTGTTTCATTTTATATTGAAATCGCTTTAACTATCTCATCTGAAAATTTACCTCTTGTTTGACAATCATTTTTTTCTCAAACTCACTTTCAGTAACATATTCTCACAATAAAATATTTTATATGTAAACTTTAATTTTTTCCTATTTTTTAATTGCATATTCTTCGAAAAATCACTATTTCAAAACTCCTTTTCTCGAAAGATCTTTTTCTAACGATTGTCATATATGGGTTTAAGTTATCAAAGTAATTTATTTATTTTCATTTAAGGTCACGTCCATTAATCTGAATCATTTTAATATGACCAATGTTGCAATTTTTTCTATTTCATTTTAATATAATGTAAGAACTATCACCAGAAGTAATAATAATTTAAAAAAAAAAAATTCTACTTGTAAAGTTATTTCCCAGAAAGACCAGATATTATCGGACATTTGGCTGACCTTTATCTCATCGTGACCTTTTCTTTCTCATTGTCGTTTTCATGTGCCCAAAATCCCAGATGTTGATATTGTTAAAGGTTAACGCTTATTGTACAGAAAAAAATTTCAGAATTATTACAAATGTGTTTGAGATGAGGTGAATTAAAATATTATAAAAAATAATTCACCCACCTTGCATGTGTGTATTCTGTAAGAGTTCTGTACAATAATTTCTGTACGAGTAGCATTGCTCATTGTTAAAAGTCAAGGGATGTTTTGGGAAGACAATTACTCCATGTACTCTAATTTTTTTAACTCATTTTTAATCATGCCTTCTCTTAATAAAATAAGTTCATAAATTTAAAACTTTATTTTATTTTTATTTTTTATATTTTGACTATACATTAACTAAAAAATCAGTATTGCAAAATTTATTTTTTTAAAAGTAAATCTCAAACACACACTTAAATTGTTATTAGAATTAAATTTGAGTTTCGTCATCACACACACACATATGAAATGTACAAGTGGCAAATATATCTTTAATAAAAAAAATTAACTACTTTACAAATGAGGGAACGTGTTAAATCGAAAATTGAAATAAATGAGCACAAACAACTTCTTTTTCCTTTCGGTTGTTATTTATGCTAATCAAAAGTAAATAATATTAGCCTTTTTTCTCAATTATTAGCTGACTTTTGAAAGGATTAGGTTAAGATGAAATGATAGTCTCCATCAAACTTAGACAAGAGTATCTTTTCAACATGGTGCTGTCCGTTGGATAACTTAGCAAAACTACTTTTAAGTGTAAATATTCACCATAAAGACACGATAAGAAGTGTTAAGAGTTAGGGTTCTATCTTAAAATGTCGACCTTATTAAGAGAAGTAATCCAATATTTTATAAGTTGATCTATATTTTTATCTTTATTTGATATAGTATTATATTCTTAACAAGGAGATGAAATCTGGTGGTGAAGCCTGAAAAGAGCTCGATATTTGTGGGATAGTGTGACTTTTCAAGTGAAATTATTACTCACTCTATATCAGGTAAAATTAATTGTAAGGAGTCTCACCACCTGTTACTATTCAGAAACTCCATAGTTCAAATAAGACACGAACGTGAACAGAACATCGTGATGTAATTTCCAGTTTTCATAACTGTTCATTGTGATGCATATTGATCAATGGAACGGTATACGTGAGAACTTTTTGTTGCCTTGGAAAGGTGATCTTTCAGAAATGGTCCTTCAATTTTAGTAGGGTTGTCTGAATAAAGCAGATCCTATTGCCTTGGAAAGGTAATCTGTCAGAAATGGTCCTTCGATTTTGAAGATTTTCATTTGTACAAAAAATTGTTTTAAAAAATTCTATAAGAAATCTCACGTGTGGGATACATATTGTGATAAAAAATATCAAAAAATTTCCCACCTACTCCCGCTATGTTTGTTTTGTATGATTTCTGTGTGTGCAGTTTCTATACACACGGCAAGTTTTTTTGATTTTAGTATAGTTCGAATAAAGCAGATCCTATTGATCATTCGAAGCACTAAGATGATAATAAGTCTTGAAGCACGACTACACAGACACCCTCATATTCACAAGAAAATACAAGAAAAGGATTAACCCGATTCAAAACAACGAGAGAGTTTCGTGTACAATGAAAATAAATAATTTTGTTTCATATTACAATAGTGACACTATACTGAAGCAAAGCTCGAGATAAAGATAATTGGTTTCTCGAGACTCTTATAGTGTCATCTTGTTTAGGCAAACGTAATAGTCAAATTGTTTTGTCTTTATAATATCAAACTATTATCAAGCATTGATCAATTTATGGTCAAGGACGACTACAAACAATTTACGCTTTAATAGTTTTGTTGAAAGTGGTTATGATTGAGGTGTTTTTGTGTTTACAGAGACAAGATTATTTAAAATAGTTGCCATAAATTGACGTAGATAACAATTTAGTCCTCATATTTTAAAGATAATGATTTCTCCAGTATCTTGTAGAGGCATCTTGTTAAAGGTAACATGATTGTCGAGTTATTTTGTCCTTAAAACACCATATACCGTAAATCATTGATCTTTTTGTTGTCCATAAGGAATGACGACTTTAGTGGCTTTGTCGAAAGTGATAGTAATTGAGGTGTTCACTAGACAAAATTGTGGCCACATATTGTTTTAAAGGACAATACTATCTGTACCGAATTTTTTTACCGAATCTTTTATCTATTATTCACAACATAGGTGGGGACCACATTTTTGCATTATTAAATTCATGCAGGGCCCACCATACATTGTGAGAGGGTGTAAAATACTCAGTAAGGAATTTGGTGTACAAATATCTTTTTCCTTGTTTTAAATAATTCATCCCAAGACAGGTCACCCCGCACGCACCCCAATTCCCTTTGTGTAAAAGTTTAGTCTGTCGCATTCAAGGCTTTTAAGGACAAAAGAGAGACACTTTATAAGATGGCTGAAATAGGTACACATTCTTCTCACTTTAATTTCTAAATTCCTATTATATCCCAAAAAAAGTTATAATTGAAAACAATTATGCAACTTGTACATTTTATTTGACACCAAATTTGACATTTTGCCACATGACAGAGCATGATTAGACAATTTTTAAAAACTACACAATTTCTCGCCAACAACGTTTTGAATTTTCAAAGCATATCAAACTTCATGTACGATGTGGAATGTACAAAAAGCTTTATTCTTGTTGCATATTGTCATACTTAGCCAACTACCTGGGCCAATGGCCCACTCAGGTCGAACCACGTGGCATTCCAGCCGAGGCGGTATATATTGCCAAGGTGGCTATGGTCGAAGCCCTCCAATCCGAGGCATGCCCTTTCACCGAGGCCTGTAATCGTAATCGAGGTCCACATGCTGAGGCCTATGACCGACGCCATGATGCGGAAGCTGGTTGAAGTTAGTCGAAACCCTCAAGTGGGAGTATTGTATGAAATGGCCGAAGCCGATGCAGGAGCCTCCGAACCACATGGAAGCGTCCTCCATGGTCACTTCTCCCAAGAGATCGTCTACACAAAGATCTCATTCGAATGATTGATGGAACGTTTGTCATAAGCATAAATGTCAAGTCTTATCACTAGTATGGAGGCCTTGCATAAGCAATAAATGCGCAGTAAGCTAGCAAGTCAAGCCTCCTGCCTAGGATAAGATGTTTGAATCAAAGAGATGAAACCACATGCCACCTCATCCAAGGGCTCCCATTTCACATGTATCACTATAAATACTTCTCTTGTGTAACATCAAATGACTAATGCAAGAATCAATACAAAGAACTACACTTTACTCAACTCTCTCTCTCATCTACTTGCAATACACAAATCGAGTTTACACATATTTACATATATATCTACGAACACCGGTTAGTAATTATTGTACAATTAGATCACGAACAACCCGCCGGATTCCGAACGTCACCGTCCCGTGTCGTTGGGCTACTCCCACGCCCTTTGAATCGCTCGTTGTAGACCGTCCACGTGTCATAGCGTGTTGGACATTCGTCCACGTGTGTGCGGATGAGACCGACATCTATTGACAACACTTTTTGGGGTCAACAATTCTAAATGAAAACAAGTGCATCGAACATCAAAACTACCCTCAAAGTCAACCGCTTACGCCATTCCAGTCGCTGCTCTTCACTTCCTCCCGCGCTCTTCACTTTCCAAGGCCATGTCAATGTTATGTTTTTCATGCGTTTCTTTTTGTTAACATGTTTACACCTATTCAAATCAAATGTCAACTAAAGTTTACGATTGTTCTAGCAAAGCAAAATATTTCAAATATATGTTAAAATTCTAATTCGCACGTGTTTGAAACATAAAACTCTATTAATTAAAGAATTTAAAACAAGTGAGATTTGAAGAAAGTTTTCAATGTTTTTACTAATATTCCAAAACCAACCAAATTGCAATAAAATTCCAATTCTCTATTTACATACAAACTCAGAAAAACTTATTTATTTTAATAAGACTCATAATCGAATTAAAACTCCTACTAAACATAAAGTAATGAGATACAAGTTAATTAACAATAATAGAATATTAGCTTAAATGTATCAATTATCATGCATCAGCAAGGATTCAAGATGTCTTTTTGAAGGTCAATTGTCATATAAAATTTAAGTATTTGTACATCTTTGGATAAATAATATTTTATAATGAAGTGTGTCACACGCATATGTTTTAGTCATTTTATTACATTGGTATTTGCACGTTTTAAATAAGCCATGAATTATTATGTGGCTAGATTTGAATGATCGTGTAAAGTACTGTTTGATTATTCAAAGTTTTGATACTCTCTCTCTCTCGCAATCACAAGAAAAACTTTTGTAGGACAGTAGCACCGTCCCATGTGATACGATTGGCGAATGGAGAGTCATCACCTCGTTAGGTGGTCTATCACCACTCAATGAGGTAGGGCCACATCAAGACCTGAGGTGGAAAGAGGAAAAAAAAAATTAAATCCTGAAATGGCCTCATCTCATTGGGTGAGGGTGGACCACTCGATGAGGTGGTGGCTCCTTATTTGACGATTGCACCACATAAATCGGTGCATCCGCCCCACCGAAGCTTTTCTCGTCAAGCAGGGGCTCAATGAAACAAAAATTCCACTGTTGCAAAATATATAAGTTACATAGAGTTCATAAATTTAAAATGGGATTACTACGAGCAGGAATGATGTAAACATCATGCTAATTGTACTCATGGACAACCTGCATCAATCGAGTGCTTACTTTCCATGACCTCTACACAATGAACAAACCTTACAAAGATAATGGAGAAATTTGCTTATGTAAGTCTTTGATCTGAAGATTTTTCATTCAACAAATTCGTACTGAACATAAAAAATTACTGTACAGTTAAAAGATTAAAAATTTATAATCTTGTCTATTATCCCATCAGTTACTAATAAAAAAACGTCCCCTCTAACATCATTATCATCAACATTTTTAATGTGTATTCTTTGTTTTTTCTTAATCAACGCAGTGATGTTTAGGCACCAATTTTCGTTCATAAGATACAATTTGACACACAAACTAGTGACAATATAATCTTATGCCACTAGAACTCCATATTCAAATCTAGTTTTACATCTCTCTCTCTCTCTCTCTCTCTCTCTGCGCGTGAACCTCTGCTTCTCCATGGCTACCTTGCAGTCATCTTTTAGCAGTCCAACAATCAAAATCCAAAGCTCCCAACAGTTCTTCACAAAATTGAACTCCATAAAAACCAGAAATCTTATCTTCTCCAACAGAAAAAGTTACCCAAAACAATCAACTGTCATAAAATGCTCCACTATTCCAAGTTTGTACCCTGAAATTCAAGAAACTGATGAAGAGCAAAGATGGGAAGACACGAGGCCTGTTAATGAAATCTGGAGAGAACTTCATGGCTGCAACAACTGGGAAGGCCTCTTAGACCCCATGAATTCTAATTTACGCAACGAAATTATTCGTTATGGCGAAATGGCTCAAGCCTGTTATGATTCATTTGATTTTGATCCTCACTCAAAATACTGTGGAACTTGCAAGTATCAAGGGGCACATTTCTTTGAAAGATTAGGCATGGCAGATAGAGGCTACACTTTAACAAGACATCTATATGCAACTTCAAATATAAACTTGCCAAATTTCTTTCAGAAATCTAGGCTGAGCAGTATTTGGAGTCAGCATGCAAACTGGATGGGGTATGTGGCAGTAGCTACTGATGAAGAGGAGATCCGCCGACTAGGGCGGCGAGATATAGTGGTGGCGTGGAGGGGCACCGTGACCTACTTGGAATGGATTCATGATCTCAAAGACATATTACATCCCGCCCATTTTAGGAATGATCCATCGATCAAGATTGAATCAGGGTTCTTTGATTTGTACACGACCAAGGAAAAGACGTGCAAATATTGTGCTTTTTCAGCTCGTGAACAAATTCTTGCTGAAATCAGGAGGATTATCCACCGGTATTCAACTATCTCGTCTAAAAGTTTAATTTAAAACAAACTTATTATTATTATTATTATTATTATTATTATTATTATTATTATTATTATTATTATTATTATTATTATTATTTTACTAAGGCTTATCTTCAATCCACATAGTTCATCTAAAAGTTCAAAATTTTATAGATGAAACAAATTTCCGTAGCCTCGTGTACAAATCAAAATTTTTTTATTCACTAAACGTCTAACATGTATGTATGATTTTCAACTTGGCGGTGCAGCTTGTACAACAAATCATCTCATCATAAACGTTATGCTGTTAGGGTTCTTGTAATTAAACTTTATCTTCAACAGGTACCCAGGAGAAAACTTGAGCATAACAATAACAGGCCACAGTCTTGGAGCTGCCTTAGCTCTATTAAGCGCCTACGACATTGCTGAGGTTGAATTAAACGTTGTAGATGACGGAGAAACGACGACAAAAATTCCCATCACCGTATTTTCGTTCTCGGGCCCTAGGGTTGGAAACTTAAAGTTCAAAGAAAGGTGTGATGAGCTTGGAATTAAAGTTTTAAGAGTCATCAACGTGCATGATAAGGTCCCAACGGTGCCTGGAATTATTACAAATGAGAAATTCCAATATCAAAAGTACTTGGAGAAGGCCATATCATTTCCGTGGAGTTATGCACATGTTGGAGTTGAATTGCCATTGGACCACACCCGCTCTCCATTTCTAAAGAACAATAATGATATGAGATGTGCACATAATCTTGAGGCCCACTTGCATTTAGTGGATGGCTACCATGGAAAAGACAGGCGATTTTGCTTGGCCACAAAAAGAGATATTGCACTTGTTAACAAGAGTTGTGACTTTCTGAAAGCTGATTATGGTGTGCCACCATATTGGTGGCAGGATGAGCACAAAGGGATGGTGAGGACTAGCGACGGGAGGTGGATGCTGCCGGAGCGGCCTAGGGTCGAGGCACTTCCGGCGGACACTGCCCACCATTTTGATCAAGTGATCAGATATTCTAGGGCCAAGCTAGGTTTACTATAGGCATTAAAGTTAGTGCTACCTATAACGTGCCTGTATTTAATTCAGACGCTATGATCTTTTTCTTTACAATGAGATAAGAGTTTCATCTTTCACTTCGCTTGTAAACTTTAAAGAAGAAATGAAATCCAGCAACTTCAATGCATCAGTTCTTTTTAAAAATATGATTATATAAATAAAAAATCTCTTGTCGTTAACTTTTTATTTAACTTAAATGATTGAAAAATTATCCACATTATTGGGTTTGCTCTTCAATAGTCACCAATTTGAATCTCTTCAGTGTCACTGAGGTGAGTACCCATTTGTAAATTTCGGGGCCTTGTGAAATTAGTCGAGGTGCGCGTGAGCTGGTCCGAACACCCATGATCATAAAAATTAAAAAAAAAAAAAATATCCGCTTCAGGAATTTGAAATAAATTTTATTAACGGAAAAATCAGGTCACATATTTCATCGTCAACTTCTTCTTTGTTATAATATACTTTAAGAACGAATTTTGGGATAGAATTTTAGTGAGTAAATAATTCTAAAATAAAATTTATTACTGATTTGTCGCGGGCAAACTTGTAAACCCGCTTATAATAGTACCACACCAGGGTGAAAATTTGTTGTTAATTGGCTCCAAAGATATTATTAAAGGAATCTTGTGGTCGTTCCGTCAAATCTGTTACAGTAAAAAAGGGAAGCAATGCTGAGGCACCACCTCGGCAATGGCCCACGCACCTTGAGGGTGTGTGATCGGCCACCCGTCAAGGTGACGCACCGTAATAGGGCGGCGTACTGAAGATTCTCTTGTAAAAAAGGAACAAAAGAGGGGGGAGAAATCTTCATTTGACTGGAGGGACTGAAAATGTGCAATCAATCATCACAAATTTACTAGTTACAGGAGTCCGACACTTTTTGCTCGATATTTGGGGATTTGGGTGTTTAAGATATTACTACATGATTGTAACAAATTTTCATTTATTAAAAAAAAAAAAAGTATCTAAAAATATCGTAGATTTTCTATTAGTTTTCTGCATAATGATGCCAATGTACTTGGTATTACTGGATACTATGTTATCAAGTCCGTGTTTGTAACATAACCTTTATTCAAATATGTGTTACTTCACATTAATGGGCAAGAACTACCATTTGGCAAAATTTGTGTAAAAAATTTATAAATGGTCAAAGTTCATTGATAATCATACATTTCAATGGACCCACAAATACTTCTACTTATCCATCATTTCATTTTATTTATTTGTAAATTAAATCGTCTATAAATTCTTTCCAAGCAGAAGCAAAATCTAACTCCAAAAAGTTTAACACGTGATGCCCACATTTTGATTTAACTAAGATTTAGGCGACCTCATTAAAATGTAGGAGACTAACTTGCTATTGAATAAATATGTTGGGGACCAACGATGCAATTTTTATATCACTAAAATGACAATTCTCAATTTGATTCCTAAGAATATATAGGTCCCCATCCACCACTAATGTCAAATCAATTCAAATCCCTGTAAATTTACCTCTTTTATGTAAGCAATTTTTGAAGCATATATAACTTAGATTCATAATGTTGATGAGGACTTTGATATTTTGCAATTTTTGAAGCATATATAACTTAAATACATAGAGTTGATGTGGACTTTGATATTTTTGGGACTGTTTTGATTCTTGAATAAACAGATGCCAATCATTTTTCTCAAGAAATCTTGGATATGGAACAAATTTATTTTTCAAGAAAGTATATTATGTCATTGAAAACTTTAATGACGTGTTTGTATGATGAATTAATTAAACCACTCTTAATCATATTAAAGAAGAAAACTATGTTGAAAACTTTAGAGAAAACGAGTTTTCATTTGTCATGGGATTTTCGCCCAGTTGGACTGATTTAATATCTCTTACGTGCCACGACAAATTTCCATTCAACACGTGGCACGTTCTGTTAATTGAAGTTGACAGAGATTAAATGGGTGATGGATGGATAAGTATTTGAATAGATGAGTGAGCAACAGGTTAAATTTTATAGTTCGGTGAGCAAATAGAAATGTAAATTGAAGTAGGGTGATCATTGATTAAATTTACTCTAAAATCTTTATTTGATAAAAATCAATTATTAACTTACCAAAAGCTTGCTTTATTCATTAAAATTCTAAATTCATTAAATAACTCAACTAAAATACAAATCAAAACAATATCTTTCGACCTCGATAACTTGGATTTCGCTTATTCAAATTACCTTTTTCTCGAGTCTAATATACATAATTAATTACGAGCTATTTAACAAATTCAATATTGATATATTTGTCATTAATCTATCAATATTTGAATATTTGACTAAAATAAAATTGAATTTAATATATATCATTTTGGTCCCCCAACTTTTCCAAAATATAAAATCTATAACACGTAAAATAATTAATTCTACTCTACTAAAATCTATGAGACTTTACATGGGGTTGTGTAATTTCCTCTTCCGAGAGGCAGGGCAGGAGAAAGCCCAAATAAGAAGTTTAGTCGGAATTCTTATTGGGGAAATTAGGCTCAACCATATATTTAACTTCTACTTTTGAAAAATCGGGTGATTAATTAAAAAAAAATTGCTAAATCAAATTGAAAATTCAGAATTTCATTATTTATTTAGTTTCACTTTTATGATGCTATTTCAAAAACTATGGTAATTTAACAATTTGTTTTCTATTTTATTGCAAAATAAAGGAAGAGTAAATAATTTACATAATTTTTACCTAGAAAAATACAACCATTATCTTTCCTTTTACAATGCCAGAGGGCCACAAATTTGTGATCGTAACTCTGCAATACAGAAGCGATCTAGACATAATTGTATGTTGATAAACATCTGATGCGAACTCGGTTAGCAAGGTTGTTATCGAACCCACAGGAATTGACACTAGATCCCAAGAACGCCCAAATACGATCAAGGTTTAGGATTTAACTTCTAAACGATGAACCAAGCAATCGAAAGTATATTAAAACAATAATCTCTTGATCACAAAGTCTCGAAATCTCACCCGAATTGTGGACTTGAACCAAAAAATCCAACAAGAACGATGCTTGAAAGACCACTTGATTAC
Source organism: Olea europaea var. sylvestris (assembly GCF_002742605.1). Lineage (NCBI taxonomy): Eukaryota > Viridiplantae > Streptophyta > Magnoliopsida > Lamiales > Oleaceae > Olea > Olea europaea. The sequence goes on from NC_036252.1 coordinate 5,891,011, forward strand.
ATAACCCAAAGATCCAACTCGATTTTTTGAACGCCACAAGAAATCACTTTCTTGATAACTTCGATTTGCCCATTTAAGAACAAGATAATTGAAGCGAAAAGTTTTGAGAGAATTTTTATTCAATAATTCATGTGAAAAGTATTGTATATTACAATGAGAAAATAAACCTATTTATACTAAAAGCCTAGCAAGTAGTTTGAAAAGGAATGAACTCTAAAAATATAAAAGTTACCAAAATTAAGAATTCTAAACAAAATAAAACTCCTAAGAATATAGAAATTACCAAAAATAAAGAATTCTAACCAAAACTAACAAATCGTGAATTTTGGAAACTTTCCATGTCAGAATTGACATTGCGGATCATATCAGTCTCTCTCTCTTCGAAAGGATTCGACCTCAAATCCAAATCTTGAATGTTCAAATTATAGCCTTTATCTCCAATCAACGCAAGAACATAAAATGGTCCATCTCTCCTCGGATGCAATTTGGACCGCTTTTGAGTTCAAACCCTTCTCTTGCATATGTAAATCCAATCTCCTTTACATTGATCAAAATGTGTATGTTTAGACGGCTTCCTCTTGCCATTTTGTGATGCTCTAAGAATGATTTTAGCTGATAAATCACCATTCATTTTCCATGCTTTACTCGGCCTAGGTGATTGTAGTAACGACAATTCAAACTGATACCTATTTCCAGGAATACCAATTTTGTAGTTCAATCCACTGCATATGAACTCCTTGCAAACAAATTCCTTCCATCGCATTTGAAACTCTGTTGTTTCCTCGGGAATCACAAATTCAATCTCATGTATATATGATATCCTCCTAAGCAAGATGTGGTTGATGTTGAAGTTTATCCACCAATTGATGCTTGATGCTTGGATTGTAAGGGATTCCAATGGGATTATTTTCTGGAATTAAATCTTCGGTGACTTGCAAAACAAAATTATTCAAAATACAGAGGGAAAAGTTAGTGTTCGCCAACGCTTCCTCAATTTTAACCTCCTCTTTATGCAAGCTCACTTTTGATTCCCTTTCATCTCCGACGACTCCCCCTTTTTTTTTCAAGTTAACTCTCGACTTCCATTTCACTCTTTTGTGGCTGTTCTCCATTTACTTTTACTCTCTTGCACTTTCATGTGATTAATTGAGATTTAACCTTGTCACGAAGCCTTGTTACTTCTAATTTGAAATCCCAACTTACCAACTCACTTGATGTACTACGCACAAGCTTCGCACTAGGTGTTTTCTTTTTCCTTAGGCACTCAACCCCATAAGATCTTCTAGGCATGTCCCTAATTTCCTGCTTATGCCGACCACTCCTATAATAATAATTTGGCGCATATCGTTTCCTCATAATCGCCCTCAACTCATCCCAATTCTCAATCGGCCTCTCACCATACCTTCACCTAGATGTTGTCAATTGATCCCACCAAATTGTAGCATGTTCCACAAATGAGTTCACAACCAAATTTAACTTTCTCTCCTCGGAGTAATTATGGCACTCAAACATCAACTCAACTTTTTCTTCCCACGCCACGTACGCCTCGGGATCACTACTCCCCTTAAATTTTGAAATTATCTTTTTCATACTCCTATAATAATTCATATTCTTTCTTCCAAACCTATCGCCTCTATTTTTCATACCCTGTATTGCATCATCAATCCACGCATCTTTATCACTATCACTACAATATTCGTATGCATCATAAATTTCATTCCTAAGCTCCCATCTATTCCTTCTCCGCACATTAGACATTCCAACACATTGATGTCCATGAATATTTTTTAATTTCACATCCAGTTTGTATAACTTATTTCCCATATTCTCCATACCCACCAACAACCTTTCAAATCGCTGCATCATCCTTTCCGACATTTCGAATTGACTTTGACGTGAATTCGACATTTTTTTGACACTTTCTTTTTTTCTAACTCTTTTTTTTTTGACTTTTTTGTTACTCAATTTTTTTTTAAAACTTGACAACGAATCAAAGACTCAACAAAAATTGAAAATTACAAGAACACCAATAACACAAAGAAAACGTGGAAAACAAAAGGACTCGACAAAAATAAAATAAAATTTGGATATAACATTGATCTTGGTGCCTCAACTTTGATACCAAATGATGCGAACCCGGTTAGCAAGGTTGCTATCGAACCCAGAGGAATTGATACCGGATCCCACGAACGCCCAAATACGACCAATGTTTAGGATTTAACTTCTGAACGATGAACCAAACAACCGGAGGTGTATTAAACCAAAGACTTCTTGATCACAAAGTCTCGAAATCTAACTCGAATTGTGGACTTGAACCAATAAAATTATGAACCAAAAAACCTAGCAAGAACGATGTTTGAAAGACTCCTTAATTACATGACCAAAAGATTCAACCCGATATTTTTTAACATCACAAGAAATCACTTTCTCGATAAGTTCGATTTGTCCATTGAAGAACAAAATAATTGAAGCGAAAAGTTTCGAGAGAATTTTCATTCAATAATTCATATGAAAAATCTTGTGTATTACAATGAGAAAATAAACATATTTCTACTAAAAATCTAGCAAGTTGTTTGAAAAGAAATAAAAATATAAAAATTACCAAAATTAAGAATTCTAGACAAAATAAAACTCCTAAAAATATAGAAATTACCGAAAATAAAGAATTCTAACCAAAACTAACAACTTGTGTATTTTGAAAACTTTCCCTGCGGAAATTGACGTTGCGAATCATATTAACATCCCATCAAATATCACAACAATCACTATTGTTTATCACATCTCACATGAATTGGTGACAATTACACGATGTAGCAGGGCCATAGACATAATTTCATTTTAAAACATCGCATCCAAGGTCAATGGTTGACATACATGTTAGACCAATTAATGTGGCCCCACGTAATATTATAAATAAATTAATATTTGGTCTATATTTATTGAAAATCTGATTGGTCATTGAGAAGTGACAGTTTTGTAACTATCCACTTTGATGGAAAGTGGGTAGTTTTGGCCTAAAAGAAAACTGCCTCTTTCTGCCATTTTAACGTGAATGAAAAACCATCAATAAGAACATTCAAGAACAGTAAGGAAAAGAGAGAGAACAGTTTTCTTTATTCTCACTGATTTCTCTTTTGCAGATTTAATAAATTCCAATTTTCTTCATGGATCAAGGTATGTTACTTGATCAAATTACTCATACGTGAAAATCATAGAATTCCAAGATCTTGGCATTAAAGTATGAATTTATTGCTTACATGTGGTATCAGAGCCCAAGTTATGGAATTCATGATTTTTCGTTAAAGATTAATGTTTTACATTCATAGATCTTTAATTTTTCGTATCGATTTATGGATCAATGCGTAAAATAAGAATGACAGATTCCGCTGCAAATATGTTTCTGTTTTCTGATTGACTGCTGTTAAAATAATAAATGGATCTTTGATTTTTACTGCACCGATATTAATCTGTGAAAAGAGCAGTCCCTGTTTCATCAGAAAAATTACACATCAATTGCATTTATTATTGTCTCACGTATTATGTAAATTAACGGATGGGATGACTTCCGTAGAAAACATTATAAATTCTGTCAAACCTGATGAATTATTATTGGTTGAAGAAAAGTTGATTTCTTGGTTTTCACAATGAAAAGTGGATCTGCCGTCCACTGTACGTATATAATTTTGGAAGTTTCTGGGCTACCTTTCTGCCTATGAATTTATGGGGACCTTCACCATTTATAACATGATTATTATATGAATAGAAATTGGAAACCTGACACGTTGAAAGGAAAGAGTGTACGCCTATATTTATGTCAAATTGGCCTTTGTATCAAATGTTTATTTCAAAAGGGCTCTAATTCCAAGACAATGGCAGAACTGTGTGCATATTAATTTTATACAGTAACTACAGAAGGTGGTACTCTCACTGTTGAAATGACAGTATAAATGAGTGCCTAATTTACTGTAGTAATTCTGTAATTAGTGTAGTTTGGGTGTCGAATTTTTAAAGTATCTGGCCATATATATATTAATTACTGACTACCTCACATGAACGATTAATTGTACTATGTGATTAGATGACTGCTTCAATTAATTTATCATGTGTTTTGTGGTTGGTCAAATGTACGTAAATCTGAAATTAATGTTATGTGATAAATATTTTGTTTATGTAATTTATGTTCAATTAATGTTGTTTGTTAGTCACCAAAGTGGCCAAACATTATGGGATGTAAACATTAAATTACATAATTTATTTGTCAAACACTCTTGATAATGTGATGCTTATAACAGGAAATGACATTAAAATTATTGATGTCAAGAGTGTATTGACGTTCATAGATTATAAAATTATTATGGATCGCCCAAAGGTTGATCGGTCAATTTTATTAATCTTGAACATGATCGTGGTTAATTGATATACTTAATTGGATCTGTTTTGTATATCCAAAGATGACAGACATGTTTGATTGGAGTATGATTAATTACCAATTAAGTGAAATTTAATTAGCATCACTATGTTTATTATGATGGTATAATGTAGTATCACCCAAAGGAGAACTACGGAATACATTTATTGTTGTCCGAATCTGAACTAAGTGTTTAAGTCAAAACTCAAAGCATTAATGTTAGAGCATTTTATATTTTGCAGTATCTGTTCCCGTTTCTCTGCATTCGCATGCTTCATCTGTACCACTGTTCAATGTGCTCAATTTCTCTGACTAGTGTGAACAAGTCCAGTTCAATTTAGGTGTTTTGGATTTGGACTTGGCACTTCAAGTTGAGAAACCTGCTGATCTCACTGATGAGAGCAGTGCTGATGAAAAATCTTTCCATAAGGCTTGGGAAAGGTCTAACAGATTAAGCCTAATGTTTATGTGAATGACCTTGGCAAAGAATGTCAAGTCTACTATACCTAAAACTGAGAGCGCCAAGGAATATATGAAGTTTGTGGAAGAACGTTCCCAAACAGCTGACAAATCGCTTGCTGGCACACTGATGGATACATTAACCACCATGAAATTTGATGGTTCTCGTACCATGCATGAGCACGTTACTGAAATGAGTAACATTGCAGCAAGACTTAAGACTCTTGGGATGACTGTGGATGAGAACTTCCTAGTACAGTTTATCATTAACTCTTTGCCTCCTGAGTATGGTCCATTCCATATGAATTATAATACCTTAAAGGACAAATGGAATGTGAATGAATTGCACAGTATGCTCGTGCAAGAGGAGACAAGGCTTAAGAATCAAGGAACTCATTCTATTCATCTTGTAAGTCGTCAAGGAGATGGAAAGAAATATAAGAAAAGGTCTGGAAAGGGCATTAAGCAAGGACCACTAAAGATAAATGAGTCTTCTGCCCAAATCCACAATAAGGAACACAAGAAAGATGTGTGCCATTTCTGTCGCAAACCTGGGCACCATAAAAAGGACTGCCTGAAACGTAAGGCATGGTTCGAAAGTAAAGGTAAGATTATTTCTTACGTATGTTTCGAATCTAATTTGGCAGAAGTTCCTTATAATACTTGGTGGATTGATTCTGGATGTACCACTCATGTTACTAATACGATGCAGGGATTCCTTTCAACCCAGACCATAAATCTAAATGAAAAGTTTGTCCTCATGGGAAATCGAGTCAAAGCTCCAGTTGAAGCCATTGGAACCTATCGTTTGATTTTAGATATTGAACATCATTTAGATTTATTTCAAACACTTTATGTACCTTCCATTTCTCGCAATTTAGTTTTTTTATCAAAACTTAATTCCGCTGGATATTTCTGTAATGGTGGAAATGGAAGTTTGAATTTGTTTAAACAAAATCATCTTATTGGTTCCGCTATTCTTTGTGATGGCTTATACAAATTAAAGCTTGATAATCTTTTTGCTGAGACTCTTTTAACCTTGCATCATAGTGTTGGTACTAAACGTGGTTTACTGAATGAACGGTCTGCTAACTTGTGGCATAAACGTTTGGGTCACTTATCCAAGGAAAGGATGGAAAGATTAGTAAAGAATGAAATTCTTCATGACTTGGATTTTAGTGATCTTGGAATTTGTGTGGATTGTATTAAGGGTAAACAATCCAAACACACAAAGAATCCAAACACACAAAGAAAGGAGCCACAAGAAGCACACAACTTCTTGAGATAATACACATCGATATATGTGGGCCTTTTGATGTTTCATCATTTGGTGGAGAAAAGTATTTTATCACCTTTATTGATGATTTTTCACGTTATGGCTATGTTTATTTGCTGCATGAAAAGTCTCAAGCTGTAAATGCTTTAGAGATCTTTGTCAATGAAGTTGAACGGCAATTAGACAGAAAGGTGAAAATTATTAGATCTGATAGAGGTGGTGAATATTATGGAAAATATGATGAAACTGGACAACACCCTGGTCCATTTGCTAAATTTCTTGAAAGACATGGCATATGTTCTCAATACACTATACCAGGCACACCACAACAAAATGGTGTGGCTGAAAGGCGTAATCGTACTCTAATAGAAATGGTTAGGTGTATGTTGAGCGATTCATCTTTACCTATTTCCTTGTGGATGTTTGCATTAAAGACTGCCATGTATTTACAAAACAGGGTTCCTAGTAAGGCAGTTCCAAAGACTCCTTTTGAACTGTGGACGGGAAGAAACCCAGTTTAAGGCACCTGCATATTTGGGGTTGCCCGGCAGAAGCAAGAATTTATAATCCACATGAAAAGAAGCTGGACTCAAGAACAATCAGTGGATTTTTCATTGGTTATCCAGAAAAATCAAAGGGGTATAGATTTTATTGTCCTAATCATAGTACTAAAATTGTTGAAACTGGAAATGCTAGGTTCATTGAGAATGGTGAAGTTAGTGGGAGTTTGGAACCACGAAATGTGGAAATACAAGAAGTTAGAGTTCAAGTTTCTCTACCCTCAACTTCTTCTAATGTTGTTGTTCCTCAAATTGTTGGACGGCATAACAATTTACCTGAACAACAAATAAATGAACAAACACCCCACAATGAAGTTGCTACTAATGAACCTGCATTAAATGAACCATAAGAAATAGCATTAAGAAGGTCATAAAGACAACGAAGACCTGCTATTTCTGATGATTATGTGGTTTACCTACAAGAGACTAAATTTGACTTGGGAATTGTTGATGATGATCCAGTTTCATTTTCACATGCCATTGAGAGCGCCAATTCTGATAAGTGGTTAGATGCTATGAAAGATGAGTTAAAATCTATGGAGCATAATGAAGTCTGGGATCTCGTCGAATTACCAGAATCATGTAAAAGAGTTGGGTGTAAATGGGTCTTTAAGACCAAGCGCGACTCTAATGGTAATATCGAACGATATAAAGTTAGACTAGTTGCCAAAGGTTTTACTCAGAAAAGTGGCATTGATTATAAGGAGACATTTTCGCCAGTCTCCAAGAAAGACTCACTCAGAATTATAATGGTTTCAGTAGCTCATTATGACTTAGAGTTACATCAAATGGATGTGAAAACCGCCTTTCTAAATGGAAATTTAGATGAAGAAGTTTATATGGATCAGCCTGAAGGTTTTTCAGTTAAAGGAAAGGAACACATGGTGTGTAAATTAAAGAAATCAATATACGGACTTAAACATGTTCCCCGTCAATGGTATCTTAAGTTCAACGATATCATTATTTCTTTTGGATTTAAGGAAAACATCGTTGACCGATGTATATATCTAAAGGTCAGTGGGAGCAAGTTTATATTTTTGATTCTGTATGTTGATGATATCTTGCTAGCTATTAATGATCTTGGTCTATTACACGAGACTAAGAAATTTCTCTCTAAAAATTTTGAAATGAAAGAAATGGGAGAGGCAACCTATGTGATTGGAATTGAAATATTCCGTGATAGGTCACAAGGATTGTTAGGGTTGTCTCAGAAAGCATATATCAATAAAATTTTAGAGAGATTTAAAATGGAAAATTGTTCAGCGAGTGTCGTTCCAATTCAGAAAGGAGACAAATTTAGTTTCATGCAATGTCCTAAGAACGACTTGGAACGCAAACAAATGGCAGTCATTCCTTATGCATCTCTTGTTGGGAGCCTAATGTATGCTCAGACTTGCACCAGGCCAGACATCAGTTTTGCTGTCGGAATGCTGGGCAGGTATCAAGGTAACCCAGGACTTGATCATTGGAAAGCTGCAAAGAAAGTATTGAGATACTTGCAAGGAACGAAAGATCACATGCTCACTTATAGGAGATCTGATAACTTGGAGGTCATTGGATATTCAGATTCAGACTTTGCTGGATGTATGGATACTAGAAAGTCTACATTTGGCTATTTGTTCCTCTTAGCTGGAGGGGCTATATCATGGAAAAGTGCGAAGCAGTCAGTCATTGCTGCATCCACTATGGAAGCCGAGTTTGTGGCATGCTTTGAGGCCACAGTTCAAGGAAATTGACTGCGGAACTTTATTTCAGGACTTGGAATTGTCGACAGTATAGCCAAGCCGCTGAAACTTTATTGTGATAATTCTGCAGCAGTCTTCTTTTCAAAAAACGACAAGTACTCTAAAGGTGCTAAACGCATGGAATTGAAATACTTTGCCGTTAAAGAAGAAGTTCAAAAACAAAAGGTGTCAATCGAGTATATTAGCACCAATCTTATGATTGCAAATCCATTAATGAAAGGATTGCCACCAAAGGCATTTAATGAACATGTCGAAAGGATGGGCATTATTGAAAATTATCATTGACATTATTATGTAATTGATGATGCTTATGTATTGACACTTGGAGCTCAATTATGTATTGTTTTTTACAAATGTTATTCCTGTCATAATTGTTGGTACATGTACATGAGTGAATTATCTGAATGCTGACAGGAATAGCCCTTTAAAGATATTATTAGAAACTTCTCATTACGTATCATGTTGAGTAAGGACTTATATTATAGTACATGGAAGGAATTATGCAAAAATGATGGTGTAAAATCACCATGACTCTTATTCGTCATTACTTAACGATGATATATTAAGTGACCAATGTATGAAGGATTTTAGCTTATCGTATGCGCATTATGTTATAGACCACATAATGATGTAATATTACTCGGGCCAAGTGGGAGAATGTTAGACCAATTAATGTGGCCCCACGTAATATTATAAATAAATTAATATTTGGTCTATATATATTAAAAATCTGATTGGTCATTGAGAAGTGACAGTTTTGTAACTGTTCACTTTGATGGAAAGTGGGTAGTTTTGGCCTAAAAGAAAACTGCCTCTCTCTGCCTTTTTAACGTGAATGAAAAATCATCAATAAGAACATTCAAGAATAGTAAGGAAAAGAGAGAGAACATTTTTCTTTATTCTCACTTATTTCTCTTTTGCAGATTTAATAAATTCCAATTTTCTTCATGGATCAAGGTATGTTACTTGATCAAATTACTCATACGTGAAAATCATAGAATTCCAAGATCTTGGCATTAAAGTATGAATTTATTGCTTACAATACAACCATAGTGTGGAGGGAGTCATATTCGACATCTTGAAATCACAACATACTTATAACGTTTCTTCTGACTGATGCAATGTCTAGACACAATTTCAGATATTTGAGTTAGGATATTGCCGACCAATGTGTTGTTTAAAAGAGAGAGAGAGAGAAAAAAAAGTTATAGTTTAGGGATAGATTTAAAAAAGAAAAAAAAAAACTATTTTTATGTATCCACCAAATACTTCTCGTATGAATCCTTTATTCAGGGAACTTAACAAATCAGTTACATTACATTATATCCTTAAAAAAAATGTATTTTGATATAACCTAATTTTTGTAATTTAAAAAAAGTGTTTCTTATTTCTTAAAATGAAACACTAATTAGTAAGGAGTTATCAAATTTCCTCTTTTTATTGTTTCCGTCCCTACTGAAGAAGCCCATTAACATGGATCAGAACTGGACCCATATTCAATGGGACCAATTACCAATCCTGTGAATGTATAGTGGAAATTATTTTGGAGCAGGCTTTTGAAGATTGTATTTTAAAAATCAAATTTAAAGTTTATTTATCCATAAATTAGGTGATAAATCAAAATTTTAATTTAAAATAATAATATTATATTATATTAATCTACCTACCTGCCCCATTTCACTCCAAACCATTTTTATTTTCTTCTTATTTATCTCTTTATTCTCTCCAATCTCTCCCTACTCTATTTGTTTCTACTTATCTTCTCGTCACCCACGCCCCGACTAGCAAGAGAACTAGCTGCGTACAACGACGCTCAATGGTCGCTACACGCGACAAATGGTCTCCATACTAGGCGAATCATCACGCGTGATGACGATGAACTGGTCGTTGTGCGACGCTTAGATTAATGTCAAAGATTATTATGCAAATGTCACAGATTAATGTCCATTGATCACATATCAAATAAAATTGGCCATAGATCAAACCGAATTGGTCACAAATCATATTTGCAGGTCACATTCCACAGATCACAAGTCACAATCCACATGACATAGTTCATATTACATAGGCTATACAAATCAATATCAACAGGTCATGGATTAAAATTAACTCATCACAAATCATATGTTACATGCCTTCGTGCCCTGATAACATGTCACATATTCAAGTTCACATGTCACATTTTATATGTTACATGTCATAGATAAAATTTTTACAGGTTATGGGTCATTTTGTAGAGGTAATAAAATCACAGATCAATGTCTACAAATCACAAAATCCAAGAGAATTGATCACAGGCCTTTAGATCAGTATTATAGATAACAAATCAATGTTCAAATGTCACAGATCCAAGAGAACTTGTCATAAGCCATTGGATCAACATCGCAAGTAACGATTTATATGTAGTTTAAACTGCACTGCAAAAAATTTACAATTTCACACTAAATCTAATAATAAATCAATCATCTGAATCAAATTTACATTCCATCGACGGACCAGTTCTCGACGATAGTTTAAATCACACCACCAAAAATCTCATTCCTTCAATCATTCTGACGCTAGTCGATTTTCCAAATTGAACTTCAATTAGATAATCCATCAATTCTCAACAATGTTTTGCTAAATTAAAAATCAAAACAAGTCGCTACCCTTGAGCTCTAATCGAGCACATTTGTCTAAATCGGTATTACCACCATGGTGTGAGAGGGGTAACGACAGGTGGATGCCGATAATTTTGATAGGGGCGAGTCTTTGGAGAGAGATTGTAGGGAGTTGAGATATTATAATGAATATTTATTAGATATAATATATATTATTTATTATCTAAATTTTGAACTTTTAAACATTTTTTCTTAAAATTAAATTGTGGTATAATTAAGGCTTGACTTATGTATTCTTTCCTATTTAACAATTATGTTATTTTTCTGTTAAATGTTTACATTTACTCAAAACATACAAATTGTTGATCTCCAAAAATGGCTCCAACATATGCTCTGCCTCGTCCCCTCAAAACCTGTGCACGTAGCACCCTATAAGAGGCAAAGACAGCAGGACAAAAAAAGGTCCGACGATCATTTGCACTTCGACGGTCAAGTCAACGGCTGGACAACGATAAATATATAGAATGCAATAGTAGAGAAATGAGGAATTTGGCTAGAGAGTTAAACCATACCTTAATAGTGTGAATGTATCCATATATATAGAGGAAATGGAAGTGAAGTGGGCCAAACGGGTTAGTGGGCCTAAGTTCGAGCCCAATAAAGAGGTGATTATGTAAGAATAATAATAGGCACCTCGGTAGGCGCCTCGGCTATACTTCTTAGGGCCTCGGTGACGCTTTGATTGGCCTTTTTAGAGCCTCGACTTTGGGGCCCAACTATAATAGACCTAGCACGGATCCAATAAGATGGCCCAATATGGGATGATAATTTATAGGCTTAACAGTAGCCCCCCAAGTTCATGGGTGAATATTTATATTAGCCGTGGACTTTTTAAGATTAGCTAAGTGTATGGTTGCTGCTGCGGTTGTAGGTTCGACTGTCTCTATTAAAGAGCTGACCCACAGGGGACGACAAGCGGGCTGAAGCTTGTGAATCTGAAGGTCGGGACTTATCTTCAATCGAGACACTGACCCACAATGGACGACGCACGGGAGATGGCTGAAGCTTTGTAAAGCTTTTGCAACGCTGCGACCCAGACGATGAACCACAAGGGACTTCGCGTCAAGAGGGTTGAAACTTTGTAAAGCTGATGGAAAAGCTAAAATGCGATCGATGTGGGAGATGGCTGAAACTTTGTACAACTTTTGCAACGCTGTGATCGAGGTGATAACCCATAGGGGACTCCGCGTCAAGAGGGTTGAAGCTTTGTAAAGCTGATGGCAGAGCTCATCTGGGACTAATATGCTAACCCATAGGAGACAACGCTTGGGAGATGGCTTGAAATTTTGTAAAGCTTTTGCAATGCTACGATCGAGGCGGTGACCTACAGGGGACTCCGCATCGAGAGGGTTGAAGCTTTGCAAAGCTGTGGATAGCATCTGGTGAGGCGAGGGATAGACGTCCCGCGAATAACTTGAACTATCGGAGTCTGAGTGTCTTGCCTTGGAATGATGAGGACTTAGAGCCAAGCTCGACGATAGTGAGAAGCGAGGAAAAGACATTTCGCGAAGCCATGAATAAACATCTGACGAACTGTCGAACAATTGGAGTCTTATAAGCTGGCCTCGAATAGAAGAGGACTTAGAGCTAAGCTCGGCGATAGTGAGATGAGGAATAAGCATCTCGCGAAGCAAGGAATAGACATCCGACGAACTGTCGAACTATCAGAATCTTATAAGCTGACCTCGAATAGAAGAGGATTTAGAGCTAAGCTCGAGGATAGTGAGGCAGGAAAAAACATCCTAAAGCCAAGAATAAACATCTGACGAACTGTCAAACTATCAGAGTTTTATAAGCTGGCATCGGATAGACAAGGACTTAGAGCTAAGGTCAACGATAGTGAGCGAGGAATAAATATCTCGCGAAGCCAGGGATAAACATCTGGCGAACTGTCGAACTATAGGAGTCGTATAAGCTGATCTCGGATAGATGAAGACTTAGAGCTAAGCTCGACGATAGTGAGGTGGAGAATAAGCATCCCATGATGCCAGGCATAGACATATGGCGAACTGTCTAACTATTAGAGTCTTATAAGTTGGCCTCGAATAGATGACAACTTAGAGCTAAGCTCGACGATAGTGAGGCAGGGAATAAGCATCTTGCCATGCTAGGAATTAACATTTGGCGAACTGTTGAACCATCGGAATTTTATAAGCTGGCCTCTTTAGAGCCTCAACTTTAGAGCCCAACTATAATGGGCTTTGCCCGGATCCAATATGATGGCCCAGTATGGGATGATAATTTATAGGCGTAACAGTAAAAAAACAAAGGTCCGACGATCGTTTGCATTCCGACGATCAAGTCAATGAGCAGATAAAGATAAATATATAGAGTGCAATAGTAGAGAGATGGGGAATTTGGCTAGAGAGTTAGACCATACCTTAATAGTGTGAATGAATTCATATATATAGAGTAAATGGAAATGAAGTGGGCCAAACGGGTTAATGGGCCTAAGTTCGAGCCCAATAAGGAGGTGATTATATAAGAATAATAATAGGCACCTTGGCTAAACTTCTTAGGGTCTCCGTGGCGCTTCGGTTGGCCTCTTTAGAGCCTCGACTTTGGGGCCCGACTATAATGGGCCTCGCCCGGATCCAATAAGATGGCCCAATATGAGATGATAATTTATAGACGTAACAGTAGCCCCCCAAGTTCATGGGGAATATTTATATCAGCCGTGGACTTTTTAAGATCAGCTTAGTGTATGGTTAATGCTGCGGTTGTAGGTTCAACTGTCTCTACCAAAGCGCTGATTCACAGGGGAAGACGCACGGGCTGAAACTTGTGAATCTGAAGGTCGGGACTTATCTTCGATCGAAGCGCTCACTCACAAGGGACGACACGTGGGAGATAATTTATAGTCGTAACACCAATACACATTTTTTTCTTTATCCTGTATATGAAATTGGTATTATGATGTCTTTCTTTTCCTTTTCTCTTCTTATTTTGTTAATATTTCTTCTTGCAATTGATTTAATAAGAATATCATTTTACCTTAAATAAGCTAAACACTTTCAGGTTTGTTCCAATTTGGTCCTGAATATTGCTTTTAACTTATTTTCGGCAACACTGTAATTGTCGCCTTTCATATGATTCGGAATGGTTTCACGCATAAAATTTTAAATTATCAACAGTAGGAAATGATAGTAATTAGTAAGGACCCGTCTGATAGGAATTTTGAAAAATTAAAATTTGATTCTGACACTAAAGTTTTTCAACATGTTTAGATATTTTTTTGAAATTTGTTTGATTCATTAAAAGAATTTTTTAGAGGAAGTTAACCTAAGATACTTTTTCAAGAAACTCTTTCACGAGAAGAACAAACAGAAGAAGAAGTTATGTCAAACGGGCCACAATTGGACGTGACAAAGTTGTGTTTTAGGCCGGATAAATTCTGAATTGAGAGCTGCTACATTAACAAGACTTATTCTGTCGAGAGCATGTTTGACACTTTGACATAGCTTTTGAAAAGTCAAAAGAAGCTTTTGAGATTCAAAAGTTGATTTTGGACTCGTTTGATTAATTATATTAAAGTGCTTCTAATAGTTAAAAGGGCTTTTAGAGAAAGCTGATTCAATATGACTTCCTCTAAAATCATTTTCGAAGTGAGAAGTACTTTTAAATATTAATTTTCAAACAAAAATTATGATAATTTCTTTCAAAAGTTCTTTTACAAAAAGCAAAAATTATTTCATTAATTAAGCCCATGTTTGAGTCACATTTTAGGAAAAATGCATTATTCATGTCAAATCAATGAAAAATACGTGGTTAAAAAATAAAAAAAAGTTTTAAATTTGCAAGTAACATTATTTTATTAAAAAATATGCGGCTAAAAAGAAATCAAATTATTATTGAAGAATGTATTTTTTTTTAAAATAATGTTAATAAAACAAGCCCTAAATAACTAGCCGGTTGGCTGAGGAGTCCAAACTGTAAACTACCAAAGTAATGACAAAATTGGGTACAACAATCATATAAAATATTAATTAAAAAACTATTGGTTTTGACCTAACAGACAAATACCCCAAAGTATTTGGAAGTTGAATCCTATGAACCAACCATGCTGGCCAGCCTTCCAACTACTCACAATTTTGGAGTTTTGCATTTGCACCCTCGTTCTTTTGACATATATATTCATATTCATCTAAAGTTTTTGTGTCAGATACTTTCAAATTTCATCAACAATCTACTTATTTGTCTAACCAGCAAGTCATTTAGCTTATGTTTGGTCGCATTTATAATCACTCAACTACCTTTTTAATCTCATATTTCGAGAAACTTATAAATACTAATCACTTGTCAAGTACTCTCAAAACAATTTTAAATTTCGAGAAGTGACATATTCAATGATGTATAGACTAGTTGGAATTTTGTGACAAATATTACCTTTTCCTTTCATTTTACTCATTTCCGAACCACCTTCATGGTAAGGAGATAAGGATTAATATTTGGGGGAAAATACAAGAATAAAATTTTAACAAAACAATCCCTAATTTTTCATGATTAGTATAACAAAAAAAGTATTTTCTAGGGTAACATTCACAATAACTGAATCATCGAGGGCTCAACCACAAATTAGTGAAAGAAAAAGAAATAGAAAGATCCAGTGGAGACAAAACGACTAAGGTGGCGATACTGTCACACCTACCACCGCGAAGTTGGTGTTGACGCGTCTTTATTGACGGAGGTTCCAAAGTCGCATTTATGACCAAAATAACAAAATAATTCGGCTTTTAATTGATTCAATTTTTCTTTCAATTTACATTTTCACTGATTATATTTTCAATTTTAAACGTGCCTCTTCGTATGAGTTCATTATTTCATGAAACCTATGTTTGGCCCTGTTATTTCAAAATCTCATTTTTTTTAAAATTTATTTTCAACCACATAGTCTACAAAAAATAACAATTTTAAAATACTTTTTATTCCCAAAATTACATTTTAATAGACCCCAAACAAGAGCTAAAAGTCGAGCACACATCCAATTTTAAGAATATGATATATAACATCAGTTCAGATGAAAGTGAAATATATTGCTAGTTGCTACATTTTTACTCATTAGTACCTAAGCGGGTGCTCATTGAGCCCCATCGAGTCATTATTTAGTGAGGATTAAAATTAAAATTTTAGTAGATTTGGATAAGAGATAATGAAATATGTGACTGAAAAGTTGAGATATTCATGAAATATGTTTTTAAAATTAATTGTTGATTTGGATTTGAATTAAAATCAATACTAAACAAGGACTGAATATTTTTTTATGAAATTAAAAGCTACAAAATTGGTAAGCAAATGCTTTACCTTAAAACAACAACGTATTGGAATTTTCCGGTCCAGGTAGACCGGGTGTACTCGATAAAAACTATGCAGACACCAACCTAAATAAACCTTTAAGACAAAATGCACGCCTCTCGAAAGTCTCTGCAGCGCCACCAATAAATAGAAAGACAATTTGTTAGAGATAGCCGTTAACCGCCGCCACCTGCCGGCTGCCACCACCACCGCCAAGACCCCTTGCCAAAATGGCCATCTCCACCACCCTCAATCTCTCACCAACGACGCCACGCTATCTCTTTCTGCACCACTCCTCTTGTTTCTCATCGCCGTCTATATCGCTGTCCCCCACCCTAACAAAACCCACCCTTCTTTCACTTGCTTTAACCCACACCCAAAAGCGCCCCATATTCTTAGCCTTCTCCTCCAATGCAGCCTCCACGAATAGTAATATTGACTACAACCTTGTGAGTGGCGATGGCAGTGGAGGAAGCGACAACGGCAGAGGCGGAGGAGGAGGAGGAGGAGGCGGAGATAATAATGATGGAAGCGATGACAGTAACAAGAAGAACAACAAAGAAGAGGCCTTTATGGCATTAGCTGAGGCCAGTAGGAGTCTTGAGAGTTTGCCAAAGGATTTGAAGGCAGCCATTGAGGATGGAAAAATACCGGGATCGATTTTGTTGAGATATTTTGAATTGGAAAAGTCTGGTTTGCTTTCTTGGTTAATGAAGTTTGGTGGATTCAAGGAGAGATTATTGGCTGATGATCTCTTCTTGGCTAAAGTCTTCATTGAATGTGGCGTTGGAGTCTTCACCAAGGTAATCGAATCTAATGAAACGAATTTACATTCTTCATTATTATTCTTTTGTGTATGTTAAGATTGTTCCTTTTTACCATGTCCTGTATTTGTGGGGAGCAACAATGTTGCTTTTTAAGTCCATGGATTGGGTCATTCAAATTAATGTTGTCAATGTCATGAAAGGTTTAGGTGCTTAGAATTTCCCAATACCAATTGGTTTTCAGATGAGATTCTTAAAATCCGATCTTACAAGTGGTGTTAGATCTAGGATCGTGGTTCGAGCCACAAGACCAACATTTTGCTCTTAACCATGGATAGTAGTGTCTCTCAAATGATGGGGGTCGAAGCAAGGTTTAGCCTTCCCTCATTGGACACCAATTGAATTTCACATGAGATGGTTAAAGCCTGATCTTACATATTTTGATTGTTAATTAATTGAGGGGTTATTTTTTTATTATATTGTTGCTGGAAAGGGTGATTTATTATTTATTTATGATAAAAATGCGTTGAGATTAATAACAAGAGAAAATGATGTGTTACTGAATTGATAATTGATATACTGCAAATGGTTAGTTCTTAAGTAGTTTAGTGATAAAGTGTATTCGTAGTATCAGTAAATTTTAAATTTAAATATCTAAACAATTTACCTTTAGCAATTAAAGGTTTATTTCTTGCTTATTTTAACTATGTGCATTCTGTGTTTTGGTTGAATTTTTTGCTGATACATTCCCCTTTCACGATGAGCAAAAATGAAGCTCTCAGAGGGAAGTGCAATAGCTAATGAGTGTGGTTAAAGGTGGGCTGTCTCAAAAAGTGGTACCTTGATCCGGCATTGTTAACTTGATATTTTTCCCTCAAGAAAAATCCTACCTGAATTATTATCCTTGCTTTTTTAGAAGTACAAAATATTAATGAGGTGTTTGTAAAAACTAGCTATGTCTATTAGGAGGAGATACTATACTCGGAGAAGACGATCATGAAAGTTTCTGCCTTTACCTTTACATACCAGTGATTCTTTTGAGAAAAATAATGAATTCACGTGCGTGCCACACAGAAAGAGCACAATGCAATAGCTCACTCCCTTTTTTCAATCTTCTGTCTCTTTCTTCATGGCATAACGAAAGAACTACACGAGGAGAAGCTCCAGGATTTTAAATCCGTAACCTATGCCTAACAACGGTTCAAGTATTTGTGTGGTTGACTTCACATATCCATTGGCCAAGAATGCATAATATTCGTCTTTTGCTTGCATTTCAGCGAGTAATAGTTTCTTTTGATGTTGGTCTTCAGAAACTTGAAATCACATTTCTTTTTGCCATCGACGTTCCTCACAGATGATAATTTATATTTCTTTACTGTTTGAATATTGCAAATGCTTAATATGTAAACATTGCAAATGCTTAATTTGAGATTGATTTTCTAAATGCACATTCATTCTTTTGACCAGTACTTTCCAGTTTCTTAATCGTTTCATATGTTTTCCCTTGTCTATTTACTTATGCCTTAATCTCCATATACTTGACTGCTTAGCGTGCTTTAAAGACAAGGGGCCCGGACAAGCATGAGACCAGTTTGATACTCATCTTAGGGAAACCTATTCGGCTTTGTATAAAGTTGCTGTCATTGATCCGGCACTTCAATTTTGTACTGGCACTGCACATGGCTAGATGAAGTTTCAAGTTTCTTTTAAGACGTGACTTTATTTCTTCCTTTCAAGGAAACAGAAATTAGTCTATTTTTTTATGAGAAGAAAATTTTCATTTCACATTTGGCCTCTTGTGATAGACTTACAAATTAAAAGTATAAAACTTCTCCATTTGTATGTTTAGATCATGCTTCTTTTTTCAAATTTTAAAGCCCTGCCGTTCATTTTGGTTTACTAAGTCAATTACTAATTTAATGGCTTTGTTCAGACTGCTGCAGAATATTCACGACGGAAGGAAAACTTTTTCAATGAGCTGGAAATTGTTTTTGCTGATGTGGTATGACAGCTTCTCATTTAATTATAATTTTTTATCTTTCTCAGCCTTTAACTCTCAATGTTGCATTTGTTTTCCTTCTGTGGCTCCTTTTTGAAGGATGACTCGTCTTATATAAAGTTTTTTGTTGAAAGTTTAACCTCTTGTTAGGTGTAGCTTATGGTATTCGTTGGTCCAACGGCTGACTTACTTCTGTTGTCTCCTCTTCCTTTGTTTGAAAAGCCTTAAACCTTTTACCAAGCCAGATATCCAGGCTAGTTGGATTATAAGCCCCTGTTTGACTGCCATTATTTGGGATTTTCAATGTTTTGAATGGTGAATTTTTGGAGAATATGTGGTTAAAAAGTAGGGAAAAATTTTAGATTTACGTACAAAATATTTTATTGGGCGAATGTATGGTTGAAAATGAGTATGTAGAAAAAAGAGTTTTGAAATAAATGATGTCAAACTGGGGCAAAATGTCTAACCCTGTCATGTTCTTAAAGCTGTACATCCTAAATTGAAAGAGGCAATTAATTTCTGTTTCCAATTTGCATGTCCATTGATGGTTTATATATTTCGAGGGATCAGTTTAAATATTTTTGTTTTTCCTTGAGTCAAAATTTAAAAAAATAATAATAATAAGAAAAGAAAATTTATGCAAGAGGTATACACAATGTACCCGAAAAATCTAGCCCAACATAGTAAAAATACCACTTGCAACCAAATTTCTGTTTTGGGGTCCAAAGCAGCCAAATTATGTGCACGTATTTGATTTATGTCTTCATATTTTTAGTTTGTCTTCTTGTCAGGTGATGGCCATAATTGCAGATTTTATGCTGGTCTACCTTCCAGCTCCTACTGTTTCTCTCCGACCGCCGATTGCTGTCACTGCTGGACGCCTTGCCAAGTTCTTTTACAGCTGTCCAGATAATGCATTCCAGGTAACTATTTCTCCTTTCATTTGTTGGATTAATCTTACATGATCATGTCTTAGTGATATATTTAATGTGAACCAAAAGATGTGATGTTGTAAATTTGATTTATAGGTTGCGTTGCGTGGAACCTCATATTCATTTTTACAGAGAATAGGTGCCATAGTGGTGAGGAAGTCTCTCTTAGTTTGAGTTTGAAATACTTACAGGATGAAGATTGAATACAAATTTACTAATGCCACAACTTTTTTGCAGCGTAATGGAGCAAAGCTGTTTGCTGTTGGCACTACTTCATCCTTGGTAAGTTCATATTTAGGGATCTTTGCAGCTTAAGGGTTGTACGTTTGCTTCCAATCATGGATAGATTATTTATATGCTACCTTTTCATATCACATTGTTTAAGACAGATAATCTCTCAAGACAAATTCATGATATTTTTAGTGGTCTTCTAATAATATCTGGGCCTGAATTTCACTATGCTCATTGATTCGTAAATATCCCCCAAGTTCGAAGTAGGTTCTTGTCCCATTAGACATGAGCTTAACAATGATCAAGTACATCAAATTGTACCTAGATTATATCCATTGGGTAGGGAAGTGAAATTAGGATTAAATATATGTTTTTTTTGCATATATGAGGACAATGAAGTTGAAGAATATATTTTTTTTTATTTTTTATTTTTTGAATTCTCATGATAACCCATTATGCTAAGAGTCAACTAACAAATCAAAATATCAGGTGACAAGAAAAAATTTAGTTTGATTCTTCCCAACGATTCCTATACCTAACATATGTTCTCTCCCCAAGCACCCTTTAAAAAAAAAAAAAAAAATTAACGAGTAAAATCTCTCGGTATCTAGCTCCTATATATGATGAGTGGTCAACAAGTCTTCTTATACATTTAATCAATATTTTGTAGATTTTATTTCTACTCCATATAATATTTATAAACCTAATAAATTATGTAGTCAGACTTGAGGAACATTACATTATTCATTCATTCATGTCTAGGTTGGGACGGTTGTGACAAATGCATTGATAAATGCTCGAAAGGCTGTTGATCACTCTGCTGGAGATGAGGTCGAGAATGTCCCAGTACTGTCAACAAGTGTTGCCTACGGCGTATATATGGCAGTATCCAGCAACCTTCGGTATGTTTATGAATACTTTTTTATGGCATTATTTTCCTATAACAAATCTGTATTGATGGCTTTTACATTCTGTTGATTCTACGTCATGCCAATCTTATGCACCATTTCTGAGCAGCACGTGAGCCTGCTCAGGAGTTACCATAGCGACTCTTGTTACCTAATTGTGCAGCTAGGAGACACAATCTAGTAAGGAATGGCAAAAATTTCCCCATCTTCAGGGCATGTAGGAAAGAATTAATGCGCGGCCACCAGCTTCCCAAAATAAGGGCAGTTCTGCTCACGAAAACATCCTACCTATACTATAGTCAAGTCGTTCGCGTATCTTTCTGCTCTCCTTTCCTTCTATTCATCATATTTTTGGCTTTGACCAATTCAAGGTGAAAAATGGGACTGATGGTGGTTAGCTGAAAAGGGGGGAGATCACGTTAGTTAAGGGCCTGCAAAATTTTCCTACTCCTGAACATATTAGATGGCACATTCTAATTGTTCTATCAACTGCCAGCTTTTAAAAGCAGTCCCATCTGTCTCGCTCCAGGGGAAGAGGGCGGAGTAGGGGACAGAAGCGCAAGAGGCAATTCTAACCAAAAAGGGGACAGCAGTCCCATAACATATCACTCAATTTCTCTCTCTATTTTTAATCTTGACTGTTGGGGAGTTTGAAGTGATCTCCTTGGATTAATATTTGCATTTAGATAAAACAAAGCGATATTTGATACCATCTTTCTGCTCAATTTTTTCTCTCTAAATCCAACAGATACCAGGTTTTGGCTGGTGTGATTGAACAAAGGATGTTAGAGCCTTTGCTGCATCGTCACAAGTTATTTTTGAGTGCAATTTGCTTTGCTGTGCGAACTGGCAACACGTTCTTGGGTTCCTTGTTGTAAGATTCTTCGCCTTTTCCTGACAAAAATTCTTAAAACACCCTGTCATTATATGCATGTTTTCGTGAACTCTTTAAATCTTTTGCAGGTGGGTTGATTATGCTCGTTGGATAGGGATTCAAAAGGCTCACGATGTAGAGTCACAAGTGGGTACTTCAGCTTCATGCTGAGGCCCGTGAAGTGAATGTGAGTTTTCCCATTCGTCGACTATTTAGAAGTTGTTTACTTGGGATTTATCGAGTTTATCGAAATGGTCTTCAGATATTCACAGGGTTTGTGTATTGATATTAATAATTGTGAATCGATTAATTTGGTTTTCATTTATCATTTCTTTTTAGCCTGGAGATTTATTTTCCTAGTAAATGCATAAACTTGGTTTCTTCGAGTACACAGCTATGTATTGTCTTAACTTGAGACAATACTCATAAGTTGTTATTATTGCTTTAATATTGACTTTAATGAAATATTTCTGTCAATGATAGACGAATATTCCATGTATCATTTTATTCATGAGAGGTAACTACTTGGTATGATCTAACTTTGCAAGAACATCAACAATGTTATCGATATTAAATATAGGATCGTTGTCTACCTTCTGAGATCTCCATGCTCCTTTTTGAAGACCTCCAATATTCCATGTACCATTTTATCAATGAGGTAAATATCCCCAATTTCTCGAACAAATTCTTAAGGTCCTCTGAGACCTTATAGGTGGAGAAATTTCCGAATTTTGACTAAGGAGGAGATCTTCCATGGGAGATTATCTAAATATATGGATCCCCTTGTAACGTTTTTTGCCACTATGATTCGATGTATGGCGTTCTGTGAGGCCATGATCGAACTGTATATGAAAGACTAAGCCCATGTTTGAGCCATACTTTTAAAGAAAATACTTTGTAACAATTTAATTAATTAATTTATTTATTGAAATTGTATGGTTAAAGTTAGAGAATTTTTTTTTTTTTTTTTTACATTCAAAATGAGGCTCAAATTGGGACTAAATACAACCAACTAAAAAATAAGAAAGTTACAAGAAGTTGTGCAATTTGCTGAGGACATTATCATTTTATGTCTTATGGATATGTTTATGTAGATTTTTTAAGAATTAAATTAATGAAAAAATGATATTTTTGAAGAATGTATGGAAAAATGCTATGAATTTACGTGTAAAATTATTTTATTGGGAGAATTTGTGATTGAAAATGAGTATGGCACGGAAGGAGATCTCTGGTTGGAGCTGTATCTAAATATATATATCCCCTAGTGATATTTGGTCGCCACCACGATTCGACGTATGCTTTTCTGTAATGCCAAGCTCCCTCAGAACCATGAAATCCAAAAAACAAGATGGCTGATATTAGTTGGATAATCCTTGGAATTTTCTTCTGAAGAGACTGATTCTGAAAGTTCCCTAATCCTAAAAGAGGAAAATAAATGGGAATTGGCTGGAGAATTGGGAAGGGAATTGGCGATCGAGTAAAGGACTAGACCTAAAATCAGCAGTGCTTTGAATAGGTTAGTTACCAACAGGAAAATTGAAACAGATTGGAAATTTTTCGTTGCCAAACTGTTATGCATGACTGCTGACAAGAAAATATATACTTTTATTTCTCTGTGTTGCAATATTTTGCAGGGTTAGTATATTCATACACAACTGATTTTAGTCTTCTCACAATCTTGAATTGTCAGTTAATTGTATCTAATTATCAACTTATGTACCACGAGAATGTATTAGAGCTATGTAGAGTTTAGATGCATAATTATTGGTGGTGTAACGCCACTTGATTAAAGAAATTTGACTTTCAAAATTTCTATTAACAGGCATGTTTTGGTACACTAAATTTCATGTAATTGACAAGGATGTGTGTGTGTGTGTGTGTGATGGAATTTGTGAGTTGTCTTTTTTCATCAACTTGATTGAGCCAACTTAATTAACAGCATATCAAGAGAGCTTAGCACAATTAATTTGATGTTTATAAGCAGCTTAACAGCATTTTTTTTTTTTTTTTGCACATAAGTCTAAGCCTGACCCTCATTTTAGATTGCTAATTATGCCTAACCCTACCTTCTAGAGTACAAAGCAAATAGGAATTGTCATGCTGAAAATTGTGACCGATTTCCTTTTATTCTGCATGGGATCCTACTTCAGTCCTTGTACAGAGAAAAAATAATGAGATGGAAAAATATTAAAAAGATGGAGAAAAATTTGAGGACCATTAAAGCTTTTCATTATTTGAAAAATTTGTACATTAATATAGAACTTCTTCACTCGTTCAAATTCCTCAAATATCACAAGAAAAATATTATAATAAACACCAAACCCATAAATTTCTACTATTTGGACAACCCACAAAGAGAGGCTTACAAATTTTCCTCTAATATTAAAGTGTTTCCCACACTTACCTTGACTCTTAAACTTTATGTATTATTGATTAAGACCCTGTTTGTTGCCAATTTTTTTGTCCAATTTAAATTTATTTTCGGACGGTTGCTCCACTATTAGCCGTGATTTTTAACTTCGTATCTCACAATGGGTCCCACGTGCTGACAGCAAGCGATAAAAAATGTATTATTTTCTTCAAATAATTGGAACCAAATAGGGGCTATATGAGAGATATTTACTCTTATTTGTGTATATATTGCTTTTGTTGGGAAAAACTCTGACTTGGAGGTGAATTGAGAAGGGGGAAAAAGAAGGAGAGGAGATTGATTGAAGCTTAATTGAACAATAATAGTAGAATTGAAGAGAAATCGGAAAGCTGTTGCTTGAATATCGGAAGCTTTGAAAAAATACCATTTAGATGAATCCACAAGTTTGAAGAACCAAATTCTACATTCGAAAAGGTTGGATACCAACGTGATCGCTCTCAAAACTTTTAAAGACCAAATTTGAAGAAAATAAAAGTTGAAAGACGAAAGCTTTTCACTAATCCTTTGGGCAACTGCCCTGAGGGATAATGGAGAAAAACTTCATTAGGACAATCTTATATGTATAGTGGTAGGATCATTCATTCAAATAATAACGAGTGTTTTTTTATTTGTTATTTAATTATTTTTATATTTCTCTCATACTATTTAAAACCTTCCGCTCATCATTTTCTCTTGAAGTTCAACTAATATTAAATCACACTAAATGATATATTAACTTGCATTCGGCCAATTGAAATGTAATTTTTCATAAATCTATCTCAAAAAGTCAATTATATTACACAATTTGAACATTAAGTGTTAATTGTAATATTAATTATATTTCTACCATATAGCTAGCTATTAATAAATATATAAAAGTATATGGTCAGACTAAATATATGGTCGGTTTTCCATGGAAAATAGCATTAAGGATGTGTTTGATTGAAAAAATTTTCATCAAAAATGGCATTTTTCCATCCGAGTTTCAATTTTTGGAGTGTTTGATTGCCCCTTTTTCATGGAAAATATTTTTTAACCTTTGAAAATATGTTTAGTTTTCCTTGTTTTTAAGGAAAATATTTTCTTTCAGGGGAGATATGTTTTTGTTTTCCTCAAAACAAGGAAAATATTTTCTTTTCTAGTAAACATTTTTCATGCCAATTAAAAATACCCTAAATATAAATCATATGCTACATTAATATACTTTCTGCATATTTCATGAGTTTTATGCACTCATTATCTAACTACTTATAGATCTAACTACTTATAGAAAGATGAATAAAATTCACTGTAGTTGCAACAGTGTTTGGGACTTCTACTGTAGCTAAACAGTGATTTCACTGTAGATATCAGCCATACCCGGCCATTTCCTTCTCAGTTTTCAATTTCCCCACGCAAACCCATTTTCTGCAGACAAAAGTTTTCTTCTTCATCATTATCATTTTCTTCTCTCGCTTCTTCTTTAATTCTTCTCTCGTTTTTTATGTGATTAATCTTTTCGTGCAAAATTCCTATGAATAGAGAGATAAATCTTGGCATGCCATTTTTCTCAAATTATGATTTTGTTTATTCAATATTCTACGTGCAAAATTTTTGATTTCGAATGAATAGAGAAGTATATCATCGATTTTATTTGATAATTATAATTTTGTTTATTCGATTCACAATTTTGGGTTTTTGTGTGAATAGAGAGGTATATTCCTGGTTTAATGTAAATTAAAATGCTTATTAGCTTGTTAATTCATTTATGTCTCTTATGCATCAACAATCTTGGCAGAAATCGTGAAGTATGGAAATAAGTTAGTTTTGGATATTATTTAGATCATTATTCTGAGTTAATTAAATTTTTAGTCTATTTTGTAAAGTTTCCTGATGTATTAATTCAAATCTGGAATTTCTTTGCACAAAGCAGGGGAAGAGAATGAAATAAATTCTGTCAATGTCATTTAACCGAGTCCAAAGTCTGCACTGTTTTGTGCCGTGGTTAATTTAGATTAATTTTATCATTATAAATTTTAATTTTTTTCGTTCTCTTTTATTTTTTATTATTATCTGGGTCTCCAGTGATTTGTCTTGGCTATTAGACAATTTCATCTCCACTACCCGACTTCACGACTTAAGAGTCTCTTGGTACCGCTCTTCCACCCCACCCGACCCCCACCGATATTCTGGAATTCCTTCCACAAATAATTTTTATGGATTTTGTTTAATTTATTACATTCTTCTTTATTTTCACAGTTTGCATGTTACATGTTTCTTAATTGTAACAAAATTCAGTTATGGATTGTTCGGTAATTTAATTATGGGAAGACAATGTTGAATACCTACATCTACACAACTT
Source organism: Olea europaea var. sylvestris (assembly GCF_002742605.1). Taxonomy (NCBI): domain Eukaryota; kingdom Viridiplantae; phylum Streptophyta; class Magnoliopsida; order Lamiales; family Oleaceae; genus Olea; species Olea europaea. The sequence goes on from NC_036252.1 coordinate 5,917,870, forward strand.
GATATTCTTCAAACCATATTTGATGGCGGAAATGAAAGTCCAACCAATACAAAAATTGTTCAAATAGGTTCCTACCTATCCTCACATAATCATATTTCTGAAAAAAAAAACATTTGTGAGTGGTTTAAAATTAGGCGTACTCAGTTAGAAAGAGAAAGAAAACAAAGAGAAAGAAAACGAAAGCAGTCCAATAAGAACTATGAAGTGCAACCTCATCGACTTGTGAAAAGCTTCAGTTTAACATGTTCGTATTTAACGTTAGATTTAATCCTATTTATCATACCCTTCAACTTTATAAATCTTTTTCTTACAAAATTTCATTTGAAAATGTTTTCTTATTCTTTCTTTGTTTTAGGTTATGATAATCATCAGCTTGAATCTCAAATTGATTTACAGAAGAATCAAACTATTGATGTAGCTATTGATGACAATTGTGTTACTGAAAAGTTAAATAAAAATTCTGAGGATAATTATGTTGAATGTCAGTCGGATGTTGATGTTACTGTTGAGTGTGCAAGACAAATTGATAGGGAAAATATCCCTGTTGAACCTTTTGTCTTGCCATGTCCTAGAAATTGTACACATTGTGGTGCAAAAAGATTCTGTACATAAAGCAATGGCTTTTGTTGTTGTGATGGAAATGTCAAATTATAGTTACATAATATGCCTCTTGAACTATTTTATTTATTTACGTCTACATCTGAAGAGGCTATTGCTTTTAAGAAAGTTGGTCGCAGTTACAACAATGATTTTGCATTCACTTCATTTTGTATTAAGTATGACAGAGAATTGTGTAAGAATAATAAAGGTATATATACTTTCAGAATTCAGGGACAAATATACCATTTTATAAAGTCTCTTGTACCGCTAGATTCTCGTTCAACATATTTACAACTATACTTCTATGATACTGACAATGAAATTGGTAATAGACTTAATACTTCAGACAGATTTTGTGAATTGACTTTGAGAAAGTTGATGGACATTTTAAACAAAAATCTGTATTCTAACATTTTCATATCGTTGAGTGAAGTTACTGATCTAGAATCTTGTCGAATTTTATTGAGGTGTGATCCAGGTCTTGATCAGAGAACATATAATTTGCCAATATCAGAATAGGTGGCTGTAGTTTGGGTTGATGATGGCCCATCTGAGAATACTTGGGGTCGGAATTTATTAATTTATGGACATTCGGGTAGTGTGTATAAAATTCAATATTATTATTGTTGTTATGATCCACTTCAATATCCATTACTTTTTCCGTATGGAGAACCTGGATGACATGAAGGTATTGAGAAGGCAAATGTGAATGTATCCCGACTTCGAGTTTGTCAAAATTTAATAGAAATCAATAATCTCCACTCAGCTGAGGAGCTCTTGGAAATAGAAGATGATGGTGAAATTTATTGCTCATAATAATTCATGTTTTATTGACTAAATGTATTTATCTTATTATTGATAATAGATGATGAATGAGTTTCATTGATATATATGTTTATTTTTTGCAGTTTTGAAGACAAGGAGGAAACGGATGACAGTGCTTGTTGAGAATATTATTGCTATAAGCTTCAAATTAGGTCTGGCAACAATTGTCTTCTTTTACATACTGGCAAACTTTTACGGCAATATGTAGTGGATATGTATGTTAAAATTGAAACATCAAGATTGGACTATTTTCACAATAACCAAAAAGTTATAAGAGCATAAGCATATCAGGAAATTGTAGATAGCATTCAAAATGGTGAGAATAGGTGTTATAAAATTGGTAGATCATTGGTGTTGCCTGCTAGTTTTATTGGGGGTCCTAGAAATTTGAGAAAAAGATATATGGATGTGATGTCTTTAGTTCAAAGATATGAAAAACCTAATGTGTTTTTGACGATGACATGTAATCCAAATTGGCCTGAAATAAAACGTGAATTGAGACACAATGATGAATACAGAATAGGCCAGATTTGTTGGTGCGAATATTTCGGGCCAAGCTTGAACAACTAAAGATAAATTTGATTAAGAGAAAGTTGTTGGCTCCTATAGCTACATATGTTTATGTCATTGAATTCCAAAAGAGAGAATTACCTCATGCTCATTTTCTTCTAAAATTTAAACCAAATTTTAAGATTAGAAATTCTTTACAAGTTGATAAAATGGTTTCGTGTGAAATACCAGACAAAAATAAATACCCTCATTTACATTTAGCTATTGTAAAACATATGAGGCATGGTCCTTGTGGGTAATTGAATCCAAAGAATGTTTGCATAGAGAAAAATGATGTATGTAAAAATAAATACCCAAGAGAATTTGTCCAATATACTTCATTAGGTAATGATTCCTACCCGCATTATAAACGTCGCAATGATGGTGTAACTGTTAAAGTAAGAGGTTGTATGTTGAACAATAGATGGGTTGTGGCATACAATCCTTACATTTTAGCTAAAATATTAATGTAGATCTATGCTCTTCTGTTAAAGCTGTTAAATATCTACACAAGTACGTATACAAGGGTTACGACCGTATCCATTTTACTGTGAATAAAGAAACAAATGAACACTTTGTCGATGAAATTACAAACTACCAAACAGCTAGATGGATTTTCATACCTGAAGCTATGTGGAGGATATTTAGTTTTGATTTATGCGATATGTCTTCTGTAGTGGTTTGTTTACAGTTGCATACTGAAGATGCTCAAATGGTTATATATAACGAAAGTGGTAATTTATCAAAAGTTATAAATAGAGAGTTTATTCATCGAACAATGTTAACTGAATTCTTTAAGATGAATATTTCAGATGAAAAGACAAGAACTCTTTTGTACAAATAATTTTCCACATATTTTGTCTGGAATGTATCCATGCAAATTTGGACTCCTAGAAAAAAGAAAGATGTTATTGGTAAAATAGTCGCTGCTAATCCATCCAAGGGTGAACGATATTTTTTGAGAGTTTTACTAAATCATATTAAAGGGCCAAAATCTTTTGAAGATTTAAGAACTATCAATGGTGTCATTTTATCTACTTATCATGAGGTAGTGGTTTTATAAGGTCTTCTTAGTGAAAATAACTATTCTGAGACTTGTTTAACTGAAGCAGTTGTTTAACAAATGCCCATATTATTGCATCGACTATTTGCTAATGTGTTGACTCCGTGTTGTCCTGCAAATCCAAGAAACTTATGGGATAAATTTAAGGGTTTTATGATGAAAGATTATTTACATAACGGTATATCACAACAGAATGCTGAGATGAGAGCTTTGCATTGTATAAATTCTTTCTTGGAAGGTGTTGGTAAAAATGTGACTGATTTTGGCTTGGTAGATTTCAATTTGAATGTGACTAATGATGATAGCTTTCAAACCATGATTGCTGAAGAAACGACAAATATGAATGTTGAGTTAGACATACATTATGCTAAAAGTCTAAATAAAGAGCAACATAATGCGTATGATATAATTTTAGATTGTATTTTGAATGATAAGAATGGAATGTTTTTTATTGATGGCCCAGGTGGCATTGGAAAAACATACTTATACAAGGCAATACTTGCTGCTGTAAGATCATGAAATCTTATTCATTAGCAATAGCATCATTTGGTGTAGCTACGTCTTTATTACTGGCTGATCGGACAAGACATTCACGATTTAAAATTTCACTTCAAATAAGTTCTGATATGTGATGTTTGGTGAGTAACAATCTGTACTCGGTAAACTTTTATCAATTTCTAAACTAATTATATGGGATGAGGCGCCAATGGTTCATAAATATGCTTTTGAAGCTTTGGATAAAATGTTAAAAGACATTACTGAATCTCCAATACCGTTTGGTGAAAAAGTCATTGTGTATAGAGAAGACTTTCGTCAAATTTTACCAGTGGTACAGAGAGGAATGAAAGAGGATATAATGAAGGTAAGTTTAATTTTTTCACATTTGTGGCCTTCTTTCACACAACTACCATTGATTCAAAATATGAGAGCTAGATTAGATCCTTCGTTTTCTGAATATTTGCTAAAAATTGAGACTGAAATTGAGAGAGAACATTCATGCCAGATGATTATGCTTCCTCGAGATATCACTATCAATTTTGAAGATGAGTTTAAATCACTGAAGGAATTAATTAACATTGTGTTTCCTAATTTTCAAACATATGGAGACAATCTAAATATTATGATGAATAGAGTTATTTTAACCTAAAAAATGAATATGTGGATTCAGTAAACAACATGTTGCTGAAAGAAATTTCAGGAGAGAAGTTTACTTATTTTTGTTTTGATGAAGTAATTGATAAAAGCGAAGAATTTATTCATGAAGATTTTTTAAATAGTCTAACTCCGAATGATATTCCTCCACATGAACTTGTGCTGAAACGAAATTGTCCAATTATGTTGCTTAGAAATATTAATCCTGCAGAAGGTCTATGTAATGGAACAAGACTGATTTGTCATGAATTTAGACAAAATGTGATTTTGGATGAAATTGGAACAGGAGAATATCAGGGAATGCAAGTTTTTTTTACCTAAAATTTCATTCATTCCACTTGAAGGTGATAAACAATCAATACCGTTCAAAAGAACTCAATTTTCACTTCGTCCTTATTTTGCAATGACTATTAACAAAGCTCAAGGTCAAACTCTAGATTTTGTTGGCTTATATCTTTCGGAAGATATATTTTCCCATGGTCAATTGTATGTTGCATTATCCTAAGCTAGGACAAGAAAAGATATAAAAGTTTTGATTAAACTTCTAGCAAAAACAAATCACATGGTTGTTGTAAAAAATATTGTTTATAATGAAATTTTGAACTTGATTCATGATAGTTAACCATTCTGAAGGAGCTTAAATTCAATTCTAACCTAAGAAGAAGGTACACACAGAATTCATTCCAACAGCTAATATTTATGATAGAATGTTGATTTTAGAGTATTTGTCTTTTTTACTCTGGAATTATTTTTTTTACAGAAATATACTATTTAATATTCCTTTGCAGAATATGAGGGTAGCACTTCTAGAAGTTGACGAATGGAATTGAGTGGGTCACTTTTGTAAGAATCCTAACATGACTAGCATTTTGAAGTTGTTATTCAAAATATAAATGAATTTCTACTTCAAAACATTTTTTTTCAGAGTATCTAAATCAATTTAATTTATGCAGCATATGGACATTCAAATTTATGAGAAGAAGGTCAAGGAAATGTTGGTGCATAGGAAAATTATTGGTACACACTCTCTTCAAAAATTGGTTACCTAAGGTAAACCAAGCTTTCAAGTCTTCAAATTTAAAGATAACTTGTGATGAAAACATAAATGACATAAGTTCTTCTGCACTAAAAGAAAAAAAATGAGTGGATGATGATTGAGATATTTAAGAAGTTTTTGGCAACAACTATTCTCTTCTTTTAAATCATGAAATGTTTAAACTGTCTAGATTAGAAATGATATATACATCAGGGTGTTTAGTTTGCTTTATGTGTGCTAGATAACATCAATTATTGTTGCAAGCTTTGTTGATAAATCTTGTATTTATTTTTGTCTTCTATTTAGATTTATTTTCATTCAAGTAAATCTACACCTACAGAAACTTATTTTGTAAGTGACATATTTCTTATATTTAGTTGTCAAAGCTAATAAGTTTTAGGATGGTAAGTTGAAATTCATATTGATAAACAACTAGCAAAACAATAATGCTTATTGAAAACTAATCATAAAATTGAAAATTAGTATAACCTGTGAAACTATCATTAACAACAAAAGAAATAAAAAAATCACATATATATATATACAAATGTGCGGGTGTCCCCGCACCCGCACAATTGTAAGAAATTTTTTCTTTCTTTCACACTCGAGTATTAACAAAGTGTAAGAAACTTCCATTTTCAACTTTCACACTTGTGAATTTGGTGCCTTCAACTTGACTTACTTTGCGAAAATGTCTATTTTTCCGTTTGTAGTGCAGAGAATGTGCGGGGCTACACCGCACATTTGTGTGGTATTTGCACAAAAAATGTGCGGGGTGTCCGTACGTTTGTACGGACACCGCCTGCACAATTTGTGCGGGGACAAATTGTGCGAGCACCGCTCATACAAATTGTGTGGGGTAGCCCAACACAAATGTGCGGTTGCGACACCACTCGCACAATTTATGCAGAGTAGCTCGCACATTTGCCATCTCCATTGGTTTCTCTAAATACTATCAACAATATTTTGAGCTATATGAAATTTTAAATAAAATATATATTGTTTTGGTTAAAGATTAGTACAAGAAACAAAAAGTATTATCTCTTTCTTTCATTTTTTCTTCCCACAAAATCTTGCAAAACATCACAAATCTTGCAGAGTCACAAGAATCCCGTAAGAAGGTGTCAAAACCGTTGCCACATATTATGTATATTTCTACAACTGTGGGAATATTTTGTCTATTCTACATGTGAACCTCTGGTCAAATCATTGAAAAAAGGAACGTATATTTTTTTAGCTTAAATACCTTTGCATACCATTTGTTCTCACCAAAAAATTTTAAGTATTTTTACCTACCACTTACACCAACTTTGCTAAAAAAATTCAAGTGTTATCTATTCTTTCTTTCTTACTTCTTTAGATAGATTTTTAGTTTTACATAATGTCTAATTTTCAATATTTAATTGTATTGTAAATCATATGATGTATGTAATTCTTTCTAAATTTAGTGCAGACACAAAAATTGATGTGCAACATAGCTTCTCCAAAATCATCGATGTTTTACTAAATCATAACATTCATTTTGTAAGTTATATAATAATTTGTTTTTCCAGATTTTTTAAAATCTTTTATTAATATTAATGTACCAATTATATTTTTTTTCATATTTGTAGATGCTTCCTACATCTTTTATCAATTATTGGGAACCCGAATTAGGTAACACACTACGATTAATTGCATATGATGGTATAATCGTCATAGTACAGTTAGAAAGAATTGACGGAGAAATATATCTGGCTAATGGATGTGAAGAATTTTTCGACCATCATAACTTACAGGATGGTTATGTTGCAGTATTTGAATCTAATGGAAATTCAATATTGAATATGAGGATATTTGATCATTCTAGAGCAGAGATTACATATAGCTCCAATTATGAAGGAAACGACGAAGATTTAAATATGAGTAATCTTGCGTTTGAAGTAAAACTAACGCTCAATCATCGAGAAATTGTTAGGTTTATTTTTAATACGTCATTCTGTATTCACCTATTCCACATAATTGTTAATATTAGTAAATCATTAATCCGTATTTTCTAGTCTATACCAGGAAGGTTTGCAAAACACCATTTGCCAAGATATATGCAAAATGTTCGAATCCTCGACTCTTTACTTCACTACTGGGATATCACCGCAAATTCAAGAGGAAATGGTGTAATGCGCCATCTTAGTGTAGGTTGGGTAGATTTTCTGACACATAAGTAGATACAAATTGGCGATACATGTGTATTTGAACTATTAAATAGGGAATCTCCAATATTTATGGTTTACAAAAAAATCATAACAATAGGACTCTAATACGTCTACGAAACATTTTTTTTGCTGATGATATTCCCACGCTAGTAATGTTTAATTTTTATGTTTATCCAGCATTAATTATCTCATTGACAGTTTGATAGATTACATTTTTTCCTTTCTTTTTAATGCAGTGTTTTTAACTAAAATATAACATTCGTTTTGCCCTATAATATTGATGTTTTTAGTTAATTCTGCGACTATTACAATTTAAAGGAAGGCTTTGCTCTCGCATTTGAGTATATTGGGAATTCGACATTCGGTTATGCATAAGAGATCGTATATCACTCTCTCGAGAAAGTGTTGCTATTTTGCTTAATTTGAATTTTGACTTCCAAATAAATGGTTAACATACATAATATATACTTTTTAAAGAAAATGATATAGATTATATTGAGCAAATTATCGGTAGTTTTATTATGTTGGTATATATTTTTTATTATATATTTTTGTTTTTTGCTTTCTTAAACTTCAAATTTTTTTACATTTGAGTTTTTGTTCCATAACCCAATCATCAACCTCTTACATTTTTTGGTTTTCTTTATTTAATAATCGATAGTTTTACTGACAAAATTTTTGCGTGAAGTTATTTAACATCTCATTTAATTTTGATTATTGTCTAGTTTCACCATACTTATTCTGAATATTGCTTCTGAAATACTGCTTGATTTCACCATACCCATTCCGATTATTGCTTGAATTCACCGTAACCATTCTAACTGTTGCTTGAATTCACCATACCCATTTTGATTGTTGCTTGAATTCACCATGCCATTCTGATTGCTTGCCATATCCATTCTATTATTGTTTGATTGCACCAACCATACCCTAGTTATTGCTTGATTCCGTCATACTCAACTATCTGTATCTGTACTCAAAAAGTTTGAAAATTTTATTTGCTTGCGTAGTTAATAGAAGTTTACTTGGCAATACCCATAGTTGTAAGGTTGATTTGATCTTACTTGCTTTCTTTTCAAACTTTATCGCTATAAATTAAACAATGTCATTTTTGGTTTGATCATTGGAGCTGCTTTTGAAATATATATACACACACACCATAAGTCTTTTACTTCAAAATCTTTGTTTGAGTCTCAAAATGTAAGAATACCAACTAATACTAGAAATTATCTCGAACACTCAGAAGTGGAAAGCCAGAGTTATTGTAGTAGAGAAACAATCACAAAACTTTCAAAACAAGACAATGGAAGGTATCAACATCTGGTGTTGATGGATATTAAGGTAGTCTTCTTCACACATACACGTACTACTAATATATGGATTAATGTATGGATAACTGGCTAACTCTTTTTATGTCATACATATACATATACACATAATACCAACATTTATGAAATTCCTCCTCATTTCTCAAGGCAATGTTATCCAAACTAGATTATATGATTACAATATCAGTGCTTTTGAAGATCAGCTTATCCTGGGAAAAACTTATGCTATTTCAAAAGCCTATGTGAAAAACAATACGACTAACTATAAATATTCTATAGGATCTTATCACTGGATTAAATCTAGAGAAACTCGTCTTCTTGAACTAAAAGAAGATAATTTGGAATTTGTTTTTTCAAAAATCGCCTAATACCTTTTCAGGAAATTGAACAATATATGGATACAGATGCTGATTTGAGTAAGAGTTACACATTTGTTATTTGATAATATATTTGACTTATTTAATGGTGCATATAAAAGTAACATCATTTCTAATTTTAAATTTTCTGATATACTCGCTATTGCAATACATATCATACCTAAACAAATGATTCAATAGAAATATGGAAATCAAACATGGGTATAAGATGCCATACTTCTGGACAAAAATTTCACAACAATGGTGCTTACACTTTGAGACTCTTTTGTGGATAGAGAATGTGTAGTAATAGCAGAGAATGTTGAGAAAAAACAGTCATCTTTGCTACACATCTCAGAGTCACGTCGTTCTTTGGGATGTATTACCAAGTACATATATTACGTACCAAGCACATATATTACCGCACACAGTCACGTTTAATATTTTATACATAGTCACCACTAATATATATTATAAAAATTCTTATATAGGCTTGAAATTATCTACAAAAGTTCGTAGCACATTCTTTATAAATACACATTTCACAACAGTGAAAGAAATGACAGAATGGTACGTTTCTTTTGTTTTAAATTTAGTATTAGTTTTTTTGTTATTTCGCCCATATTAATTCTTCTAAATGTGTTCATATAATTTAGGGTGAAAATAAATTCAATTAAAATCGATGATTTGGTACTGAAGAAACCATACATAGAGAGAAATCCCACAAAACATTCTCCTTCCGTGCGAAGTAAATTCACTCCAATTCAAAATCTTGAAGGATGTCTATTGGCGATAATGTTACATGTTATATAGATGTAATTAACTTCTATTTTTTATTTATAATATGTCTTAATTTTTTTTTCATTTCTGTTGGAAATGCGGAAGTTTTATTGGGTAAATGACATAATAATCGCAGACAAAATTGATAACAAATCTTGGTATGTGGCTTGTAACAACTACTATAGACAATCCAATGTTGAGTTTGGAGAAACATATCTCTGTATTTTTTGCAAGAATCCAAACTCCAAACCTATTACTCGGTAATATGAAGTAGTAATTGATCTTTATATTTTCCTTTATTAGACTTGGTAAATTTATTTGTATACATACTTTTTCTAATTCTCTTCAATGTTTATTTTATCTATTTTTATTCTACTTTAGGATTGGAGCATATGTGCAATTTTTAGATGTCACAGGCTCAATTAATGCAAGTGCAATTGGCGAAGTGACTGAAAAACTGTTGTTTACAAATGCAAAATCATTGATGGAGGAAACAAATTCTGTAAGAATTTTTACCTGATTTAATCATCATGACAGTCCATAAATATATTTATGTTCCTAGACAATAACATTAATAGAGTATACATATTTGGCATACAGGATTCAATGACAAAATTTGAAGTTATTCTTCAAAAAATGCAGGATATTCCACGAGCATTCTACTTAAAAGCATTCCAAACTGAGCCTAATTTGTCAAATTATAGATTTGACATTGTTGTCGATTTTATCCTGCAAGTGGATGGATCGTAACAAGTAGTAAAGTGGATCTTTTGGGTCCGAATTATCGTTCTCACGAAAACTATACTTTAGTACTCAATTTATTATTCCTAACTCCTATTTGATAAATATAAATAAAAATATATATATTTGATTGACTGTGATTTTTAAATCTAACTACTAAAAATCTCGGGAATATAACAGAAAATTAGTGAGAATTCAGATAATAAATGGAGATTAGGGCAGAACAACTTCACCTATTGGTCACCTTTATTTATAATATTGAGATTCATAAAATTAAAATATTGTTCGGTCGAATTCTTTTATTATATTCAACTTACCCCTCTCGAGTTCTCATTGAGCCTATTTAATTAGTTCAATTCCATATCTCTATGCAAATTAAATTTAATTAAACGCAACATTGTTTTTAAGAATTCGCGCACGACTGCAGCAATCAATATAGGTATCTCTACACGTTATATCAATTGACCGGATTTTAACATGTGGTCTAAACAAATAATCCGCATCTCTACGTAATCATTGTTCACAAATCATCTAACTAGTGATCAAGTAATTAAATGCATTAAGAACAATATTAAAATCAACATATATTAAATAAAAGCACTAGAATCTTAATTGTATGAAATAAAGGGTTCCAAAAGATTACGTTGTTCGCCCTAAATCAAATCTAGCTACTCATAATAATGGAAGAAACGCAAGATAAAATAATAGAAGATATCACCGGGATTAATTGTTGAAACATGAATGAATTTCCCAATTTTACTCTAGCCGTCTTTTTTCTGCCTTTGTTCCTGATGTAACGTGATAAATTTTCAAAGTGAAACTGCAGTCCGTGCCGCCTTGTTTGACTCCAACAGCAACCGTCTTTAAATTCCTCTACCGGTCCTCTCTTTTTCTTTCACAATTGAATTCCTCACTCCCAGGTTTGTACATGTATATATATATATATATATATATATATATATATATACCCCAAACCTAGTAGGCCTCCAATTCTTGTCTCCTACGTTTTTTCTTTCACAGCCGCAATATTTGACTTGAAAAAGGTTCCAATTTAAGCCATTAATGTTATATTGCACTTCAAGTGCTTAGTCTTTTCAATATAATAAATTTCAATCCTTGAGCCCTTTTATTCTTGCAACCCATGTATTCTTTGGTTCAATCCAAGTCCTTCACTTTCTAAATTATTCAATTTGACCTCCAAAGATTTCAATCTTCGATTCATGGTCCGAATCAGCTATTAAATTTTTACAACTTGGTCCCCAACTTTTAGATTTCGCTCTTTTTTTTTTTTGCTTCATTCCTTCAATTCCCTTTTCATTCATAGAATTTACCTATTGAAAATAAGAAACAACAATTTAGAATATAATTTGTCAAAAGAACCATAAAATATCTTCATTTTAAGGTACCGAATAAGTGTATAAAATACACTTATCAAATACCCCCAAACATAAACATTTGTTTGTCCTCAAACAAAACTATAAATAAATAATAATTAACATACAAGCATGCAAAAATATTCGGTTGGACAATCTAGCTTCTCACCTCAGGATTCAAGATTTAGTGTTTACTCTATAAACATGCTTTAAAGTCACAGTTCCAAACTAATATCCACTCTTCTAATACAAAAATTAACGTGTGTGTGTGAAGAATCGAGTAATCAACCATGACTGTACAAGTTGTTTCAATTCTCGACCTAATCTAAGGCTGAATATTTCATTACTATCCTCACCCTCTCGAGTTTAGGTGAATGTTACTAGTTACAAGTCAACACTTCAGTGAACAAGGAGTTCTCCAATTATTTGATTGCTTCGACCTCCAATACTCAACTAGCTAATTATCTTGCATCAAAAGTCAAATTCCCTCAAATAAGTGTTAGGGCTTAACCAAAGTATTTAGTGCTTTTGCTCTTTTCATGCACTTGCATTTCTGTTTTTCACAACTTTTCTCTCTCTCTTTTTTTATTACATATATTCTCTCCATTAAGCATTCTAGATGACTTCTGTAGCAGGCTTTAAGTCGATGACTCCCAAATCAGATGATTTTAGGGCACCAGGTTTCTAAATATCTTTACAGGCTTACTGACCCGAGTCAAAAAGGTTTCGAAGAGAACAACAATTTTTTTTTCAAGTGCAACTTCGTCTCTAATTGCTTTCTAAATGACCCTTGTAATGAGCTTTAAGCCGATGGCTCCCAAGTCAGATGACTTTAGGGCACCAGAATTTAAGATACCCTTACAGGCTTAATCACTCGAGTCATAAAGGTTTCAAAGAGAAGTTTAAAATTTTCAAATGTATATACCTTGATTAGTACAATGCCCCTTATTACACACTTATTCAAACAAATCGACCTCTAACTTAATACTTTCGCAAAATTTTATCATGTTAATCTAAGACAATCCACATATAAGTTTTCACACATGGAATCCACATTCACATCTGCATCTTCCTACAACTATAAAGTCACCCCCAAACTGTGCTAAATTTGGTCTAAGGATAAATAATTTAATATAGCTCCGGTAAAGCATCTATGTCCCACTAGATCAACCTATCAAAAGCAAGAAATAACTCATTTAATCACAATGTCAAACTCAATTCTAGTGCGCCTGTAGTATCAAATTTTGCAAGGTTGAGCTTCAATTAGTCTAGTATGTACCATATCCACAGTTCATAAATCAACACCAAAACTCAAATTAAATCATCATTGTCTGCCAGACTATCTAACCCACACAAGCACACAACTAAATAATTTTTTTTTAAATTTTTGATTTTTTTTCTTTTTTCTTTTTTTTAACAAACACAAAAAAACACAAAAACTAAAACTAAAAGTTTTTTTTCACCCCCAAACTTTAAAACTGACATTGCCCTCAATGTCATAAAACATAAATAATCACATAAAGGGGGTAGGGAAGAAAAAGAAGAAGGTACTCCCCAAATTTGTATGTTGAATGTGTGAGGCAATATGTGAGACGACTGGATAATATTCTTTATCATGCTTTCCCTTGGATCTATGTTGATTTGAGTGTTCCACGACCTCATGTTCCTGAAAAATCAAATTTGACAAATTAAATATAAGGAACAAGGGTTACTTAGCTCAAACAATCAAAATAACCAACAATAAATTCAAGGACCTGAGGGCGGAAGGGATATGGGTGATGACTTCTAAAAATTGAAACGTACCTAGATCTAATGCAATCTAGTAAACAAAACAAAATTATATGCTATGCAATATGAAAAACAAAATAAAATGTTTGAAAATTGGGTTGCCTCCCAATAAGCGCTTCTTTTAAGTCGTTAGCTAGACTTTGTACTTCTCTTATTCTGGTACAGCTAGGTCAAGGCTCTCTTTAGCGGTGGAAAAATCTTCCACGTAGTGCTTGATACGTTGGCCATTTACTTTGGAGTTTCCTTTTGTTGGATGGTGTAATTCAACTGTGCCGTAGGAAAACACTTGAGAGACCGTAAAAGGGCCAGACCATCTAGATTTCAACTTTCCTGAAAACAGTTTAAGTCTGGAATTGTATAAAAGCACTTGATCTCCTACTCTAAAAATTCTTTGCCTAATATTTTTGTCATGCCACTGCTTCGTCCTTTCCTTGTAGATGGTTGCATTCTCATATGCTTCTCTTCTGAATTCTTGCAATTCATGTAGCTGCAGTATTCTTATTTCTCCAGCCTTTTCGAGGTCCATATTTAACTTTTTCAATGCCTAGTATGCTCTATGTTCAAACTTCACTGGTAGGTGACATGCTTTTCCAAAGACTAGTAGATATGGGGACATCCCAATAGGTGTCTTGTACGCAGTGCGATATGCCCATAAAGCATCGTCTAATTTCTTTGACCAATCCTTGCGGGATGCATTCACAGTGAGCTCTAGAATTATTTTCAACTGTCTGTTCGAGGTTTCCACCTGTCCACTTATCTGAGGGTGATAAGGAGTGGCAATTCGATGTACGCCATACTTATGTAGCATTGCCTGGAATAACCGATTAGGGAAGTGAGTTCCACTATCACTTATTATGGCCCTAGGTGATCCATAGCGGTTAAAGATGTGTTTCTTTATGAAGTCCACTACTATTCTCGCATCATTTGTAGGCAATGCTTTAGCTTCTACCCATTTAGAGACATAATCCACTGCCACTAGGATGTACCGATTGTTGTAAGATGATGGAAAGGGACCCATAAAATCGACCCCCCAGACATCAAATATTTTCACATCCAAAATGTTGTTAAGTGGCATCTCGTGACGCGCTGATATGTTACCTCTTCTTTGACATTTATCACATGATCTGCAGAAACTATGGCAATCCTTGAATAATGTAGGCCAAAAGAAACCACATTGAAGCACCTTTGCTGCTATTTTAGTGGGGCCAAAGTGTCCTCCATAAGTCAAAGCATGAACCCGTGAAAGGATAGGTTTCATCTCTTCCTCTGGCACACATTTCCTAATGATCTAGTCTGCCCCTCTTTTGTATAAATTTAGATCATCCTAATAATAAAATTTCGCTTCATGAATCAACTTCTTTTTCTGCTGATAGGTGAGATCGGGATCCATATAGCCACTAGCTAAGTAATTAACAATTTCTGCATACCATGGAGCCTTTTCTATCTGCAATAACTGCTCATCTAGGAAGACCTCATTAATATCCACATCATTTGAATCATGGAGTTGCTCTAGCCTTGATAAATGATTTGGTACCTGATTTTCTGTACATTTTTTGTCGCGAATTTCAATGTCAAACTCTTGCAGTAACAGAACCCATCGAATTAGCCTAGGTTTAGCATCCTTCTTCTCAAAAAGATATTTCAATGATGCATGGTCAGTGTAGACTATCACCTTTGAACCAATCAGATCGGAACGAAATTTGTCGAAGGTAAAGACCACTGCTAGCATCTCTTTTTCCATTGTTGTGTAGTTGATCTGAGCATATGTCAAGGTTTTGCTGGCATAGTAGATTACATGTAACACTTTGCCTTTACGTTGGCCAAGCACCGCTCCCACTGCAAAATCACTAGCATCACACATAAGTTCGAAAGTTAGATCCCAATCAGGTGCTACTATTATAGGTGCCGAAGTTAACTTTTCTTTCAAAGTGTTAAAGGCATTCAAGCACTCATCAGAAAAGTGAAATGGCACATCCTTCTCCAATAGATTACACAGAGGTTTTGTAATTTTTGAAAAATCTTGAATAAACCTTCTGTAAAACCCTGCATGTCCTAAGAAGCTCCTGATCCCCTTAACTGAATTAAGAGGCTACAATTTTTCAATCACTTGTCTTTTGGCTTTGTTAACTTCAATGCCCTTTGAGGAAATCCTGTGGCCTAGCACTATCCTCTCTTTTACCATGAAATGGCATTTTTCCCAAGTTAGCACTAAGTTCTTTTCTTCACATCTTTGTAGTACAAGAGTCAACCGATCCAAGCAGTCATCAAATGAATCTCCAAACACAGAAAAATCATCCATGAATACCTCGATATTTTTTTTCACCATGTCAAAGAATATGACCATCATGCACTGTTGAAAGGTTGCGGGTGCATTGCATAAATCAAAAGGCATCCATCTAAACGCAAAAGTTCCATAGGGACATGTGAAGGTTGTTTTCTCCTGGTCTTCTGGAGCAATAACTATTTGATTATACCCAGAATATCCGTCCAGAAAGCAGTAATGAGAATGACCAGCCACCTCTCCAACATCTGATCAATGAATAGCAATGGAAAATGATCCTCTCTGGTTGCATTGTTTAGCTTTCTATAATCTATACATACTCTCCATCCTGTCACTAACCATGTTGATATCAGCTCGTTGTTCACGTTCTTCTCCACTGTGATTTCACCCTTTTTTTGCACAACATGCACTGGACTCACCCATGAACTATCGGAGATTGGATAGATAATACCTGCATCCAACAATTTCAGCACTTCTTTTCGCATTACTTCTTTCAAGGTTGGATTTAATCTGCGTTGTCCTTCCACTGATGGCTTTGATCCGTCCTCCATTAGAATCTTGTGCATACAAAGAGTTGGACTTATTCCTCTGATGTCAGCTATTGTCTATCCAATTGCCATTTTGTGTTGCTTGAGTACCTCCAACAATTTATTCTCCTCTTCCATTGTCATGTCATTTGCAATAATTACTAGAAGTGTTGTAGATTCTCCCAAATATGCATAATGGAGATGTGAAGGCAAGGGCTTTAGTTCAAGAGTGGGTGCCTTTTCTACTGAAGGTATTGGGGGTGAATGGTTGTCACCAAGAGATTCATACTGCCAATGTCTTCTTCCTATTGGTTGCTTAGCCAAGTTGACGACAGGTTCAGTTTTTTCTACACTTACTGCTTCCGATTGTACAATTCTGCTTCACAAAGAACTGTTTGATGCTCTGTCTCAAATGTATCTGCCATCAACTCTTCAAGAACATCTACTTGACAACATGTGTCTGAAGTTAGTGGATGTTTCATCGCCTTGAACATGTTGAATATGACTTGCTCATTGTCCACTCAAAGAATCATCTTTCCATCGTAAACATCAATTAGCGCTCTTCCGGTAGCCAAGAAGGGTCTTCCCAAGATTAGAGGGATGTTTGAATCCTCCTCCATGTCCAATAGGATGAAGTCAGCCGGAAAAATGAATTTATCAACTTTCACTAGCACATCTTCAATAATCCCCTTCGATCGTTTGATTGATCTATCAGTCAGTTGCAATGAGATTGTTGTAAGTTTTGCCCCTCCCAATCTAAGAGACCTGTAAATAGAGAGAGGCATTAAATTAACACTGGCACCCAAATCGCATAAAGAATGTTCAAAATAATTAGAACCAATTTTGCAAGGTATCGTGAAACTCCCTGAGTCTTTTAGTTTAGGAGGTAGCTTTTTCAATAGAATTGCACTGCATTCCTCGTTCAGGCAGACTGTCTCATGTTCTTCCAGCTTTCTTTTGTTAGACAGGATCTCCTTCAAGAATTTAGCATAGCTGGGCATTTGGACAATTGCATCTGCAAATGGAATATTAATGTGCAGTTTCTTGAAAATCTCCACAAACTTGGCAAACTGCTTGTCTAATTTCTTTCTCTGTAGCCTCTAAGGGAAGGGAATTGGTGGCACATAAGCTTTCACAGGGCTAGGTGCTCTCGCTGTGGGTGTTTCTTTCCTTTTATCCTCCTCGTTAGTTGGTTGTTCAGACTCTGTTTCTGTCCCAGCCTCTTTATTCATTAATTCTTTGTCTTTTCTATCTAGTCTCTTCACATGTATCTCGGGAAGTTGCACTCCACTTCTAGTCATAATAGCTTGCACTTGCTCTTTTGGATTGGCCATTGTGTTGCCTGGCAATGTCCCTTGTGGGCGTTCTGCAAGCTATTGAGTAATCTGACCAATTTGAGTTTCCAGCTTCTTAATGGATGCTTGCTGATTATGAAAGTTAGTGTCAATCTGCTGGAACACCTTGTCTGTCTTCTACATGTACTGGTTGAATATCTCCCCCAAACTTGGTGTTTTCTCCTGTTGTGCATTGTTTGAACTGTTCCCTTGCTGATTATCCGACCATATGAAGTTTGGTATTGTCTCCATCCTGGGTTATATGTTTGTGAAAAGGGATTAAAATTTCGAGAGCCATTTTGAATGAAGTTGACTTGTTCCTCCGGAAAGCCCATAGATGTGCAATTTTCTATTAGGTGATTTGCCCCTCAGTTTTCGCAAGATGGGCCAGTTACCACTGCATGTACTCATTTTGTTTGTGACTTCACTAATAACTCTATTTGTTTTGTCAATGCTACTATTTGGACGTTGGTAGATGCTGTATTGTCTAATTCATATATTCCCGCTGCTTTTGGAGGCACTACTCTTTCTAATGAAAACATGGAATGAGTAGTAGCAATCAACTCAAATAGATCCATAAATTGCTACACTGATTTTCCTATGATCGATCCACCTGCAAAGGAATCCACTTGAGATTTGGACAGTGGTGAAAGTTCCATGTAGAAATACTGCACTTGATTTCCAATAGTGATCCCATGATTTGGACACTTCATCATCAACTCCTTAAATCTGTTCCATGCCTCGTGATAGCTCTCCCCATCTCTTCGTTGAAAAGTTTGAATTTCTAGTCTGATTTTTGCTACCTTAGCTGGTGGAAAGAACTTATTGCAAAATTTCCTAGTTAGTTCCTCCCATGTGGTAATACTTCCATCCAGTTCGGTATCCAGCCATTCCAAAGCTATATCTCTCAGTGTATATGGGAATAATCGCGGCTTGATGGCATCCTCATTAACCCCAAGAGCATGACAATTCTGGCAATTCCTGAGAAACCTTGAGATATGTGTGTTTGGATTCTCATGAGGTAACCCGTAGAATTGCAGAGTGTTGCTCATCAAATTAATCCAATTAGCCCGTATCTGGAAGTTGTTTACCCCAAACTCTGGATATACTATGCTGGACCGCGCGGGTGTTGCCATAGGCATCAAAAACATAGAAATTGGCAAGTCCCCTTCATTTACTTCCCTTTGCTCTTGTTGTTGAGTTCTCGCGGCCATTTGTCCAATTGGCTGTATAGGAATAGGATGGTTTAGATTGTCAACCATTTGATGCTGCTATTTTTGTTTGTGTTCCCTTCGTCTTCGTCTGAAGGTACATTCTATTTTCGAATCAAACGGTTCAAAATTATCGCCTTGGGCACAGAGCATACAACGAACACAGTTTTTTTTTTGTAAATAAAAGAAAATAAACAAATATAATAAAAATTAAAAATTAAAATAGAAAAAATAAATTAAGACTAAAAGTAATAATCCCCGACAACGGCGTCAAAAACTTGTTGTTGATTTTATCCCACAAGTGGACGGATCGTAACAAGTAGTAAAGTGGATCTTTTGGGTCCGGATTATCGTTTCCACGAGGACTATGGTTTAGTACTCAATTTATTATTCCTAACTCCTATTTGATGAATATAAATAAAAATATATATATTTGATTGACTGTGATTTTTAAATCTAACTACTAAAAATCTCGGGAATATAACAGAAAATTAGTGAGAATTCAGATAATAAATGGAGATTAGGGTAGAACAACTTCACCTATTGGTCACCTTTATTTATAATATTGAGATTCATAAAATTAAAATAGTGTTCGGTCGAATTCTTTTATTGTATTCAACTTACCCCTCTCGAGTTCTCGTTGAGCCTATTTAATTAGTTCAATTCCATATCTCTATGCAAATTAAATTTAATTAAACGTAACATTGTTTTTGAGAATTCGCACACGACCGCAGCAATCAATATAGGTATCTCTACACGTTATATCAATTGACCGGATTTTAACATGTGGTCTAAACAAATAATTCGCATCTCTACGTAATCATTGTTCACAAATCATCTAACTAGTGATCAAGTAATTAAATGCATTAAGAACAACATTAAAATCAATACATATTAAATAAAAGCACTAGAATCTTAATTGCATGAAATAAAGGGTTCCAAAAGATTACGTTGTTCGCCCTAAATCAAATCTAGCTACTCATAATAATGGAAGAAACACAAGATAAAATAATGGAAGATATCACCGGGATTAATTGACGAAACATGAATGAATTTCCCAATTTTGCTCTAGCCGTCTTTTTTCTGCCTTTGTTCCTGATGTAACGTGATAAATTTTTCAAAGTGAAACTGCAGTCCGTGCCGCCTTGTTTGACTCCAACAGCAGCCGTCTTTAAATTCCTCTGTCGGTCCTCTCTTTTTCTTTCACAATTGAATTCCTAACTCCCAGGTTTGTATGTGTGTGTGTGTGTGTACACACACACACATACAATATGGGGTAAAAAAGCCAAAATAAGTGATTTTAGCCCTTATAAAAAGAAAACGGAATCTCCCACTTCACACCTCGGAACACACCGTTTTTATAGAGATAAACGCGCTTTCACATCTTCTTAACTAGGGTTGGCAACGGTTCGGTTATGGGTCGGTTCGGCCAAAACCATAATCGCACTACCAATTTTTTTACCATACCATAACCGCACCATAACCACGTAAATCGGTTCGGCTCGGTTTGGTTATTATATCAGTTCGGCACGGTTCGGTTCGGTTAATAACCACTAAAATAAGTTATTTTTTATAGCTTCATCTATCAAATTGATATAAAATAATTTATAAAAAAAGTCATTGAAAACAAAAACACAATAATTTAAATGAAAATGCAAACATTATCAAACAATATTTCAAACGAAAAAGCAGACATTATCCCAATTTTTAATTGTAAAATATAAATTTAACAAACAATATTATAAATATAAAAATACTAAACTTTTCCTTCATTCTTAATTATTGTGCATCGAAATTATTTGATTCATTCTTCCCCACAAATGTTACTAGCATAGATCAACACTCAAAGTTAATTCTTATATAGTAAATAAAAAATGTAAATAGAAAATACAATGATACTATCTATTCTAGAATGGTTTTAACTAAGATTTAAATAAAAAAAATATACCTCTTTGTCAGCTTTCTTCTCGCTAAACATTGCATAAGTTTTAGAGTATGATGATGAAGTAGAATTTTCTACACACAATTGAAAAAAATTAACAATAAAAGGAGTCGTGCGTGAGTTTGTGGTTTGTGAAGAGTAGGGTTTGCATTTATATAATGTCATACTAATGCTATTATTATGGGCTAATGATAAGTGGATTGATTGGCTGAGTCATGTAGATGTAATTGGGGGGAGGGGGGATTTTGTTTTGGGTTAGATAGAAAAGAAGGGTAAAGCCCAATAATCAATTCAATTATTATTATTATTATTTTTTTGTTCGGTTTCGGTTCGACGGCGTAAATACCATACCCGCACCGCCAAGAACTGGTTCATTAAAATAAAAATCATATCCGCCACATTGCACCATCGGTTCGATTTCTTTTGCCTCATTCGGTTCGATTAACCCTGGTTTTCGATTTTGACGGTTCAAACTGTCATCCCTATTCTTAACCCGAAATGAAATGACTGGGGAGGGGAGAGAAAAGGTTCATTTTTTTTTTGACTGACTTATTTCATATCATGGTTTGGGCGTTAAAATCGGTGTGGGACCCTATTCACCTCTTTGAGCTTCTATTGAATCGAGAAATAGGTTTGATTGGTCGAACCAAGAAATCCATGAATCGGGATCCTGATGCATATAGACACAAATGGTCCAATGGCAGCAAGAATTTCCAGGAACATTTGGCCCAAACCTAGTAGGCCTCCAATTCTTGTCTCCTACATTTTTTTTTTCTTTCACAGCCACAATATCTGACTAGGAAAAGGTTCCAATTCAAGCCATTAATGTTATATTGCACTTCAAGTCCTTAGTCTTTTCAATATAATAAATTTCAATCCTTGAGCCCTTTTATTCTTGCAACCCATGTATTTGTTGGTTCAATCCAAGTCCTTCACTTTCTAAATTATTCAATTTGACCTCCAAACATTTCAATCTTCGATTCATGGTCCGAATCAACTATTAAATTTTTACAACTTGGTCCCCAACTTTTGGATTTCGCTCTATTTTTTTTGCTTCATTCCTTCAATTCCCTTTTCATTCATAGAATTTACCTATTGAAAATAAGAAACAACAATTTAGAATATAATTTGTCAAAAGAACCATCAAATATCTTCATTTTAAGGTACCGAATAAGTGTATAAAATATACTTAGTAGACATCATCTCCATGATAGATTTGACAAATTTAGAAGATAGAAACACTCCAAGTGAAAATAGCCAAGAAAATGTTGAAAAAAGTATCCATACAAACTCGCCTGAGGAAAATTGGTCGCCTCCAACAAAGAGAACCCTTTTCAAATCTTCGAATGACACTTCAAATTCAAATGTTATTTGTGATGCAAACATAGTTTCAAATATATCTGACATAAATCCATTTGCTCCAAAGCAAAAGATATAGTAAAGAATGACTAAAATCTTTTTGTCTGGGAAAAATAGATGGCTTCTTGTTGTCTCTTTATTTTTCTTTATTTTGGCAACCATAATGTTGAGAAATGATGTATGTATAACATGATACTTACATCATTTATTGCTATCCATTTATTATGAACAGTAGAATATTTATTTTGTATTTTTGCAGTGAATAATCAACATTAATGAAGTATATATTCTAAAGTATATTCTGGTTTATTCTTTGTCTTTCATTTACTTTATTCAAAGCAAATAAACAACTAAAATATCCATGTACAATTTTTCACTTTTAAATTTTGAATTTATGTAGTTGCACCAAAAATAACCTTAAGCTAATTTCAAATTGTTTATTTATTACAAATTCTTCATAGTTACAATCAAAAATTAATCAGGAACTACCAAGATATAGAAAATATTGATTATAACAAATGTCTACTACAATCTTTCTTCTATATATACTAATCATGTATGCTTCAACTGTTTCTAATGGATAGTTTAAAATAAAGTATTCTATGTATTTGAGTAAAAATACTAGAGAATTTGCCCTGTATCAAAGAATTATTTTCTGTTAGACAAAATAAATAGAAGAAGGGTAAAATTATAAATCAGGAAAGAATAAATGTTGTCAATTTAAATGCATTAAATACATACCCGTTATTTGCGCAAGGTAGGTAAGGTATAATTTCCAAATTGAGCATTTTGTTTCTATGCTTCCTGAAATCCGGTCTCCTAGAAGAAAAATTGCTAGAATTCAGTGAAATTTGGACTATTTTAACTAATGATTTTATTTGTTTCCTAATTTCTTCTGGTGTATGAGACTCCTCACTACAATTGTGTATTTGAACTTTCTATTCCGGAAAATTAACCAGACAGAGATACCAATTTTTTCCCGGATATGAACATGGAGTTAATAAATAGTTGCAAGCTATCCATGAACGCCCTGCCACTAGCAAATCACCATTCATGTATTGTTGTAAAGTCAAAGTTAATAAATTCTTTTGAGAATGGCTAAAACAATCTGGCATTACATTATGTTGCCACGTCAATTGGGCAGCACATTCATGTTCAAATTTGAAGTCCAGAATTGCATATTTTCAACACTGCAACCTTCATCGATCAACTCTCTCAATAGCTTTAATTCCATTTCTATATGGTAATACAATAAATATAAATAAATTAGATAAGTTGAGTATAAAATAAAATTAATTAAGCTAGAGTTATAAACTTCACTAACCATAATATTGATATCTTTCGTTGCATCCATTATAGTTTTTATTGTATCTCTTCCATATAAGTTGTCACCTCCTATAATCTTCCAATATGTACTATATGTATATATTGTAGTTTAAATTAATACTAAATCAATATAATACAATTAATAAAATACAATCAAATTTCTTACCCGGATTGTATATCTTTCCATGAGATAGTCTTCTAACAGATAACCTGAATACTTTATTTTCTTATTTTTCTTTTCTTTTCTGGATGTTCCCACTGGTTGAATTTGTTGAAATTGTGTTTTATGACCAGTATTATAACTAGGAACATCCTGCAGCTGTGAACAAGTAATAGCTTCTAGTTTTGATTCCAAATCATCTAATCAATTAATCGCATTTTTGTTTTTGTCGTCAACGTACGACCTCATTGAAGCAAAATTGTTGTCCATATAAAACTGCATGGAAGCAAAATTGTTATTCATATAAGACTGCATTCCCAAATACTGATCTTCATGCCATTTTAGTTGTTGTTTGAGTATTCCTTGATACTGCTCTTCATGCCATTTCTGTTGTTGTTGAAACATTTCTTTCTGCTAATCAAGAAATGCTTGATAACAAACATCTTGTTCTTTTGTTTCTTGCGCAGTATGATAGGAATTCATGCCAGATTGGAAGCCCGAACCCTGGTGGTGATCTTCGTACCATTTCTGATGTTGTTCAAACATATACCTTTGGTTTTGAAGAGTTTCTGCTTCCTGTCTTCTTGATTCATCAACTATGTTTATCTTCAGATTATGACACAAGCCAGATATATCTGACACTACATGCTGCCCATACATACTGGACATTTCTTCCATTTCTTTCCTTCTTACATAGTTGAAATCAAGAGAAGAACAACCAGGCTCCTAAACTCCAATTGAAGTCTGCGTTGTTGAACTACTAGCAACACCTATTTGTTGCTCGTCCATACGTTGTGGAATTTGTTGACGTGCACTCTCAAATTCTCCACCAATGGTGCCATCTAAAATAGTATGTTGGTTATCAGTTGGTAATGATAAAGTCATATACCAAACTCTATCCAATTCTTCTTTAGTGGGTGCTAACACTGCAAGTACTTCAGTCTACAAATATAATAAAATATTAGAATACTTTCCTCTCCCACGATTAAATAATAAGATAATTGATAATTAAATGTATATCTAAAATTATCGTACCTCTTGGGTAGTGGAAAATTACTTTCTCTCACTCAATATTTTTTTGGCTTCCATCTATGCATTCTTGGAGCCTATAACGTCTTATACATACGTCGTCCAAATTTGTCTCCAATTTGAGGAAATGCTTCCTATATCCAAAACTACAATAGAGAATTCAAAATCAATATTAAATACATATAAAATCAAAATATAGAGTAAATAAATTAGAAAAAAAAAAGTACCTGAAAGGCAAGAGGATATCCATGTAGCATATATCTACATTTATTTTGGCCAGACTATTGCATTCTTTGTATTCTTTCAATATGTGATTGTTGCAACGATTTCAACAAAACATAGTATGCCTTTTGGCCCCAAGGATACAGCAGAAAATCATTCAGCTGCTCAACCATGCCTCAAGTTCTGTAATCAATATATTTTTCTGTTGGTGTCAAAACACATTCTACCAACATCACCAATCCCAATTTTAATTTATCCTCTGGATCTTCACACAATTGGAATGCATCATAAATCATTCTCATGTTAATTCTTTTTTTTCCTTTCAAAATATTAATCTCTAAGTCGAGAATTGTTGGGATCAAGATTAACAGATACTTCATGGCAAGCTAATCCTATGATTAGATAAAATTCTTGCAAGCCAAAATGAGCAAAATGATCGTCCAACCTCACCTAAACCTCATTCATTTTAACACAATCAACAAACCTCATTATAAATTCACGTATTAGTTTACTGCTGAATTGTTGCTCTTCATCTCTATACATAAATCCATACAAAAATCCACTAAAACTGCTACTGCTAGAGAGTAAAAGTGATTTTTCACCTACTTGAAGCAACTCTATACAATCTTTTCCATATTAGTAATTAGGGTATTGAGTGATAGTAGCAGAAAACCATTGGTTTGGTGACAATATATAATCTAGAGACATCTGCACAAATAATAGAACATATATATGAAAAATGTCATAACGCATACCAACATATGTTTGAGATTTCATATACTTATATACGATATATATCATGTAAGCTGGAAAAAAAATTACTGTCAATGCATATCTGTTGACCTCGAGAATTGGACCCTCCACGTGGCCAACGGATAACTACTCCACATAATCCTCCCTGCGCACAACAACGTACGGTCAGAAGCACACGGTCGGAACCAGCGGTGGTGGCGGCGGCCATATACACTTCGACGGTTAAGTCAGCATTTGGTGATCGGAACAATGCTCAAGTTATACAAGAGAGTGGAGAAGAGAATATATATTTCTTAGTATGGAGAGTTAAGTTATAAGAGTTTCATTAACTTTGTCTCTTGCCAAACCTTGGGTATTTATAGACGTAGAGCACCGTTGGATATAGGACACGTGTATGCTTCTGATGCTATGAGGCGTCTGCTCATAGGCGTCAATCAGTCGCATCTAGAGTGGGCGAGCAATTAGTTCTTCTGAATTGAGTTGACGTAAAGTCAATACGTCACATCAAGTAGATCAATGGAGACATCGCATCAATTGATCCTTGGAGGTAGAGGGGATCCTGACAGATATCTTTCTGACAATGGCGACGGAGGGACCTGTTAAGAGAGTGCCTCAGAGTGTTCAATGCTTCGAAGTTGAGGGACACTTCGGTTGCTTTAGTGGATCTACTATTGACCTTGTCGCATGCCATGTTGAGGTCGTCAGGAGTGGGCATCACTTCGGAACCACTTCGGGTGAAAATGTGTCACTTCGAGAAATGTGTGTGACTGTTATGCAAAGTGGTTTGGCCAGGGGATGGACACGTGAGAGTGTTTTCGAAATGGTTTAGTTAGGGGTGTAAAAGTGGTCCCCCCGAAGTTCAGGCATGAATATCCATATCATGGGTGGATTTTCTTTCCTGATTGTATAGTCCGGCCTTAGAGTAAGTATTGTGGATTCTGATGAAGTGATGATGTGGGAGGATGGAGTAAATAGGCATGCCGAATAGGGGTAGGGTGTTTCCTCTGTTGTGCCGAAGCTTGTAACAGCAGGCTAAAGACCTCATTTGCCACCAACACGTTGACCCACAGGGGACAACGCTTTGGGAGCTAGCTAAAACCTTGTAAAGCTGAAGGATTATGCGATCGATGCTATAACCCACAGAGGACTATGTGTCAATGGTGCAGAAGTTTTGGAAATTTGGTGAAGAGCTCATCTGCTACCGGTACGTTGATCAACAGGGGACAACGCATTGGGAGATGGATAAAATCTTGTAAAGCTGAGGGATCATGCGACTGAGGCGATGACCCATAGGAAACTCTGCATTGGTGGCGTCGAAGCTTTGAAAGTTAGGTAGAGAACTCATCTACTACCGGTGCACTGACCTACAGGAGACGACGCATTGGGAGATGGCTAAACTTTGTAAAGCTTAGGAGGAAATATAGCGCCCGAGGCGATGACCCACAATGTTCTTCGTGTCGGGTGCGTCGAAGCTTGTAAAGCTTATTACTTCATTCGGGGCGTATTGGGATGGACTGTCTCTGATTTGAAGCATCTTATTATGACGTTAATCGATGTGATAGGTGTCGCGTATTTCCAAGATGATAGTTAGATGTGCTTTCTTCTGCAGCCATTTATTGCTCACGTCTGTTGTTGTTCGAGGTGACGCATTTTTCGTGAGCGTGTGAGGCACAATCAGATCCTGGGCATTGATCAAATCTGGCATTTCATTTCAACGATCCAAATTTGTGATGAGGTGAATGGCCTAGATTGACATCGTTTGAATTCAATGGTGTGGATCATCTGAGTTCTCCTATAAAAGGAGGACTTATTGCCATTCGAACATTTTTACCTTTGCAAACTTAGAATTCCTATTGCTCTCCAATTTCTTGGCGATTTTCGACGAGTTTTAAGCATTTTTGGGTGACATTTTCATTTTTCGACGAGTTTCAGAGGGCCATTTCTTTATCCCCGATCGTAGAAAACCCTAATCCATTCATTTTAGTAAGTATTTCTCTAGTTTTTCACATCTTTTGAATTCTGATGGCTTCGCTTCGAGGAGGGAACTGAGTGTAGTTCGACGAATGAGCCTATATTGACAACGTCCAGTGAGGTGGCAGAGGCTATAATAGGGGAGAAAACATCTGGTGGAGGCCTGATAGCCCGGTAGACATGCCAGAACATTGGGGGGGCTTTTGACTACCCATCGAAGTTAAGAGAGGCCGACCTGGATACACTTAGAGCAGAATATAGGATCCCAGATAGCGTAGACCTTATATTGGCAAAGCCTGACGAACGATCCTGTTACCCTAGGCTGGAGTGTGTAGCTGTGAGCCAAGCGCTCTTTAGGGCTGGACTTAGGTTGCCTATCCACCCTTTCTTCCGGTATGTCCTTAGGTCATACGGGTTAGCTCCGACCCAATTAAACCCGAACTCCTGGAGCCAGATGGTGGATTCATGAATTTTGTAGAAAGAAGCGTCTCTTGGGGTGGAGATGTCCTTTTCGGTATTCCAGACCCTGTATCCCCTAAGTGGCCCCCGAGGGGATAAGATTAAGGGGTGGTATAACTTAACCTCCTGGAGGGCCCACACTCTATTCGTCCTAGACCTGTCGAGCTCACTAAAGTACTGAAAGACGTCGTGGTATTGGGTGGCCGAAAGGTGGGACACAATAAAGGGGGATCCCTGGAACGCCTCACAGTCCTAACTAAGTATTCATCACTCAGTGAGTGTTGACGCCATGTGTTTGAATAGATACTTTGTTACACACGACCTAATAGCCTCCCAAGGTGAGTATCTGAAGTGGCTTTATTGTAGTAGGTTTCCAAACTCCATATACTTGTATTAATTTTTTTGATTTCCCGTAGATAACTTCAACAAGAAAAGGCCATTGAGGCTTGATTTTAAGACCATTCAAAAAATAATGGCCGAGGCAAGGGCGTTGAAGACCTCCTCATCTGCCTATAAGAAGCAGACCGAGGAGCTGGTGACTGCAAGTAAACAGATTTAGCCATTGACGGAAGAGGAGGAGACAGAGGGCCTCGAGGCGAACTTTTTAAGAAAGGTCAAGAAGCTGCTAGCCCATCAAAGGGGCCAACCGTGGCGAGGCCCCCATCGGTTTTGAAGCAAACCACAATACCCACCGAGGTGGCCATTCGGGAGAGGACTGCTTCTATTTTCGAGGGTTCTTCAGTTGCTGCTGTGGCTGCTCTGACTGAAGCTCCACTTCCTACAGTGCTACTTTTCTAAGTGCCGAGGCAGTAGAAGAGGAAGAGGACTCGTCCTGCGAAGGACGCAGATTTTCTAGGTATCAACACTGATGAGCTTGTGAAGGAGGTGCTAGAAGGCTTGCCTCCGGAGATCGCTGCAATGGCGGTGGTCCATCACAAGTATTGGACCAAAGATTCAAGGGACCATACCGCTTCTTGCACTATAGAGGACCTCGTGATAGCGAATAGTGCATGCATCACCCGAGCCCTTAGCATAAGTGTCCAACTCAAGGGTTTGGGGAGGGACCTTAATGCTAAGAGGGAGGATCTGGCCAAACATTTGGAGGAGGATATATTATGGGGATGCAGTGCGAGCTGCTTGAGAAAAGGCCTCGAAAGCGAAGAAGGTGAGGCAAGAGCCGGAGGGTCGGCTGGTGAAGGCCAATGAGGATGTGGAAAGGCTGAAGAAGGAGCTCTATGAAGTGGAGTGCCAGGTGACTGCTATGACGAGGAAGGTTGATCATGCCAATGAGCACCACCGGCTCGCCACTGAGGCTCTGGAGGCCTCCAACAAGGAGAAGGCCGAGCTGAGGCTACGGGCAGAGGCCCAGGCTGAAGAGATCGAGTCTCTGAAGGCCGTGGTGAAGGCGACAGGAGAGTTAGCAGTGCAAAATTTTATTGATCACTTCGAAGAACATCCACTGTATGAGGACTTCGCCAACTTCTGGGCCTCGTGGAATGCCTAGGCAATGCTGGATCACCTAAGGGAGGTCCACCAAACTCTGGATCTGACATCCCTGGAAGCAGAGTTAGGTGGGCCTACTGGAGGTCGACCTCACAGGGCCGTCAAGGAAGCTACTGAAGCCTCCCCAAGACGTCGAGCAGGAGGCTGGAGCTCAAGACCCCCCTCCAATAGAATAGGAATATTTTGTAATGGCTTCGACCCACCTCTTGTAATTTACTATGATGTTAATGAAATTAAAAATTTTTCCAAGTATTGTTGCTTCCTCCCTTTACATTTATGTTGAACTGTTTGTACCTTGATGAGTAACAAGCAAATATTAGGCATTACTTACCAATAATAACCAGTTGATGATAGAAGAACTGATCCATATAAAATACTGAAGAACTGAGGCATAAGTTGATTGAACCATATAACATAATGAAGAACTGAGGTATTATAACTTAGTAAGAGGTTCAACTTCAGCACTTAGCAAGATAGGAATGTTACAATAGACTAGACAAAATGGAGGTCGGATCAGAACATATACTTATCATTGATAGTATTTTCTCAAGTGTTTAATGTTTCAATGATGAGGCAGCACTTTCCTCGCCATGTCTTTGATTTCATAAGTTTCGGGTCGGGACTCCTTGCGGATATGATAAGGACCTTCCCAGCTCGGTTGAAATACTCCGAACCCAGTTAGCTTCAATGATTGGAAGACCCTTCTGAGGACGAGGCCCCCCACACGAAGAGTTCGGTTTCTGACCTTAGAGTTGTAATAACGGGTCATCCTTCTTTGGTACTTAGCCAATTTTATTTGAGAGGAATCCTCCTTTCTTCAAGGAGGTGAAGTTCATGCACTCGAGCTTCGTTGTTGCTGATCTCATTGAAATGTATCCGATGATGAGAAGAGACACCCGCCTCGATAGGGCTCATGGCTTTGGATCCGTAGGTCATGGAGAAGGGTGTTTCACCTTTCGCAGTTCGACTGGTTGTTCGAATGGCCCAAAGGACATGGGAAATTTCATCGACCCACGTCCCTTTAGAAGCGTCGAGCTTCCTTTTCAGGGTATACTTGATGGTCTTGCTCACTGCCTCAACCTGCCCATTTGCTTGGGGGTGATGAGGTATTGAGAAGTCCTTCCTTATGCTGAGTTCGTCACACAAGTCTCGCATTTTTTTGTTGTCGAATTGCCTTCCGTTATCAGACACTAAAGAGTGAGGAATGCCAAACCTGCAAATGATATTTTTTCAGACAAACTTTGTGGTGTTCGCTTCAGTGATTCTTGCTAGAGGTTCAGCGTCAACCCACCCACTTGGTAAAGTAGTCAATGGCAACAATGGCAAAAGTAGCGCTTTCTCTTCCTTTTGGGAGCGAGTCAATAAAGTTGATGTCCCACTTGGCAAACGGCTACGGGTTGGTGACCACAGAGAGGCTTTGAGAAGGTTGTCTTTGAATGTTTGAGAAGCGTTGGCACTTGTCATATTTTTGAACAAACTAGTAAGAGTCCCTTTTCAGGGTCGGCTAGAAGTAGCCTTGTCGAAGTATTTTGTGCGCCAGAGTCATTCCTTCGAAGTGTTATCGTAGACTCCTTCGTGGATCTCCTTGACTATATACATGACTTCTTCCCCTCCCACACATCATGGAATTGGCGAGGTGAAGCCCCTTTTGTAAAGCACATCATCCTAGAACACAAAGTGAACAACCCTCTTCCTCAATTTCTTCACCTCGCTTTTCGAGGCTCGCAGTGATTTATCTTTGAGATAGACTACGATGGGTTGCATCCAAAGTGGGCTGCCTTCAATCCATAGTACTTCTTTGCCTCCAGAGATGGAGGGCTTCGATAGGCGCTCAATTGGGACAATATTTAGCAACTCCGAATCCCTGCTGCTAGCCAATTTGGACTGGGCATCGACGTGTGTGTTTTCAAGGCATGGACTTGGACCAGTTTGAATCTCTCTAAGTGAGGGACTAAGTTCATAACCAATTTTAGATACGCAGCCATGCCACTGTTTTTAGCTTCAAACTTTCTGTTGACCTGACTTACCACAAGCTGCGAGTCGCTACTTGTTAGGAGCCTTTTCACTTACATTTCTTTCGCTAGTCTAAGGCCCCCTAAGAGGGCCTCATATTTCGTAGCGTTGTTCGAGGCTTTAAAATCGAACCTGACAGTGTAATTTAGCTTATGGCTCTCTGGGCTTTCCAAAACAACTCCTGCTCCAGAGCCAGTCTCTCCTGACAATCCATCTACGAACAAGTTCATGTTGGGAGCTCAATTGGTTCCATTGTCGCCTCCATTTTTGGGGCTTAGGTGAATTCGATCACAAAATCTGCGAGGGCTTGGCCCTTGATGGCGTTTCAGGGTCAAAATAGTAGATCGAACTCGCTGAGATCAATTGTCCATTTTAGCAAACGATCGGAAGCGTCTGTTCTCTATAACGCTTGTTTCAGGGAGAGGTTGGTGAGAACTTTAATCGAATGGGCTCGGAAGTATGGTCTCAATTTCCTTGATGTTTTAAGAATTGAGAGTGCAAGCTTTTCCATATCTGGGTAGTGCGTCTCTGCTGGGAGTAGTGCCTTGCTAATATAGTACACCGACATTTGATGCGTGTTTTCCTCTCTGACAAGGACTACACTGATAGCCTCGTCTGAGACTGTCAAGTACAACAGCAGTGGTTCAGGTTTGGATAGTTAGGATGCCTCTACTAAGTGCTTTTTCAGTGCTTGGAAGGCTTCCTCGTACGCATCCGTCCATTGGAATTTATTTCCTTGTTTCAAGACCTTGAAGAAGGATAGACTCTTGTTAGTGGCCCTGGAGATGAAGTGGCTGAGTGTGGCTATCCAACCGTTGAAGCTTTGGACCTTCTTTGGCTTCTGAGGTGACCTCATTTCCAGTAAGGCCCTTATCTTTTCCGAATTTGCCTCAATTCTTCTTTGGTTCACAATATACCCTAGAAATTGACTCGAAGCTACCCCAAAGATGTACTTCAGAGGGTTCGATTTCATTTTATACTTTCTAAGAATTTGAAAGGTCTGGTCGAGTTGACTTATGTGTTCTTTTACTTGGAGGCTTTTAACTAGCATGTTGTCCACGTAGACTTCTATAGTTTTGACAATGAGTTCGACAAACATCATATTGACCAGCCTCTGGTACGTAGCTCCGGCATTTTTCAACCCGAAGGGCATCACCTTATAGTAGTACAACCCTCTGTCTGTGATGAACGATGTGGATTCCTCATCATATCGAAAAGTGGGTATCTGGTTGTACCCTGGGTATGCATCCATGAAGCTTAGGAGCTCATGTCTAGCAATGGAGTCCACCAGTTGGTCTATCCTTGGGACATGCCTTATTCAAATCTGTGAAATCTACACACACCCTCCATTTCCTGCTAGGTTTCTTTACGAGGATCGGGTTTGATATCCACTTCGAATAGATAGCTTCTCTAATAAAGCTTCCGACTAAGTTTGTTAACTTCTTCTTTGAGCACTCATATCGCTCTGAATTGAGGGCTCGTCTTTTCTGACGGTGTGGGGCGCAGAAGGAGTTGATGTTAAGTTGGTGGCAAATGACCCTTGGGTCTATTTCCACCATGTCCTCATGCTTCCAGGCAAAGACATCCAGGTTCCTTTTCAGGAAGTTCATCATTTCTTCTTTCATTTTGGGGGGTAGCATTTTCACTATTCGTAAGACCTGAGTGGGGTCTTCATGGCTGATGGGGAAAGTTTTTAGTTCTTCCATTGGAGTAGCATTTGTTTCGGATTCGATAATTTGAGGATCCAACTCATCAAGAGGGTGCCCTTCTTCAGGGGTCTCTACCATGTCGACATCTTCCTCCTGTTTGGAGATATGCCCTTGTTCAGGGGCGTCGAGCATTTCTATGTCCATGTTGGCTTCGTCTGCGACACCTATTATGATGACATTAACAGTACGAGGTTCGAATTTTCGCAGAGAATTGAGGTAACATGCCCTTGAACCCATTTGGTCGCCTCGCACTGCAGCAATCCCCTACTCAGTTGGGAACTTCATGCATAAGTAATGGATGAAGGTAACTGCCTAAATATCTTTCAAGGCTGGTTGGCCAATACTCCATGGTAAGTTGATTTGTGGTCCACAACCAGGAACTCCATGAAGTGGTGGTGATACGAACCCCGTAGCAACTTAGACTACGAAACCCACAACTATATTGATGTGGAACCCAAGAATGTCAATTGATAACCAGTTTGGATTTGAACCCAACAAGATGAAATAAAGAACCCAAAGACAATGGTGATGCAATGGACCCCTTGCTTACAAATTAAAGAACCCACGATCCGGTGTTGAACGCCACAAGGAATTATCCTTGATAAGTTTTAAATTATTATTCAAAGAAGAACAAATTGGAAGAAAGCAAAAGCCTTTCTTGAATTCAATAATAATTGCCAAAAGTCTTTTACAATGTAATGGAGAGAGTATTTATACTAAAGCTAAAAACCTAGCTAAAATCGTGCAAAATCGTCAAAATATAGAAAGAAGTCTAATTGATATCAAATTCTAATAAAATAAGAAAATTCGTGAAAAAAGGATATTTTCTCCTCGAAAGTGACATATGCGGTCGCATGGTGGTTTTTCTTGCGATTGCATGGTGGCATTGAAGCTACCTCAATTATGTTCTGGCGGGGGTCGTACAACTGCATGACTTTTATGCTGTGCGATCGCACAACATGAACTTTGGCCTCCGTTTTCGTCCGCTTGTATTAAGTTGATCCACTTTGATTCGGCTAACGACCCGAACATGAAAGTTATCCCATTGTGCATCCCGAACATCGTCCCATCAATGGTTTCTTGAACGAGCAATCTCATTGCTTGTTTCACTTCCTTTGTTATCGATCACGTCATCGGTCCGCCTTCAATAATCAACGGGTCACGACTCGAACTCGCCGCCATCAAGCTTGATTTTTGGATTACATCATCCTCTTCTCTTCAAAATGATTCATCCTCGAATCTGCACCTACATCGAAAAGGGAAAGATCAGCAGTGTTAAATGTAGCCGATGCATTATAGTCATCTGGCAAGTCCACTTTGTAGGCATTATTGTTGATCTTCTCGATGACTTGGAAAGGACCATCTCCCCGTGGTTACAATTTGGACTTTTGCTGCTCCGAAAAATGTTCCTTCCTAAAATGCACCCATACCCAATCTCTGGGTTCAAAGGTTACACGTTTCCGTCCTTTGTTTGCCTTTAACGCGATGAGCTTGTTCTTCTCTTCAATTTGCGTACAGACCTTCTCATGAAATGCCTTCATCATCTTAGCTTTCCTCTTACCATCGATACTACCTCATTCATTCACAGGCAAAGAAAATAAATCCGATGGAGTTAGTGGATTAAATTCATATACAATTTCAAAAGGTGAATAAGAAGTAGTCGAATGTACAACACGATTATAAGCAAATTCAATAAATGGCAAGCAATCTTCCCAATTCCTTAAGTTCTTATTAATCACTGTTCGAAGCAATTGAGTCATGGTCCTATTTACTACTTCAGTTTGACCATCCATTTGTGGGTGACAAGTTATAGAAAATAACAATTTAGTTCCTAACAAACACGCCAAAAATGACTCAAAAATTTAACATTTCAGTCCGACACCATACTCTTAGAGACTCCATGCAAACGTATTATCTCCCTAAAGAATAAATCAACGAGTGGCACCATCGGTTTTGTGACATGGTATGAAGTGTGTCATTTTACTAAA
This sequence comes from Olea europaea var. sylvestris, assembly GCF_002742605.1. Classification (NCBI taxonomy): domain Eukaryota; kingdom Viridiplantae; phylum Streptophyta; class Magnoliopsida; order Lamiales; family Oleaceae; genus Olea; species Olea europaea. The sequence goes on from NC_036252.1 coordinate 5,953,440, forward strand.
CCTATCAACCACTACAAAGATAGAATCCTGACCTTTCGTTGTCCTAGGTAACCCCAACATGAAATCCATAGAAATATCCACTCAAGGTTCACTAGGTACAGGTAAAGGTGTATACAAGTCATGAAGTAAAACTTTTGATTTAGCCTGTTTACAAGTTATGCACTTTTCACAAATCCGTTCTACGTCATTACGCATTTTAGGCCAATAAAGTGTTCTCCTAATATGTCTAAAGTCTTTTGAATCCCAAAATGACCTATTAGACCCCTATTGTGTGCTTTCCTTACTAATAATTCACGCATTGAATAATTTGGAATGCACAACTTATTCTCCCTAAACAATTATCCTTCATGTCTATAAAATTTATCAACCGCCATTTTAGCACATGAATTATAAATGTTCGAGAAATCAATGTCATTTTCATACATGCTCTTAATATGCTCAAAACCAAGTAATTTTGCACTTAAAGAGTTAAGAAGCATGTACCTTTGCGACAATGCATTTGCAACTACGTTTTCATTATCTTGCTTATACCTGATGACGTATGAAAATGTCTCTATGAACTCCATCCACCTCGCATGTCACTTGTTCAACTTACCTTGACCCTGCAAGTGTTTTAGGGACTCATGATCGGTGTGTATCACGAACTCCTTAGGACACAAGTAATGCTGCCAAGTCTTCAATGCTCGAACAAGGGAATACAAATCATTGTTATATGTTGGGTAGTTCAATGCAGCTCCACTCAACTTCTCGCTAAAGTAAGCAATAGGTCTCCTTTCCTGCATTAACACTGCTCCAATAACTATCCTGATGCATCACACTCAATTTCGAACGTTTTACCAAAGTTAGGTAATGTCAAAACAGGTGCTTTACACAACTTATCATTAATGGTGTTAAATGTGTGTTCTTGTGTTTCCCCCCGGTGAAAACCTACCGTTTTTTTAACTATTTCAGTTAATGGTGTCGTGATTGTGCTAAAATCTTTCACAAAGCGCCTATAAAAACTAGCCAGACCATGGAAGCTCCTAACCTCAGTTATACTTTTAGGTGTTGACCATTCTTTAATAGCTTTAATCTTTTACTCATCCACTTCTACCCCATTAGCATTAACAACAAATCCTAGGAAAACAACTCTATCCATGCAAAACGTGCACTTTTTAAAATTAGCATACAATTGTTCCTTTCTTAACACAACAAGCACGCACTTTAAATGTTCTAAATGCTCATCTAGGTCTTTGCTATAGATTAAAATATCATCAAAGTAAACTACAACAAATTTTTCTATGAAAGGCGTAAAACATGATTTATTAAACGCATAAACGTGCTCGATGTATTTGTGAGACCAAACGGCATAACCAACCACTCATATAACCCATATGCAGTTTTAAATCCCATTTTCCATTCATCACCCTCCCACATGCGAATTTGATGGTACCTGCTCTTAAGATCAATTTTACTAAAAACACAAGCACCATGCAATTCATCAAGCATATCATCTAGCCTAGGAATAGGGTGAGGATACTTTACCGTAATGTTGTTGATAGCTCTGTAGTCCACGCACATTCGTCAAGTCCCAACCTTCTTTGGCACCAATAGAACAGGCATAGCACACGGGCTCGTGCTTTTCCTCACTTAACATTTGCTCATCAACTCCTTCACTTATCTCTGAAGCTCATTTGTCTCTTCGGGATTACTTCAGTAAGTTGGTCGGTTTGGAATGACAGCCCCGGGTATAAAGTCGATTTGGTGTTCGATCCCTCAAACTGGTGGCAATCCACTTGGCACCTCCTCCAAAAACACATCTTCAAAATCCTGTAACAAAGGCTTAACCACGCTAGGGAGGGAGGTGTTATACTCCCCAAGGGAGAAGAGAGACTCCTTGTAAACTAACAACAACACTTGTCTCTTATCACTCAAAACCTTTTTTAATTCTCTTCCTCACAAAGAAGTTCACTTTTGGCTTTTCTCTCCGTTCAGCTGACTCTTTTTCTCTTCGCTCAACTAACTCTTTTTCTCTCCACTCATGTGGCCTCTCTCTCTTTCCCCCTTTCTTAGTCACCTCACTATTTTCTCTCTTACTCACAGGTCCACTATCTTCTCTCCTTTTTTTAGATTCTCTGGCTCACCTTTCTTCCTCATTTCTCAGTTTTATTTGGTCTTCATACACCCGAGCCGGTGTTAATGCCGCAAGAGAAATAGACCTCCCATTCTTGAGAAAGCTATATCGATTCCTATACCCATCATATGTAACCTTCCTATCAAATTGCCAGGGACTCCCCAATAGAATATGACCCCACTTGCATAGGTACCACATCACATACAACCTTGTCACTATATCTCCCAATTGAGAAATTAATTAACACCCATTTATTTACCCTAACTTCCCCACTCTCATTCAACCACTGCAATTTATAAGGCCTAGGGTGTCTCAATAATGCTAAACCCAATTTCTCAACTAAAGTTGTGCTAGCCACATTTGTGCAATTCCCACCATCAACAATCAAGCTACATACCTGATCGTGGATGTGGCACCGAGTGTGGAATATGTTCTCCTATTGCTGCTCCGAATCATCTGTTTTAATTTGAGTGTTAAGTGCTCGCCTCGAGACCGACAACTCCCCAATGGAAAATTTCATCTCATCTTCATCACCAACATCCTCCAATGCTGGCATGTCATCATACTCTCCTTCGCTCTCATTTACCACCTCTACATTGTCCCGTAACACCATGATTCGTTTGTTAGGGCACTGAGATACAATGTGTCCCATCCCCAAATACCTGAAACACTTGATGTCTCGGCTTCGTGATGGTTGTGGCTCCAATTTTGGCGCTGTCCTACTAGCACTTTCTTCTTTCTCCTTTTGCCACTCACTTCTTCCTTTGGTTACTACTTCACTCCCCTTATTATTACCATCCCACTTTGACTTCCAATTTGGGTTAGAAGATGAAGTATTCACCGACTGCCTCGCAGTCCCCTTCCTCTTCAGTTGTTTCTCCACCTTCATGGCTACATGTAACATGTCCTCTAGTTCCACGTAATGCTGCAATTTCACTACATTATCAATTTCCCGATTTAGACCATTTAAGAACCGTGCCATGGTAGCTTCCTGATCCTTCATCACATTTGCCCTGATCAAGAGTATTTCCATTTCCTTGTGATAGTCATCTATGCTCCTCGACCCTTGATACAGGCTCTGCAACTTCTGATGTATCTCTCTGTACTAGTGGTTAGGAACGAACCGCTTCCTCATCAACGCCTTCAAATCCTCCCAAGTGCTAATTGGTCTTCATCCACACCGTCGCTATGTAGTAACCACTTGATCCCACTAGATTATTGCGTAATCAATGACTCAAACACCGCTAACTTCACCTTCTTCTCCTCAAAATAATTATAGCACTCAAAAATTAATTCCACCTTCCTTTCCCACTCCAAGTACACCTCTGGGTCACTTCTCTCCTTAAATTGAAGAATAGACATTTTGATATTGCCCATACTCCCATCCGCCTTACCTCCATGATTATTCCTACCCCATCGTTCAGGCCTACCACCTCTATTCCTTATCCGTCCCATTTCCACTTCTCCATACTCCTTATCATCCCATTCACTGTCCAAATCAAATGATTCTCGTTCCATCCTATGCTCCCGCCTCCTCGACCTCCTGGCATTAGATACCTCCGTCCGCGGCTCCCTACTAAGATTAGCCACTGATGTATCCATCCTCATCATCCAAGCTTCCTACTTAGCCCTCCAAGCATCTTGTTGATCCAGCCTATCTCTAACAACCCCAAAAGCAAGTTCAAACCACTGTATCAAATCCTCCAATGCATTGATGCGATAGCCATATAGGCTTGAGTTGGAACCTTCTTGTTCAGACATTCTCTCAATTTCTGCCTCACCAAATTCACTCGAAATCACACAATTGGCTTTTACCCTCTAATGAGCTCACCACTCTGCCTTTTACCACTTAATGCTTTCATCAAGAGCTTCCAAGAACAATAAGGATCTCACCGGATTAAAACTTGTGGATTCAACCCGAAACGTATGTCAAGAGAATAATTTTCAAGGGATTTGGAAACAAATGGAATGAAATTTGAATGGACTCACTAAATTTCAACAGATCAATTGACGAAATTGAAGAATTGAAGAAAAGAAAAAGAAAAAAAAAGAACTTTGGACTTTAGGAATTTGAATGTGAACTTGTTGGTAGCAAATCAATTAATTAATAATAATAATAATAATAATAATAATAATAATAATAATAATATATATATATATATAGATGAACAGTACCGAATGAAAAGTAACGTTTTTTTTAACACAAGAGATTATACTACCAAGGAAAAATACAGATTGAAGGAATGAATTGAAAAATGACTCAAGAACAAGCGAGAAATTTGGATATCAAGAAAACTACGATCCGAACAAGAAAATTAAAGATAGAACCAGATTAAATTGAGACCAAGCTCTGATACCAACTGATGTCAACCTCGTAGCAACTTAGACTACGAAACCCACAACTATATGGATTCGGAACCCAAGAACGCCAATTGATAACTAATTTGGATTTGAATCCAACTAGATGAAATAGCAAAAGCCTCTCTTGAATTCAATAATAATTGTCAAAAGTCTTTTACAATGTAATGGAGAGAATATTTATACTAAAGCTAAAAACCTAGCTAAAATCATGCAAAATCATCAAAATATGGAAAGAAGTCTAATTGATATCAAATTCTAACAAAATAAGGAAATTCGCGAAAAAAGAAAATTTTCTCCTCGAAAGTGACCCATGCGGCCGCATGGTGGTTTTTCTTGCGGTCACATGGTAGAATTGAAGCTGCCTCAGTTATGTTCTGGCGGGCATAAACTTTGGCCTCCGTTTTTGTCCGCTTGTATTGAGTTTATTTACTTTGATTCGGCTAACGACCCGAACATGAAAGTTGTCCTATTTTGTGTCCTAAATATCGTTCCGTCAATGGTTTCTTAAATGAGCAATCCCATCGCTTGTTTCACTTGTTTTGCTTTCGATCGCATCATCGATCCACCTTCGATAATTAACGGGTCTCGACTCAAACTCACTGTCTTCAGGCTTGATTCTTGGATCACATTAGGTGGGCCACTAGAGGAGCTGACCCCATCTCGACAGGTAGAATAATTCACCCTCGTAGGATGATGCTGTCGCCAGTAAATCCAAATAACTGGTCGGTCATGGGGATCAACCCGTGTTCAATTTGCATTTTATCAAAGGTGGATCCGAACAGTATATTCACCAAGCTGCCATTATCGACGAGCATACGTTTGAGTCCCTTTCGAGCCACTGTGTCTCTTACCACTAATGCATCACAATGGGGGTGATGAACTCCTTGTGCATCCTCTTAAGAGATAGTGATTGGGGCCATCCTATTAGCCACTTGGGTCTGATTGACAGTACAAGTAATCATTGGAGGATCCTTTGCTTCCCTTGCGTAGTTCCTCTGGGCGTTCCTGGTGTTACCCCTGATGTGAGGTCTTCCAATGATTGTATCAATTTTCTTGATAACTTGGCCTCCAGATGGGGCCTGATCCCTATGCCTGGATTCTCTTCTCCATGACGATTGGTCTCTATATCGCCTCTCTCTCCTATTCGGGGAGTTGGACCTATGGGGGTATTCATCCCTTCTCGATGAGTGTGGGTTACTTCGGTTCAAGGATCGAGGAGTATCTCTACATTCGCTGGTGTTGTGTCCGTAAAGTTGGTGAAATGTACAGAACCTTGCCACTTCCAGGGGCCTGTTTGATCACTTCTTTCGATTATTCTTTGTTCTCCCGGATGGTCCTGCTTCAGGAGGAATATTTTCATATGCTAGCACAGGTACTACATTTAGAATGGCTGAAGCCAACGCCTGTCCGGATGTGGGGGCTATCGTGTGACCGGCCTGGGTTCATTGCTTGGTGATGAGGTGTGCGACTGGTCCTTGACCCATCTGCCTCTAAGTCGGGAGAAGTTCCTTAGCCTCACGGTTCTGTTGGTCAATTATCTCCTCATTGACGATTTCTACCCTCATCATTTTAACTAGCTCGTCATAGGTGGTGTGATTCTTACTGCGTACATCCCTCCAAAACAGAGTATTCATGTTGAGGCCACCTTTCAAGGCTGAAAGGGCCTCCCTATCAGTGACTTGCTTGTAGTACGTGATTTCATCAGTGAATCTGGCGAGATAGCTTTTCAGCATTTCGCCAGGACCTTACCTCATGTTTTGCAAGCATTGTACTGGGGCCTCTCATTCCCTTCGTGAAAGGTATTGGTTCAGAAATGCCTTCTTCAAGTCTGGCCAACTATTATGCTCAGGAGTGGTAATCTGATGTACCACACTAGCGTCTTTGGTGAGGATTAGATGAAAGGCCCTACATTTTAGTGTTGGCGAGGCTCCTCTGAGGCTCATCTGCGTCATGTACTTGGTCAGGTTTTTTGCGGGTCTCCCTTTCCTTCATACTTTGGGATTTTAGAGGGCATGAAGTTTACAAGCATCAGGATGCTTCGAATTTCTCTGGAGAATGGGAGGTTGTCATCATCGTCATCAATCTCGTAGGAGCGACATGGCCATTCAGAGCCTTCTCCCTCTGATACATTTTGGTGAGGTGGAGGTGCCTCTTCTCGACTACCCCAATCCACTAGGTTTCTCCTCTCCCGCCTATTTCTAGGTGGAGGAGGTACTTGTTCTTGTTCCTGTTCTTTTCGGACTGATCTTTGTACGAAATGGACCCTATTGCTAGGGTTCTGCCCTATTCTGTCGAAGACACTAACAGATCTTTGCAGTTCGTATTTTGGTGGGAAGTTCTCTCCTAGCGGTGGTTCTGATGGTTGGTTTCCCTGCGCCTAAGATGTCACATCCACACCCACTTCTCTTTCAAGAGGGTGTTGCCGATGCTGGCTCTAATGGCCTCGATAATGAGGCACAAGAATTTGAGCTGGATATGGTCCTTGAGGCATCTAGAAGCCCTGATGACCTTGGGCCTGCATGAAAAATCCACACATTGCCACATTCTAAGCAGCAATGTCCTTCATTTCGGCAATTATTTGAGCCATTCCTTCAGTGAGCGCTGCTGTCCTGTTGCTTCGGTGACGCCGGTGATAGGGTCTTCGATGCATGACATTGGTCTTGATTACCTCTTCTTCAGAGGCATCCTTGTGCCCTTCAAAATTTGCATTTTCATTACTATAACTCATTTTGTCTACTTTTTTAACTGTGCTAAGAACTTTGTAGGTTGACTTTGTTCTTTTTCAAGAATGTGCCCTTTTGAGGGTAAGTCGATGGTTTGCCTGTGGCTTTTTCGGCGGGCAATGTGGAATTTTTGGGTAGAAAGTTTCCCACAGATAGCACCAATCTGTTGACCTCGAGAATTGGACCCTCCACGTGGCCAATGGATAACTACTCCATGTAATCCTCCCTGCGCACAATAACGCATGGTCAGAAGCACACGGTCGGAGCCAGCGGTGGTGGTGGTGATCGCATACACTCCGACGATCAAGTCAGAGTTGGGTGATCGAACCAGTACTCAAATTATGTAAGAGTGGGGAGGAGAATATATATTTCTTAGTATGGAGAGCTAAGTTATAAGAGTTTCATTACCTTTATCTCTTGCCAAACCTTGGGTATTTATAGATGTAGAGCATCGTTGGATATGGGATAGTTGTGTATGCATATGATGGTGTGAGGCGTCTGCTCATAGGCGTCAATCAACTGCGTCTAGAGTGGGCGGGCAATTAGCTCTTCTGAGTTGAGTTGACGTAAAATCGATACGTCACATCAACTAGATCTATGGAGATGTCACATCAATTGATCCTTGGAGGTGGAGGGGATCCTGACAGATATCTTTCTGACAGTGGCGGCGGAGGGACCTGTTAAGGGAGTACCTCAGAGTGCTCAACGCTTCGAAGTTGAGGGACACTTCGGTTGCTTCAACGGATCTACTCTTGACCTTGTCGCTCGCCATGTTGAGGTCGTCCATAGTGGGCATCATTTCGGAACCACTTCGGGTGAACATGTGTCACTTCGGGGAATGTGCGTGACTATTATCCGAAGTGGTTTGGCCAAGGAATGGACACATGTGATTGTTTCCGAAGTGCTTTAGTTAGGGGTGTAACAATAATTATCATCAGATTTAATATATATTTTCTAATTCAGAGATTTTATCTCCAATTTATATTAAAAAAAAATTATAACTTAACTTAAAAAAAAGTAAAAAAAAAAAAAAAGAGTGAGTTCCATTCCCTGCAAACTCCCTGCACAAAATTGATGCGGAGTCCCTGCACTACAAGCAGATTCCCCGCAGGAAGCGGGGACTCTGTACGAAGCCACTTGCTTCCCACACCACCAACTTCATTTTCGCCACATACTTCACCTTTGTTCCACAAATACCAACAGATTAAAAATAGTAAGTTATTCATATAAATAAACATTATTCATAAAAATTAACTTACCTTAGAATTTGTTGCTTAATTCATTTGAAATAGACTATAATTAGTTTGAGATGAATGAATTGAAGATGTAGATAAAAAAATGAATGAGTAATGAATTTGAGGTGAAGAAATGAAGTAGGTTGGCGAAAAAGTTACTAACATTAATTGCATTCGGCATTCTTGCAGCAAGATTTTTTCTTTTTTAACATTTATCTTTTGCTTACAAGATTCTTTGCCTTTACTTTTGCTGTGCTCTGCAACATTTTGTCGTCCAAAATATTATCTTCTTTGACCATTTGTATATTATGAACCATGTCCACTGTCTCTCTGTTCCACTTCCAAGAAATCATCTCCATACACTTCCAAATATACACCTTCATTTGGTGTCTGTTGAAATTCAAATTATAAGTCTAATCTCTTCATATCATTTGCTTTCTAAATAATCTTAAGATTTCATCTTTATTATAGCAAAATTATAAATTATCTTTTACTTATATTCCCACAATTTTAAATCTAATTTTTACTAACTGCTAGAGAAGATTCATGCCAAAAAATTTAATTCAAACTTCAAAAACGTGTTAGGATTATGCCAAGAAAACTAAAATCTCTACATCATGCTAATAAAGACATATTAAATACAATAATTGTGCAACGCATGTGGCATCGACTAGTAATGTCATATAATATTATTGATTAGCATAATTACGTAATTTATTTTTGGATGGAAAATAATAAGTACTATATATAAAAATTCATTGCTTTGATCAAATATTCCAATTTGAACATTAAATATTCCTTGATTCTCGAGAAATATTGAATAATTGAACAAAACATGAACGTCTCAAAAATATTCTTAAAATCAATCAAGAAATGATGAGGCGTACAATACTATGTATGAACAAAATGTGAGCATCTCATCCTTGTATAACCAAAACTTAGAGGAAAAAAAATGGTTGTAATAAAATACGATCTTCATTCCTATCAAAATAATTTATCTTCATTCCTATTGAAATAATTTACATGAAAATTTTGTGATCGCTTAATATTACATTATGGCCATCGCCTTTTAGATCGACAAAATCACCCCCAAACAAACTTAGGCATGACTGCACAGCAACTTGAAGAAAAATATGCTTCGCCCACTTGAAGAAAATAAACAAAAAATGAAAAAAAAAATTACAAAATTGATAAATTTAATATATATGTCACTCTTATAAATTACGTGGCATGCGCGTAACGGAGGGAACCCCATATGTGTCAGGCATCACATCAACTATTCAATTGATTGGATTTATTTAATTAAATAATAGTATCTTGGAATTTGATTGACCTATTTAATCAAGTAACCTTGTCTTAGGCTTGGAACTTGGCCCATTAGCATCACTTGAGCCATTTTCATTTATTTATATATATGTGGGTTCATTCACACATACAGTATGTTTTCGTCCAATCGTTGATTTGACCATCGAAATGCAAGCGGTTGTCGACCCTGCCTTTTAATGGGGTATTCGGTGTGTAGGTGATGCCTATGTAAAGAGGACAATGCTGAGATTTTGTTAGCACATTTTTTGGGGTCAACAGTATATATTTTATATAATTAAAATCATACAAGTGTAATATCAAACCTAAACTATTCAAAATTGGAAAATATTTATGATCTCTTCATTCTTTTCAATTAGCATAATTGCTTCGGCTAACTTCTGAAGATTTAGTTCCTCAACTGTTGTAGAAGTGATACTATGAACATTTTTCCTTAATGCATCAACTCACTAAGGTGTAATGATCTCGAAGACTTTTCATTCTTTCTTAACAAGTCACTTTTGTCATTATTTTGCATGATCAAGAAATATAAAATATGTAAGAGGATTATATCTGAGTTCATATACTCTTGTTAATCTTCTTCAATTGCTTCATAAATATAAAATTCATAATCTCTACACACTTCCTTCATCCTCACACCAATATAGCCATTAACCCCTTTTCAAAAAGATTAAACATTTTATTGTGATGATAATCATCTTCCAATTCGGACAAGCCAATTTTATCTATTTTCTTCTCATAAAGATGTACAAAATTAATGAGGTAGATTATTTTTATAGAAATTTGATGAAATTATTGTTTGTGCTCTCACTCCTTTGGGTGGACCTAATATTTGCATAAAAGTATCCACACTAAAAGCACTGCACTTTGAAGGACGAACTCATCAATCTTATTAGCCCAAGAATTTCAAATTCTTCTTAACTGTAGCAATGTGCCAAGTGCACAATCGATGTTGTGTATGTGGAAAAACTACATGAATTGTATTTGCCATTGTTTTATCCTCGTATGTGAAAGCATTTTTTGGTCGTCTATTTTCCATGACTCCATAAATGACTCTTAACAACCAGACAAATGTTCACTAGTCTCATCCTAAAAAAATGTACAATCAAATAACATATTTTTTAGTGATGGTTTAAATCCAACATGGAGCACATATCAAATTGTACTTATTGGTCTGAGATGTAGTATCAAAGCATACAACATCCCCAAATCAATTAGTAATCTAACTTTGACTTACTATTCTCCAACTGATACACGGAAACTCGTAGAAATAGTTAGGGCCCGTTTGGTAGGGATTTTGAGAATTGATTTTTTAACCGTTAGAAGAAAAGTGCGGTCCACATGTGAGAGAAAAAGTCAAAAATTACGGCTTGAATAGTAAAATAACGATCAAAAAATCAATTTTTTAGAGCAAAAAATCCCTACCAAACGGGGCTTTAGTAATTATTGAGATATGTTTCAAAGTTCAATTTGCACGTATTACCACAAACTAAATTTTAGTAACTATTCATTTAATAAATCCATTTAATTAGTGTTTGATCTAATACCGGAAAAATTTTCACCTCCTTTGTTGATTAAATAAAGCAACAATAATATTTTTATACACACACGCACACATGATAACTTGTAGAAATAAATAGTAATTATTGAGATATGTTTCAAAGTTCAATTTGCATCTATTACCGCAAACTAAATTTTAGTCACTATTCATTTAATAAATCCATTAATTATCGGTTAATCTAATAGCTGAAAATTTTTGACCTATATATATATATATATATATATATTAAACACACACACACGAAATTTGAAAACTTGTATAAATAATTTGTAATTATTGAGATATGTTTCAAAGTTCAATTTGCATGTATTACCACAAACTAAATTTTAGTCACTATTCATTTAATAAATCCATTAATTATTGGTTGATCTAATACCGGAAAAATTTTGACCTCCTTTGTTGATTATATAAAGCAACAATAATATATACCTATATATATCTTATGAATATTTTGTTTGCAATTTCTTTTAATTAAAAGGAAAACAATAACATTAATGATGTGTTTGATTGAAAAAATTTCCATGGAAAATGACATTTTTCCATCCGTGTTTCAATTTTTGAAGTGTTTGATTGCCATTTTTTTCTGAAAAATATTTTTCAACATTTGAAAATATGCCTAATTTTCCCTTTTTTTGAGGAAAATATTTTCTGTCGGGAAGATATGTTTTTGTTTTCCTCAAAACAAGAAAAACATTTTCTTTTTCTAGTAAACATTTTTATGCCAATTAAACACGACCTAAATATAAATCATAGAGTTTTAAGCACTCATTATAATGTCATATAATATTATTGATTTGCCAAACTACGTAATTTATTGGAAAATAATTAGTACTATATATAAAAATTCATTGCTTTGATCAAATATTCCAATTTGAACATTAAATATTCCTTGATTCACGAAAAATATCGAATAATTGAACAAAATGTGAACATCTCAAAAAAATGCTTAAAATCAATCAAGAAATGATGAGGCATGCTATGTATGAACAAATGTAAACATTTCATCCTTGTAAGGCCAATACTATACTACATCTACCAAAAACAATTTTAATACTTAAGCGATTATCTCATCCGTCATACACTCCCTAATTTTAATATCTGCCTTGCTTCCATGCACACGAATGACATCACAGCATTCACATCTTTCAATCTGAGGAAGAAAAATGACAAATTATAAAACAGATCTGAAGCTATATATGTGTACCGTATGTGAGACTAGAGTACTAGATTAGCACGGTTCTCGTAATAATATTCATAAATGATTTGATTTAAGGGATCAAATGGAACAGGAAACATGGATATCTTAAGTTTCATATGTGCACTGAACAACTCTGGTTTAAGTAAAGAAAATAATGAAAAGAAATAAAAGCTACATAATATCTACTTGAAATCATACCTCAGTGCGCTTTGTTTCTGGCGAGATGACAGTAATTTTGGTAATAATTTCCGCAGAATTTGACGAACAAGGCAGCAGCCGCCGAGGCCATGCTCTTGAAAAACTTGTAAAAACATCATTCTTTGGTGTTTTTTTAATGGATTTAAAGAAGAAAAGATGGGGTGCTTCACAGGAATCGTTAGAGGGCAATCTTGTGTTGAACATATAATGTGGTGGCGTTGGGTTCGGTAACCATTTTTCAAAGGTTTCAATGGGGTATTGTAAATAGCTTCGAGGCATGATTCTCTCGTATAAATGTACAGAATAGCCCCATGAAATGGAAAAAGTCCAGTTGCTTTTCCTGTGATGGCAGACGGTTTGTTGCAAAATCCGAGACTGGTCGAACTTGGCCGCCTTCATGAGGTGGCGCGTGGACTTGGCACGATCCATGGAGGGAAATATTGGTTCTACCATGTCGAAATGGTGAAGGGACATGAGTGGAAATTGTGGGTGTGATGATAAGAAACCGGATGCATCACCTCGCATATCCATCTGTAATACCACGTTAAATTAAACACTATCTTGATAGCAAATATAAATTGAAGTTTCCAATATGTGAACCTCAGTATTAACAACCTTAAGCCTTTTGTGGGACATTTCATAATTTTCACATCCCAAATTCATAATGTTTCATATAGAGAACATCTAGCAGTTGAATTTTCAATCATTGCAATTTTGATAATATATTAAATCATCTCGTCTTAAAATTTAATAGACAAAGAACAAATAAATTTATTTAAACTTATTATCATTGTCAGATTTCAATGAAGTGAACAAATAGGGATGATATATGTTATAAGTTACCTGGTGAATTCCTTGTAGGGGAGTCAAGCTGACCCCAATATCAGCTATACATGACATTGTGGATTGATCTGCAGCCTCAAGATGTGCATATCTACTCAAACAATTTTCCAAGTCTTTAGCGAGTGCTTTTGCCAGAGGTGCACTCAACATAAATCCAGCCCCCCCAAATCCTTGGCTAAATGAGAACCAATAATTCGAAAAAATAAATTCCGAATGTCCACCAAGGTAGTAATACTTGGTGTGATCAAACTTTGCAAGAATTTCAACAATATTATCAAGAAAAAATATGGAATCATCATCTCCCATTACTAGCCATCTGAGATTTTCATGTTCCTCTCTGAAAGTCTCCACGATTCCATGAACAATACGTTGGGCCGTAAGGTCGGGTTTCTTGAGAAATGTCGTAAGATCGTCTGATATTCTGTAAGGAGGAGAAGCTCTTGACCAAGGTAGGAGCTCTGCTGTTGGCTCTTTATCCAGAAACAGAAATCCCCTTGTAATGTTCGGTCTCCACCATGATTCAATGTATGCTTTCCTATGATGCCATGCTAATTCAGATCCTACGAGGCCGAAAACTAGGTGGCTAAGATTTGTTGGAGAATCAGTAGAAATTGTAGAAGAATCGTTTGATATTGTAGGATCGTTAGTAATTGTAGGAGAATCGTTTGAAATTGCAGAAATTGTAGGAGAATCGTTAGAAATTGTAGGAGAAACAACAGACCTGGAGGAGATTGAAATGTCAGGTGCTGTTTTCCAGAAAGAAGGAAAGAAATCTGAAGATGGACAACTGGGATATAGATTAGAAAGAACAATGAATACAAAATAAAGAACCATACAGAAAATCAGTTGGGTTTTGCATACGCCACCGAAATCTATATTACAATTAAATGATGCCATTTTCATGTTCTTGAAACTGTAATGGTGTATCAGATTGAAAATATTAATCAGAAGATGATAATTTTTGCTTTATGGGGTTTGTTAATTCATGCGATCATGTATCTTAGAGAACGCCAAGGAAATTACATGCACACACAAGGAAACTACATCCATACACCTAGGTTACCGGAAGTCTTGTTGAATTGCCTCGTCTAGAATCTAAAACCGATAGATAAAGATAAACGAGTTTTTTATATTTAGGTTCTTTTAACTTGTGGGCCTAAATTTTTTTTTCTTCACATATCATACACCTATTTTCATATATGTAAGGACAATGAGATTTCAATTTACGACACTTATTTTTGTTTTAATGTCATGTAGAACCATGTCTTAATATATATATATATAAATTTTCCTTACTGAATCAAAAGAGAGCAAAATTATTGGATACCCGTAATTATCTTGACTTCAACAAAAAATAGAATGTTAAGTTGGTAATTATAGATACATATTAAAAAATTTGAATGCTATAGAAACTGATCTTTAACTATATTGTTAATGTTATCCATATATAGAAAGAAGATTTAAACAAGGTTGCTATAAATGTTGATAGAATAATAATATTGACTCTTGCGAAAGCACGAGTAGGTTAATTAATTAGTTGACTCTCTTATATTGTTTTGTACTCTGGACAAAAGAAGATAAAATATGCAAAGCCAACATATATACTTATAATAAAAAAACTAAAAAATATTATAAAACTTTGTTAATACAATATAATTGTTCTCTTCGAACTTTTCTTTTATATATATATATATATATATATATATATATATATATATATATATATTCAATAAAGCATGATAAACATATTCAAACACAATTGTAAAAATGATCATACGTCATGCCCTCTCGGATTTTTTTTTTTTGGGTGATTTTGTTGATACATATTTACAATTGCATCTTTGATGCTTTATGCTTAACTCTCTCACATAGAGAGTTTAATGAGAATTTTAGATATGTAACATCTTTTCTCTTTAATCTAAGTCCTTATTACATTTAATTATAACTTTTTCTTAAGAACATCAAATTGTCTAAGTTGTTAAATAAATTCTATATCGTAAATTTTGTAAGGTTCGATATTAAGTAATGATGATAATAGCCATAATAAATAATCCTCGTATATTAATAAATGGATCAGAATTAGCTGGTTGTTATCGGCACAATTGGCCTACTGGTTTCCGAGTATTTTATTGATAAATACAAGTTTTTTCTTCTCACCAATTGCTAATTAGAATTCAACCGGTGACAGCATAGTTTAAAATTGTTGGGCTTATGACCCAAATTAGGGGAAAAAAATTGTTTCCTTATTTTCAGAAGGAAAATATTATTTCCTTATTTTCACGTGATTTTATTGGAAATATATTATTTCCTTATTTCACTTTATTCCATCTTTATGGTATGGTATGGAATGTACGTATAAATAGTGGGCTTTTTTTTTAGTTTAGCTTAAACAAAAATTGTTATATTGTAATTTTCTCTCCATATCGTCGTTATAATAAAACATGGTTTCCTCTACTTAACTATCTTTGATTTCTTTACTTTAAATCTTATTTCATCTTTGTGATCTTATTATATATTTCATACAATGTAATTAATCTTAATCATTGCATCGCCTTCGGAATTGGGATCAACAAGTGGTATCAGAGCTAGAATGCAGGTTCTTTGTGATTTGATTAGGCTTTTTTAGAGATGGTTACATTGAAATATGATATTCCTCTATTGGATTGTAATACAATATTTTCTTTGTGGCAAGTAAAGATGATGGCTATTCTAGTGCAGTTGGATTTGGACGATGCGTTACTGGATTTTGAGAATATGCCAGCTAATTGAACAATAGAGGAGAAACAATGAAGGGATCGGAAGGCTTTATCGCATATTCATCTTCATTTATCCAATAATATTCTGCAGGATGTCATGAAAGAAAAAACAGCGGCTGCTTTGTGGTGGAAACTGGAGCAGTTATGCATGACTAAAAGTCTCACTAGCAAACTAATTCTAAAGCAAAAGCTATGTTCCTATCGCATGACGAAAGAAGGGTCACTAGAAGACCACATTACTGTGTTCAAGGAAATTGTCGCAGATTTAAAAACATTGAAGGTTAAGTATGAAGAAGAGGATCTGGCCTTGATCTTGTTGTATTCGCTGCCCACTTCTTATTTGTCGTTTTGGGACACCATTATATACAGTCATGATATTTTGACCATTGAGAATGTCTACAATGCTCTGTTTTTAAGAAGAAGATAAAACATTTGGTTGGAGTTAGATCGAGGGATTAGGAAGCTCTTGTATTCATGGTGATCGACGAAGAGGCCGATCAAAAGTTAACTTTAGCAATTTGTATTACTTCTACTGCAGGAGAAAAGGATTTACAAAATACTTCTTTTTTTTTTCTCCAAAGAATTATTTTGCGATAAGTTGCAGCTAAAGGTAATTTAATTGCAAATCATATGGGACAATCATGCAATTCGGACGAGACTAATATTACTGAGGATTTTTTGGATGACGGTGTGATGTTGACCTTGGTATCCGATGTGGAGTCTAAATTTGACGAGGAGTGGATTCTCGATTCCGCATGTTCGCATCATATGTGTTCCAATCGAAAAATTTTTCAGACATATGAGGCTGTTAAGCAATGTAGAATTGTTATGGGAAACAACCAATATTGTCGTGTTGCTGACATCGGTTGAGTCAGATTAAGGTCGCAGAATATGACAATAAAAACAATTGATCAGGTTTGGCATGTTCCAGACTTGAAAAGGAATCTCATCTCATCGAGTACCCCTGATGCAAAATGGTATAATTTTTCTAATGGAGGTAGAGTCTTGAAGGTCCGAAAGGGTGTCAAGGTTGTATTGGATGGATGGAAGAAGTCTCAATTGTACATCTTGCAAGGAAGCGCAGAACCAATTAAGAGACATTTGGACCAGTTTAGTACCATAGTGGATATTCAATTTGGTATAGTACCTCTTGTGACGGGCTCTGGATCGATTTAGAACATTGTTCAGGGGAGCATTAGTGATTCTACTTTGCCACCAATTTCAGCGAATACACTGTGTTCGATTGATAGGGTGGATTCATGGAGTGCATGTGTATTGTTGTCGGTAATGTCTGTAATGCTTTCGGGATCATTGAAGGTGACAGTTCTAGTAAGGGGCCTTTTATCAGACATTTGGTGTGGTTTCTGCGACATGGTGTGCTTCAACCCTGTTTAATTAACAATTTTTCCTTAGTAGAATTTTGGGAACTCGAGAGTTGGATTCGAGTGTCGTTTGTGGACGTCGAGCAAAGGAATATTTTTTTTTTTTTAGAGTTTTGGTTATTGTTTTGAAGAGTTCGGTTATTTCGATACAGTTGGACATATTATTTCAAGTGGAGCAATTTTTGAGTTTTGTTCGTTGCACCGAAATTTGGGTCAAGATGGAGATTGTTGGGTTTGTTACCTAAATCAAGAAAAAAAAATTGTTTTATTGTTTTCACGTGGAAAATATTGTTTCCTTATTTTCAAATGATTTTATTGAAAATATATTATTTCATTATTTCATGTTATTTCCATCTTTATGGTATAGTATGTACCTATAAATAATGACTTCTTCTTTCAGTTTAGTTTAAGCCAAAATTGCTGTGTTGTAATTTTCTCTCCATATTGTCATTATAATAAAACATCATCTCCTCTACTTAACTCCCTTTGATTTTTATTTTTTTATTTTACTTTAAATCTCCTCCTTATGATCTTGTTACATGTTTCATACAACATCATTAATTTCAATCCTTATGTCGCCTTTGGGATCAACAAAAATCATAATGATAAAAATTAGACAAAGTTATTTACTTACGTTTGATTCTCATTTTTATCAAAATTCATTTTTCTCTTTTTTCTTTTTAACCAAACATTTTTCATTAAAATAATATTATACGTAAATAAATTTTTTTCCCTTATTTTTCATCTACACATTCTACATCAATCTGACTCATCTATCATTTGTCGAAATCGATGACTAAAAAACATTTGCATTATTGTAATATAAATTTAAATAACGTCATTCACCAAACTTTAAAAATAAAACTTTAAATATTTATCTTCAACAATTTAGAGCCTGAAGAACTCGTCTTATTCAAGTAAATAGCTTAATTATCAACTAATGTAGTGGCGTGCTGTATATAGCAAAGCAAATGACAATCGTAAGAAATTGAATTTCATAATTTCCGTTGCATATTTAGTACAATAAATTGGTGCTAACATAATCTAAGCATCCGACTAACCCCGCTTTTAGTGGGCTAAATAGTTAACTCATTCTACCAAAATGTAGTTACTTTAGGTTTTGCCCACTGTTCTATAAGACGTTGAATGGTGGAAACGCCAACTTGACGCTAGCGATCAACAACAATAGTTGACCATTAGGCCCGCATAATTATCATTTTTTAAAATTTAATTTAATTAATTTAATTTTTATTTTTTTTTTAATTTTTATTAATAAGTTAGAACTCAAATGTTGATTTCTTAAATTCGTCGATTTTAAATTCAAAATAGGCACTTGACGTCTTGAACAAAGAAGATCTCCCATAAATTCCTATTTATTTACTATTTAATATTTACATTTGGAACTTATCTTTTGTTGAAATCTTTGGGAAAATGTCAAAATTTCCTATAAATTTGTTTTAGATGTTTGGTAAGTATTATTTTTAATTATTAAACGATTTTTTGATTGATTAAAAATTTAAAAAAAATACTAAAATAAGAAAATGCATTTTTAAGTTTTTTTTATGCCTATGCCTCGTTTAAGCTCGCCTAATCCATAGCTTGACCTCCTCGCATCGGCACGCATTAAGCCTTTTAGAACACTAATTTTGCCTAACCGTAGCTTCAAGAGTACAGAACTATTACGAATTTTCTTGCCTACTCTCAAGAAAATATTAGTCCTATAATTGATTAATTAGTTAAATGCTTAAACTTTTAGGTATAAATAGCATGCATGTTTTTTTTTTTTATTAACAGATTTTTAATTAATTAGTCGTGTGTACCCCTAAGTGTCCATACTAATTGATATTTCAGTTTGTTAATGTTAACACTCCATTCGGAAAACGTGGACATATGGCACAGTGATTGAAGAACTTGATTTGATGAATAAATTTGATTGAAGAATACTCAATATACACATGTACAGTAAGACATTTCATTTGTATAGAAAAACAAAATAAATGTGTGTTATTGATCCTCAATATGTTGCGTGATGAATGGCCACTATCTTTATTAAAATTCCCACTGTTTTACAGGATATGGAATTAGTTTCCTTAACAATGAGGACAAACCCTTCCTTGGAATAGACAGCGTTTTTCATTTTTTTTTATTTCTTTTTGTAATGCACAACATGATTATAATAATATATACCAAAACAACTATAATACTTAAGCCATGATCTCGTCGGTAATGCACTCTCTAAATTTAACATCTACCTTGGTTCCATCTATTCGAACAACGTCACAGCATTCACTTCGATCAATCTGATGAAGGAAAAAAAAAATTAGAAAATAAGATATCAACTATGTGGAGTTTCTTGTTGTATATGGATGATTCAATCCGCGATCATCATGATTTGGAATTGTTTTATTGTCTTTTTTTGAGAAAGAGGCGAAATAGAATCAAATCTTTTTTAGGGATTGATGAGAGTAGGGAACATTAATGTGCATTGCTAAATTTTATTAGAAATAAGACTTAAACTGGTTTTTTTTCAATGTGAGTTAAACAACCAGACAAAATCTCTAAAACCAGACAAAATCTTTAAAAGATATAATAACTATATATCTCCAATTGAAATTTGAGAACATACCTCACTGCGCTTTGTTGCTGGGGAGAAGACATTAATTTTGGAAATAATTTCTGCAGTATGATTGCCTGTTGATGAACAAGCCAGCAGCCCACGAGGCCATGCTCTTGAAAAACTCGTAAAAATCTCGTTTTTTGGGGTTTTTTCTATGGATTCAAAGAAGAAAAGATGTGGCGCTTCACAAGGATCATTAGATGGTCTCCTTGTGTTGAACATATAATGTGGTGGCCTTGGACTCCTTCCCCAAGTTTTAAAGGTTTCAATGGGGTATTGTAAATAGCTTCTTGGCATAATTCTCTCGTATATATGTGCAGAATAGCCCCAAGAAATGGAAAAAGTCCAGTTACTTTGCCTGTGATGGCAGATGGTTTGTTGCAAAATTCGAGACTGGTCGACCTCGGCCGCCTTCATGAGGTGGCGCGTGGACTCAGCACGATCCATGGAGGGAAATATTGGTTGCACCATGTCGAAATGGTGAAGGGACATGAGTGGAAATTGTGGGTGTGATGATAAGAAACCGGATGCATCACCACGTAAATCCATCTGCAAATATAGATTAAATACTAATTTTATGAATTTGAGCATTAAAGTATATAAATAATAGTTTAAATTATTTGAACCTCAATATTATTAAACCTTAAATTTTGGTGATATTTGAGTAGCATTTTACCTGATGAATTCCTTTTAGGGGAGACAGACTGACTCCAATATCAGCAATACATGTCATTGTGGTTAGATCAGCTGCATTGAGGTGTGCATATCTCTTGAGACAAGATTTCATGCCTTTAGCCAGTGCTCTTGCCAAAGGAGCACTCAACATGAATCCAGCCCCACCAAATCCTTGGCTAAACGAGAACCAATAATTCGACAAAATAAACTCAGACTGCCCACCTAGGTAGTAATACTTCGTATGGTCTAACTTAGCAAGAACGTCAACAATATTATCAAGAAAAAATATCGAATCGTCATCTCCCATTACTAGCCATCTGAGATTTTCATGATCCTCTCTAAAAGTCTCCATTATTCCGTGAATAATCCGTTGGGCCGTGACATCGGTTTTGTTAAGAAATTTTGTAAGATCATCCGATACTTTGTATGTTGGAGAAGCACCAGACCAAGGGAGGAGTCCTGCTGTTGGCACTTTATCAAGAAACAGAAATCCCCTTGTATTGTTTGGTCTCCACCATGATTCTATGTACGCTTTCCTATGATGCCATGCTTTTTCGGAGCCCACAAGGCCGAAAACTAGGTGGCTACGATTCGTCCTCGAATAATTAGAAATTGCAGGAGAAAGTACAGAACTGGACTTTAAAATGGATGTTTTCCAGAAAGGAGAAAAGAAATCTGAAGCTGGGCAATTGGGATATTGATTGGAAAGGGCAATGAAAACAAAATAAAGGATCATACAGAAAATGAGAAGGGTTTTGCATAGACCACTCACATCTAAATTACACTTAGATGATCCCATTTTCATGTACTTGTAACAGTACTAGAGTTGTATCCGATTGAAAGGATCAAATATAAATCAGAAGATGATATCTATGTGGTTTTTATGGTCCAACTTTGCTTCATTTATTTAGCTAATTCATGCGATCGTGTTCGTGGAGTACACGAGAGAAATTACATGCACACTCAAGGAATTACTGGAATTTTTGTTGAATTACATCACCTATAACCTATAAATGTTAAAAGATGGAAAAACAATTTATTTATATTTAAGCACTTTAACTTGTAGGCCGCGTGTTGAATTTTTATATATGCAAAGACGAGTGACGACGAGATTTTAACTTGAAATTCGTTCTATTCGTTGCAAATTTTCTTGTAAGGTCTTGCCCCAGACTCCGTTTTTGCTCGTTTATTTATTCGGAATGGAATTTGATATGCGAGGTTTTGTTGGTTGCTCGAAAGCCTTCAACCTAAGTTGTAGTTCTCCAATTTGTTACAATCAGCCTTGCATCGTATCAATATTTGAAACTTCAAAAAAAAATGAAAAATAAAAAATAATTTAATTAATAAAACTTGTTTCACTATTATACTTCGTTAACAAGAAAACCCTTGCATATAAGTTTTAAGTAAAAATCAAGAAAGAGTTCCATATAATCATGTTCGTGACAGCTCATAAAACTTAAATTAATTAGCAGTCTAAAACTAAACAACATTACGTACATAATAAGTAAATTTAAATTTAGTAGTCAAATTTATTGAAAAAATTAAAGTCAAATAGAAGAATTATAAAAGCAACAATTCATTGACAGTAATTTATAGACCTTAATATCGCACTTAATACGCAAAATGCACCTTCGCTTAAGGCATGCACGGATCATTTTTAGTCAACTTGAGGAGGGATTATTTGGCCAACAATGCTTTATCCAATTGAATTTTGCGACCCTCTTGAAAATAAAATATTTCCATTTTATGAATATTATCTCCAATTTATACTGCTCAAAATTATGGAGAATTACATCAAGAAATAAAAGTTCGCAGTTATAAATTTTCCACCAAACAATATTTTAGTATCATGATTCCCATCATAATTTCTATGACAATCGTTATTAATTATCAAGCATGTTGACATTTTACAATTGTGTCACCTTATATTTTTTTTTACACCATGGTTGTTGCGACAAACTTTAAATAATGTTGCACTAGTTGTCGCAAAGTATCTTATCGCACAATTTTATTATAATGGTTCTTTGAGCACCTTTTTCTTATAAGTTAGTTTTAGGAATGAATTTTATTCAATAGGCTAGAATATTCTTGGAATGGTCCTTGCTGAGAATGATATATCGTAAAAGGGCTCCTTCTCGTAGAAAATCGATTCCGTGAAGTCAACAAACTACAGAAATAGGTCATCATGGACGATCGTTTTGAAAAATGAGGAGGATTGTAACAAGTAGAATAAATCAAATTAAAGCTTAATTTCCTTGCACTGATAAACATATCACATCATTTCCTCGCACTGATAAACAGAAATAGGATGTATCTCCAGTATACGTCAAGTTTCACATGGTCATTTATTCTATTCATTTATTAAAGAATAAGAAATCATAATCCAATGCCTCTGGAATGATGAATAGTCAAGTAGCTTCAAGAAAGTCATAATTTATACTTTCGAGGATCATGGGGGCATTAGACTGAATCTTCCTTTAATTCTAGTGAATTAACTGATTTTGTTCTTGCGATCAAATTAAGGGTGTTAACTCCCGTGCCGGCATGCCAGATGGATTGCTCGAGCCAGCTCTCTGTCAGGACACAGTCACAAAATTCTTCTGGTACGGACGATATTTAATGACGGTAAAAAAATAAAAACGTGTTTGAGAGTCATATTTTTATGTAAAAATGCATTTTAGAATAGTAATTTGATGGGAAGTGTGTGGTTGAAAAATAAAGAAAGGTTTTTGATTTACGCGTAATATTATTTTAATAAAGAATGTATGGTTGAAGAGAAGAGAGAGAAAAATGTATTTTCAAAAAAATGGATACCAAACAGGGGCATAATAACACAATAATAAAAAGACATGTCCTATAACTCTTCATAGCAAGTTTTCGCACTTTGATATCTTTATTCAATGACTTCATTATCAATCTTCAAAAATATTTTTTTTCTCAACATAAACGGTTGAAGTATGACTTAAATTATATTGGATATTGGTTGAAGAGGACTTGAAGAGGTCAAATTATAGAATAGGAAGAAACAGTCAGTGCATTCCCGCTCCCTGTCTGCCTAGCTCCCTCTCAAGCGCTCAAAACGGGAGCACTGGCACTCGAGCAACAATTTGTTCTCACCTAGGTCCATTTCACGTTTTAACACGTTTTTAGCACTCATTTCCTTCTAAAGCTCTATGTTTAGGTTTTATATATGTGAGCCACGACTTGCAAACATAACGTAACATATAGGGAGCCTTGAGAGAGCTTTTAATCTTGATTGAGAACATTGAGATCTTGTGTAAAATACTCCTTTTGCCCATGATTTTTTTCCGTTTTGAATTTTCACGTAAAATCTTGGTGTTCTTGTGTGATTGATTTATTTATTTCATCTTTGCAATTTCTTGCTTTATTAACTACATAAAGAATGAAGTTATCATTCGTCCACGGATCTCTAATTCGATTGAGCAATCTATTCGTCAGAATGTTCACTGTAAAAAAACTCTCTATTGTAGCGTTAGCGACAAAAAGAATTAGTGTCAAAGTCACACAACATAGGTATAAAATAGGCACCAAACGTATCATCAACTTATCTCGACTTCTTAACGAAGGATGATGTGTAGTCTCAAGTAGTGTTTTAGAAATGATATCTATTGAGTTTTGATTTATTTTCTTTTAAGGCGATATCCAGACTTGAAAAACGTTGTTCAATCAAGTGAAGAGCATGGCTAAAGGATGATATTAGAGACAAAGGTTCAAGTCTCGTATGCTGATAAGAACCAAGAATGATAAATAAAAAAAGATGAGGAAAATGGCACAAGGGAGCTGCATGCCAAGAAACAAGAGTATTGCTCGAACAACATCATTCTCTCGCTTGAGCGACAAACGAATCAAAGAGGCATTGATTTTTAAATTGTCTCCTCACTCGAACGGGAACTTTTCTCTTGTGCGCGGTTTTTGCATTGTTCGATTTGCTTAAGAGTATTTTGGTCATTGTTTTTGCACAATTCCTTGACCAAATTTTGTAACCTATATATAGGAGTGTCTTCCACTATGTTAAGTTAGAATTTCTTGGCAAAAAACACATTCTCTCATCCAAAACCAAATTTTGAATAAGAGAAGGAGAGTTAAAGACTTAAATTCGATAGCTGATTGGATAATTCTCATGGAATGATACTCAATTTATCATCATGTTACTTATATTTAACATCCTGCGGTTACGATTTTAATCAAATAGAATGTTGGCGCACAAAAGCAACAACATATACATATTAAGGCAAATGAAGGAACACCAAGACACGAGAAGACACCGTTGTACACACACCAACAAATCAACATATACACCTCAAGTATGGACTCTTGATGTGCATTTGGAAATCAAAGTTCATATACAAAGTAGTAAAATACTTTGGTCCTGTTGAGAAATAGGGACAGGACTGAGAACATATAGATATTAGAGATAGCAATATATTTCGGTCCCAACGCATCTTTAAAAGATCAAAGTAAAATTAAAAGAAAAAAATATATAAAATTTTTTTTGAAATTCATTGAGAACATACAAAATAAATCATTTAACGGAAAAATACATAATCACCATAGTTTTAAAATAATTTTTAAATTTAAGAAATTTGTAGAATTCTTCCAAAAATCAGATGGTGTTAATTAAATATGTTAATGTCACAATAAGATACAATTTTTGTTTACATTTACGCCCTAACCACAAATTGAAGAACATCACAATCACAAAGATACAAAATGTGGGTTACAGTTACAAATTTAATTAAAAATTGTAATTTTTTATAGATCATAACCAAACGGTCGTTGCAGCGACAAATCACAGCTCGCAACAATGTCGCACACCGCGGCTACAATATGACGCCGGGTAGGATAGTGATTATCCTATTGGCTTGTTGTAGCAGATGATTCGCAAAAAAAGAACGACAGAAAACGCCCCAAAATCAGAGAAAATACTCTGAATTCAACTCAATATTATTAATAATGCAACATCATCAAAACTAACCCACAAGCCGGGTTAAATAGCTACGAAATATGAAATTATGGAAAAAATTACCAAAAATGGCAAAATCCCAAAATTATACCAAAATAAAATATTAAGTAAAAGAAGTAAGTTGCCAAAAATTTGGTTCAATTCGAGTTTTCTAACATATGGAAAAAAGAAAACAAAATATTACCATAAATAATAAAAAATAACTTAAAATTGAATTTTGGAAAGGAAAATAGTGGATTTTGGGCTCAAAATTGACGTCCACCAAGCATAGCTGGGTGGCCACGACGTGCGCGCTGAAGAAAACTTTTCGGATTTGAGTCATAATAGCGATTCCGATAACCGTAGCCAAAGTTATGGCCAAATTACCAAAGACACGTCAAATTCCCCGAATGAAGGAAATAATGGTGATTCACTTTCCATCTTTGCACCGATCCGCCATCTCATGGTATCTCAGTGCCATTATCGTGCTATCTGACAAATCAGCATCACTCGACTCGGATCCTCCTACATCAGTCGCCCCAGGTTGGAAAGAACTCGCCCTTGAGTTCACAGTAACTTCATCGGACTCCATAAAACAAGGGTTTAGGTGTTTTACATTGAAGACGTCAGAGGTCTTCAAATGGCTCGGGAGGCGCAATCTGTAAGCATTATCATTGATCTTCTGCAGCACTTCACAAAGTCCAATCTTCCGCTCCTTTAGCTTATTGTATTCCCCAACTGGAAAACGATCACGAGTTAATACTGCCCAAACAAAATCACAAACATCAAACAACACGTCGATCACTATCTGCCCGAACTTTGTACCTAGTATTACTATCCTGTATGGACAGCTTCACCTGCTCATGGATACCTCGAAGATGTTCAGCCATCTCATCAGCTTTGTTATTGAAGTGACCCACACGTGGAATTGGAGCCAAATCAAGTACTTCGGATGGGTTCCGACCATAGACAATTTCAAAAGGACTCGTCCGGCGGTTCTATTCCTCGACCGGTTATAAGCAAACTCTACTTGAGGTAATGCCAAATCCCACTGCTTCGGTTTAGTCCCGGCTAAGCTTCTCAAAAGATTTCCCAAACTCTGATTCACCACCTCAGTCTGACCATCTGTTTGGGGATGGTATGCGCTGCTAAAATTCAATTTTGTTCCAAGTTTCTCCCACAAACTCCTCCAGAAATGACTCATAAACTTAGTGTCACGATCAGAAGTAATTGACTGTGGAACACCATGTAAACGCACAATCTCTCTGAAATAAAGACGAGCAATCCGAGTAGCATCCATTGTCTTCCGGCAAGCCACAAAATGAGCCATCTTTGAAAATCTGTCAACCACAACAAGAATGGAATTCATCGCCCGCTGTGTACGAGGTAAGCCCAAGACAAAATCCATACTGACATCAAACCAAGGAGCTTCAGGTACGGGTAATGGTGTGTACAATCTAGCATTAGTAAGAGCCCCTTTAGACCGCTGACATACATAACACCGCTCCACATAATGCGCCACATCACTGCTCAACTTGGGCCAGTAATAATCAGAAGAGACCAATGTCAATGTCTTGTCTCGCCCAAAATATCCTTCGTTATGAAGTTCACTAATAATCTGCTGCCTTAGTGAACAATCCGGAATGCATAACTGCAATCCACGAAACAGGTAACCATTATGTAAAACAAAATCATGTCGGTGATTATTAGTTACCTCCCGAATTATCTTCCCAAATGAAGAATCCGCAGCATACATTTCAGGAAATGCCTCAAATCCGACAATATTGGTGCTCATGGTGGTGAGGAGTAATGTGCGACGGCTCAATGCATCTGCTACTCGATTCAAACTCCCTGCTTGATGCCCGAGTGTGAAATAAATTCCTGCAAGTATGCCACCCACTTTGCATGTCGCCTACTCAGCTTGTGCTGACCATTGATGTACTTCAAAGTCTCATGATCAGTAACAAGGATGAACTTCCTCTATACCAGGTAATGGCGCTAATACTTCAGAGTCTGAACTATGGCATAGAACTCCAGGTCATAAGTGGAATAATTTTTCTTCGATCTCGATAGCTTCTCACTAAAAAAGGCTACTGGACGTCCCTCCTAACTCAGAACACCACCAATACCAACTCCAGACGCATCACAGTTTACCTCGAACACCTTTTCAAAATTCGTAAGTGCCAAGACTGGGGCCTCTGTCATCTTCTGCTTAACCAACTGAAAGCTAGCCTCTGCCTCCTCAGTCCACTGAAAATCACGCCCTTTAAGGCACTCTGTGATAGAAGCAATCAAGGTACTGATATTTCTGATGAATCGACGATAGAAGGATGCCAATCCATGGAAACTCCTGACATCGTGTTTTTGGTTTTGGCCAATTCAAAACTGCCTCAATTTTGGATTGATCTGCATGAACACTATCAGTAGACACAACAAAACCCAAAAAAGTTACAGAAGTTGTGAAGAAAGAACACTTATTCTGATTGATGAATAAGCGCTCCGTCCTCATTACATCAAAGACAGCACAAAGATGATTAAAATGTGACTCCCATGTCAGACTATAAATAAGTATGTTATCAAAATAAACTACCACAAACTTTCCCATGAAAGGTCGTAAAACCTGATGCATAAACCTCATAAAAATGCTAGGTGCGTTGGATATTCCAAAGGGCATGACCATCCACTCGTACAACCCATGTTGTGTCTTAAACGCGGTCTTCCACTCATCTCCAGGCCCGATTCTGATTTGATGGTATCCACTTTTAAGGTCAATTTTTGAAAAGACCTTAGAACCGGACAATTGATCCAACATGTCGTCCAGACGGGAAATTGGAAACCTGTACTTTACTGTAATCTTGTTAATTGCCCTGCTGTCAACACACATACGCCATAACCCATCTTTCTTCGGCACTAGTAGAGCAGGAATTGCACAAGGACTCATACTCTCACAAATGTAGCCCCTTTCCAATAATTCGACCACCTGTCGTTGCAACTCTTCAGCTTCCTTGGGACTGAGGCGATATGCTGGTCGGTTTGGAAGACTCAACCCCGGAATGAGGTCGATCTGATGTTGAATGTCCCTCATAGGTGATAGTCCTGGAGGAAGATCCTCCGGCATCAAGTCAGAAAACTCCATCAGTAGTTGCTGTACTTCTGCTGGAAATTTCGAATCCACATTCGCTGTATTATTTTCATGAGGCATTAAAGCATAAACTATTTTTTCACGCACAACTTCAACCAAAAACCTGGACATAGAAAGTAGATTGGGGTTTTTAACTACCGGGGCAGGGATGTTTCCTTCCCTACGAGGCACCAAAACAATTCTCTTTCCTTTGATGCTAAGAGAATAAGTATTCTTCCGCCCATCATGGATAACACTGCGATCATACTGCTAAGGTCGTCCCAACAAAATATGACACGCGTCCATTGATACCACATCACACCAAGCATTATCAAAATATTTTTTTCCAATCGAGAAAGACACTAAGCATCGTTTTTCTACAGTTACCTCACTGCCTTTATTCAGCCAAGATAACTTGTATGGTTTGGGATGACGATCCATCTTCAGTTGCAGTTTCTCGATAGCCTCCTTAGACACTACATTCTCACAACTGCAACTATCAATTATCAGCTTACAGACTTTATTAGCAACTGTGCAAG
The DNA here is from genome assembly GCF_002742605.1 of Olea europaea var. sylvestris. Taxonomy (NCBI): domain Eukaryota; kingdom Viridiplantae; phylum Streptophyta; class Magnoliopsida; order Lamiales; family Oleaceae; genus Olea; species Olea europaea. Next base: position 5,983,048 of record NC_036252.1, read on the forward strand.
TTGTGTGGAAAACGTTGATCCTCAACCAATCATCCCCTGAATCGCCCTTGGGAGTCAGCAGGCTCTTTCGAACGACCAGGGTCTCCTGACCATCTCCATATAGCACGTTCTCATCTTCACCCTCATCATACAAGGGTTCCCCAACTTCCTTGAATTGCTCTATCATATCATCCTCAATCAGAAAAATTTTATTCTTCTGACCAGCAGGCTTCCTGCAATCAGTCGTCCTATGCCCCTGTTCACCACACTTAAAGCACTTAATACTTGAGTTGGAACTATCCTGCTGTGGCTGATAAGCAGGACGAGATTTTTGAGGGCGAACTGGCTGACTTCCTTCACCTCTAACCACCGGCCTCCTACTTTGCTGTTTCTCTACTGCAAGTGCTCGTTGATATGCCTCAGAAACTGTCCACAATGAATGAAAGCTGAGAACATCCTGGAGGGGCTGCCTTAATCCCCCCAAATACCGTGCTACCATCTGCTCCTCCGTCTCAGATAAATCATTCCGAGCCACCAACTGATAGAATTTTTTAGTATAACCATTGACTGATCTTGTGCATTGCCTTAGTGAATGAAGCCTCTGAAACAAGGTTTGAGTATAGCCGAAAGGGAGGAAGTGCCCTTTCATCTTCTCCCAGTTAGTAATTTTGGATTTCCCCTGTCGCTCCCGTGAACGCTTCAACTGTTCCCACCATGCAGATGCCCTACCTTTGAGTTTGATGGTGACCAGTTTCACTTTGACACGATCAGGAACCTCCTTATATTCAAAAATTCACTTCACTTCATTCAACCAATCAATAAATCCTTTAGCCTGCAACGTACCAGAAAATTCAGGCAGATCCACTCTGAAACCGAGATCCACATGACAATCCTCTCGTCCACGATGCTCCCAAACTCGAGCACGATGGTGATACGGGTTTTCAAAACTGGTATCGGAATCGTGACCTTCCACATCATGATTACCGAACTCCTGCTCCGCCAAACGTTGGGTTAACTCCGCAACTTGTCTCTGCAAATCTTCAATCTTCACATCCTGAATATTACGATCACGGTGCGGGACTTCCTCAATCGGAACCTGTCCTCGACAACCACGATCACGTCCACCAACCATTATAACTGATGGAATTTATCTCCCAAGAAGATGCTGACACTCTGATACCAACTGACGCCAGGTAGGATAGTGATTATCCTATTGGCTTGTTGTAACAGATGATTCGCAAGAAAAGAACGACAGAAAACGCTCAAAAACCAGAGAAAATACTCTGAATTCAACTCAATATTATTAATAATGCAACATCATCAAAACTAACCCACAAGCCGGGTTAAATAGCTGCTAAATACGAAATTATGGGAAAATTACCAAAAATGGCAAAATCCCAAAATTATACCAAAATAAAATATTAAGTAAAAGAAGTAAGTTAAGAAGATGTTGATGCTCTGATACCAACTGACGCCGGGTAGGATATTGAATATCCTATTGGCTTGTTGTAGCAGATGATTCGCAAGAAAAGAACGACAGAAAACGCCCAAAAATCAGAGAAAATACTCTGAATTTAACTCAATATTATTAATAATGCCGAATGATCAAAATTAACCCACAAGCCGAGTTAAATAACTGCGAAATACGAAATTATAGGAAAATTACCAAAAATGGCAAAATTCCGAAATTATACCAAAATAAAATATTAAGTAAAAAAAGTAAGTTGTCAAAAATTTGGCTCAATTCGAGTTTTCTAACATATAGAAAAAAGGAAACAAAATATTACCATAAATAGTAAAAAATAACTTAAAATTGAATTTTGGAAAGAAAAATAGTGGATTTTGAGCTCGAAATTGACGTCCACCGAGCATAGCTGGGTGGCCACGACATGCGCGCCGAAGAGAGCTTTCCGAATTGGGGTCATAATAGTTATTTCGATAACCATAGCTAAAGTTATGGCTAAATTACCAAAAACGCGTCAAATTCCTCCAATTAAGGAAATAATGGCGATTCATTTTCCATCTTTGCGCCGATCCGCCATCTCATGGTATCTCAGCGCTATCATCGTGCTATCTGAAAAAAAGTTTTCTAACATATGGAAAAAAGGAAATGAAATATTTCCATAAATAGTAAAAAATAACTTAAAATTGAATTTTGGAAAGGAAAACAGTGGATTTTGAGTTCGAAATTGACGTTCACCGAGCATAGCTGGGTGGCTACGACATGCGCGCCGAAGAGAGCTTTTCGGATTGGGGTCATAATAGCGATTCCAATAATCGTAACCAAAGTTATGGTCAAATTATCAAAAGACGCGTCAAATTCCCCGAATTAAGGAAATAATGGTGATTCACTTTCCATCTTTGCGTCGATCCGCCATCTCATGGTATCTCAACGTCATCATCGTGCTATCTGACAAATCAGCATCACTCGACTCGGATCCTCCTTCATCACAATAGCAGTAACATGATGATCGCAAGAAGCAACGATGATGGACTTCGTCGCGAGTGAAGCGGTGCCCGTTGAGCATTTGCGTGACCGCGGGCTATAGTACCGTTTGTACCGATGTTGGTGCTGGTAAAGTGAGGGATGGTGTCAGTGAAGAAGTGGAATGGCTTATCTATGACATTTTTCTATGGGCCAAAGCCCACATCCACTTTTGTTGTTATATAACCCAAATTTCTTCTACCCCAAATCAAGACCAGCACTCGACTACCTCCACTGCAATATGGTTACCCTCCGGGCTGCTTCCATAGACGGTGACGAAAATGTGAACGACGTCACTACGCCGACGCCTCCGCTGCCCTCCAGTGCATCGTCCAAGGAAGCCAATGTTCCCCGCACTGCCACCACAAATCCGGACCCGAGATCCGAGCCCGTGAACGGCATCGAAGAAGAGCCAGAGACTCTCGCATCAGAGGAAATTTCCTCCGACGAAATTTCCAACCATGGAACTCCACTAGCTCCGGAATCCGACCAAAATGGATCCCAACATTCTCCAATTTCGGAGGAAGAGGAAGAGGAGGAGGAGGAGGAGGAGGAGGAGGAAGAAGAAGAAGAAGAGTCCCAACCGAAGAAGCTAAAACAACTACCCGACTTGCCCAAACCTGAGCTCCTAGAGAATGAAATTGCCGAAACTCCCTCGGCCATGGTCATGGAGGGAACTACGCCCCCTTCCCAAAATGGAAAAGCCACAGCTGCGAAAACAAGCAAGAAGTTGAAGAAGAAGAGCAAGGATGTGTGGACGACGACCACAAGGAAGGGTAAGAAAAAGGCAAAAAATGCCTCCAATGGAAACCACAATTCTAAAAATGCCACAGGTACCAACACGGCAACTGAAGATAAGGTCTTGATAACCCCTATTCCGAGGTTTCCTGACAAAAGTGATGATAGCCCGGATTTGAAGATTTGCCTCTCCAAGGTTTATAAGGCTGAAAAAGTGGAATTAGGAGAGGATAGATTGAGTGCGGGCAGCACGAAGGGGTACAGAATGGTTAGGGCGACAAGGGGGGTTGAAGAGGGCGCATGGTATTTCGAGATTAAGGTGGTGCATTTGGGTGAGACGGGGCATACAAGGTTGGGGTGGTCCACAGATAAAGGGGACTTGCAGGCGCCTGTAGGGTATGATTGTAATAGCTTTGGATACAGGGACATTGATGGGAGTAAAGTGCACAAGGCTTTGAGGGAGAAGTATGGGGAGGAAGGATATAAAGAAGGTGATGTTATCGGTTTTTATATCAATTTGCCTGACGGAGGGTCCTATGCACCTGATCCTCCACGCATGGTTTTGTACAAGGGCCAGCGGTACGTTTGTGCTCCCAATCCCAAGGAGGATCCCCCAAAAGTTGTGCCGGGTGAGTGAAGCATTAATTTCTACCATGTGCGTGGTCTATGGCCTATTTTTTTTCTTTTTATTTACCTCTTGTATTGATGATCATTACTAGAAGAATGTTGGTTTTACTTTGGTTAACTTAGATTGCCTACTACATGTTTTCCTCATATTGGATTATGCTTTAGTAGGAGTCATATTAGGAGCTTTGCCTATTGTAATTTGACTGCGGTTTTCCAATTAGATGTATCTTTGAGTTTGTAAGTATGAATAGTTCTAGTTAAAGCATGTTTGGCAAAGCATAAAAATATAATTTAAGTTGGTGAAACGTACATTTATCTTTAAATTTCCTAGGACCCAACAATCTACTTACTATCCACATATTACGAAGGACCCACAACTTATAAGCACCATCAAACAACCACTTCAGTAATGTTTTTGGCCATTGAGCTGCTCAAGGAATATGCTTGTAGCTTTTAGCATTTCTCATTGTAGCAAATCACAACTGCCTGGCAGATGGGAGACCACCCGGCAATGACATTCTGATGTAGAAATTTTTTGGTGAATGATCCTATCCCATTCTTGCTGCTTTTTCTTCTTCAATATATATAAAACTGCTCTTCTTGGTTATATTTGTCTCATATCTTGCTACTCTTTTCCTCTCTATTCGTGTTTCTTTGCTATGTTGCATCGGAACATTGAGTTGTTTTTGCCTTGATCTTTCTACATTGCCTTAACATTTCTCTTTTTAAGTCAGTGAATGACTGAAAACAGTAGCAGTCATTGGAAGTTTTATTTTTTAAGTGGATGCAATATGTTTGATTGATCCTATGGATATTTTGTATCTGAGCCTTCTAACAAGAAATATTTTTGATTTTTCTGGTGTTAATATCAGCATAATGTTATGCATTAAATTTTTCTTTTGATTCATGTTAGCAGTCTAATTTTTTAGAAGCTTAGTTCTCAGATATAGAGTTCTTCTGCTGAGAAGCCCATTTGCTGAGTTCTTTATAAACTGTTCTGCTGTGCAGGAAGTGAGATATCTTTTTTCAAAAACGGTATATGCCAAGGTGTTGCTTTCAAGGATCTTTATGGTGGTCGTTACCATCCTGCTGCTTCAATGTATACTCTTCCGAGCCAACCAAATTGTGTTGTCAAGTTCAATTTTGGTCCTGATTTTGAACAGTTTCCAGATGACTTTGGTGGGCGTCCTGTCCCAAGACCAATGTTTGAAGTTCCTTATCAAGCTGTTGATGGCAGAGTTGAGAATGGTGTGTCCAGTGAGAAGAAACAGTAGCTATAAAATCTCGTCGCATGTCTTTCAATTATATAGGAATTAGGATTTTATTTGATTTTGATTTTTGTTGTAACTTTGTTGACTGTTTATGACATGATTGACATATAAACAGTCGATTAGGTGAGAAATCAACTTCTATTAGAAGTTTGATTCATAACATTCCTCTGGCCTTTTACCCTCTGAGGTGTATTGACGGAAAAATTAGCTCTAGATCAAGCAAAGTGGAAAAAAGTTTTCAGTTATTTGCTTCAAAACAGTAGATAAGTAGGATTTTCCTCTTTGGGCTTCTTTTTATTGATTGACTGCATTTTTTTCATAAAGATGTTGCATTAGCAAAACTATTCTCTTGTAACCTTTATGGATCTAAAACTTTGTTGCCTTGCGCACTTGTATTCATTAGAATTTTATTTTTCATTGTGCAATGATCTAGTGTCTCTAATTTGGTCATTGGCCTATTTTAATATATATATTTTTTTAATGTGACTATAATTTTGATACAGAAGGCCAGATTTTTGTTATTGACTAATTGTTCTAACCATTATTATTATTTTTTCCCCCATTGAAATATAAGACATCTTATTCCTTCTCTTCCTCTTCCTTACCCATCTGCCTGTTCTAAGTTAATTGAGTTTACCTTTGTTCTTTGTGTAGAGAAGAGGGTAGGTGGCTTTTATATAACACAGACCTACTCTCTGATTACAGGTAGTCCATGGAATATCACCAGAATGTGCCCCATGTATAAAGTGGTAAAAGGGAATGATACCGCTGAAATAGGTGGTCAAGCTTGAAGAAAACACTCAGGTTGGTTATATTCCACCTTTACAAAGCTGCTTGTCTACTACCTATTTTGTCTTTGCCTGATTATAGATTGTTAGCATGTGGGGTGACCGAATCTTTCTCTGAATGACACTAGACAGTATTAAAGAAGAAAAAGTAGTCCATTGTAATGTCCAATCTCTCATGTGATACTATGTATCAAACGTATCCCTGGTGAACAGTTCAAACCGTGGTTTAATGTCAATAGTAGCTCTATGATTCACGTGTTGTCTTGTGCTACTATCAATCTCTCTTCCCTTTTCAACGTAAATTTGTTATTTATTTTCATTAGTACCGAACTCAAGCCAATTGAATGTTTTTACATCACACCTCTGGGGACAAATAAAAAGGCTTAAAAAATATGCAGCTTTTCAATTTCTTCTCAACCAAACGCTCAAGTTAAACTAAAACATTCAATTTCACTTTGGGATGGAGGAACTATAAATTTTTCCCCAATCTTTAATACCACAAACATTTACTTGAATAAATATTGGTATACTCTGAATTTTCACATATTAATTCCTTACTTACCTTTCCTTTATAAGGAAGTATTCTAAGGGAAAGAGTCAAAACCTCCATCTGAGGCTAAGAATATGTATTTTGAACATGTTTGGATAATTTTATAAAAGTGCTTTGTCTGGCTTGCTTGGGAGTTTTTTTTCACTGGTTCTCATTGATTTTGGATGGCACCATCTATGAGAGGTTGGGAAAAATGGTGTTTGCTAATTTTTTGGGACATTGGTTTTGGATGGTTCAAAAAATACCCAAAATTGATAGTCTAATGTTGATCATTGCTCTAAACCTACCACATTGGTGGGTTTTGACAATTTTTCATATTCTCTTCTAATTTTATATCTATAAAATAATTATTTTCCACCAACATATTTTATTCAAAACAACTTGTAAATGAAAATAAATTAACTAAAAAATTATTTATAAGCAAAAAATTTACTTAATAATTAAAAAACTTATAAGTAAATTAGTTGTAAGATAAAAAATCTCTTTTATGTAAAAATTTGTTTATAAAGTACAAATACTACTACAAAGTCAAAAGTTCACTTATAAAATATTTTAAGTTATTCATAAGTAAAAAATTGACTTATGTGTAAAAAATATTTAAAAGTACAAAATTAACTTATAATTATAAAATTTATTTATGAAGTAAAAAATGCTAACATAAAATTTTGAGTAAATGTTTAACTTTTTTAGTTAAATAGTAACTTATATGTGAAATAATTACTTGTAAGTAAAATATCACTTAAAAAATTTCATATAAAAATTATAGATTTAAAATTTTACTAAGGGACGCATATGTTGTTTTACTACTAAAAAATTTCAGAACCGATGAATAATAAACTCTCAAGCATTGGTTGAACTGTCTTGAAAATGGCTACTAAAACTAGTACTAAAATTTCGTTCACTCATAATTCTCAAATTCGGTACTTTAATAAATGATTATAACCGGTACTCGAAAATCCCAGCAGGCCCTTAAAGGAAGCTAGCTTAAGGTAGCATCCTTAGGAATTTCTTTTTAAGAAGTTTTGCTTTAAATTAGAAAATGTGTTAATTTTGCATCGAATGAAGGAGGTTTAAAGTAGCACTTGGTCTACCTCATATTACAGCCACATGAAGGTTGGAGATTATTGATTGACAATACAGTTCGTAGTATACTAATTTACCATTGAACTTGTTGGTAATTTAATAGGAATTAAGCTTTTATTGACAACTGTTGGAATTGGTTAAAAAAAAAAAAAGGAAAATTGGTTAAGTGTAAAACTGGAAAAATGGAAAGGTGTAACTTCGTGTCAACTTCGGTCAATATTTGGACTTGATCTGATGGTCAAATTACAAAAAGTAAATAGATCATCTTATTCTACTCTCTGAATAGATCGTTGTGGTATATTTGAAATCTTGAAACCAATTTCAGATGAATGAGAAATTGCGGTTCAAAGTTAAAAGAAATGAAGTGTTGCAACTTTTCGAAAGGATGCATGTTTTGAAATAAAGTGTTGCAACTTTTCAAAATGATGCATGTTTTGGCCCACACTACTTCATCTGCACCCTTTCTATATCTATAAATAGGACCATATGGACGTGATTTTAAGCACACCATTGCATTGAGCATCCATTCTTCTCTTGCAATTCATCTTTCTTTTATTTTCATAACATTCCTTTGTAGAGGGGAAATTTCGTCGGAGTTTCACCGTTTTTGTGGTTTGAAGTGCTGCTACCACAAGTGTGTATCCGTTGTATCTTCGAAGACATTTGCCGTTCAACTGTGAGTATCGTAGCGAGACAATTTGTCTTAAGGAAAGAATTATACTCGCCTCGAATTTTTTTCGACTCCTTATTTCATTTTGGTTTTGTGTGTCTTTTTAGTCATATACTTTGTGTTCTTATATTGTATTCTAATTATGCTCCTGCGGGTTGGAACTTTGCCATACAATAATATTGTTTCGACTATGTTCCTACGGGTTGAAATTTTGTTCATTTACAACATATACAGCTATAATAACGCTAAAATAAATACCCGAAACAACAAGATTATGACAAATTTTGTACGTCTGCTGCTGTTGTTTTAAACACTCTATTTTGGAATAGTCGTGTACTATTCATTTTTTTCGTTGTTACTATGTTGAACTTCTGTTTGTGTAACGGCTAATACAGGGATGTCAACGAGCCGAGCCCCAGCCTAAAACTTTTGGCTTGAGCTCAACTCGGTTAAAATGGTCGAGCTTTTTTACAAGCCCAAGAGAATCGAGCTTTTGCTCTGCCAAAAAGTTTCAGTTCGGGCTTTTTCAAGCCAAGCCGAGCCGGGCCGGCTCTTTTTTTCCCCCTTTCCGGCTGCTTTGGCTCTTTTTTTTCTCTTAAAAGGCATAATTCTATTCTACCTTTTTAAAGGCAGCAGCAATTCTGCCTTTTATGCCCTTTTTTTATGCTCATGGGCCAGCTCGGGGTCGACTCGTGTCCCCAAAATGGGGCTCGGCCCAAGCCTCGGCTTAGTTGCTCCGAGTCACGAGCTGGGCCGTCGAGCCTTTTTGACACCCATAGGCTAATACAAGTCAAATTGAAATGAAAAAGTTTGTCCCACCTAGAGCAAATAATGTTGCTCATCCAATAACGATACCAATTCGAGCTACGTCAATCCATCATGGGGAGAAATCGAAAAAGTTCAGTGGCGTAGACTTTAAGAGATGGCAACAAAAGATGCTTTATCTCACTACGCTAAATTTGGCTAAGTTTTTTAGGGAAACCGCTCCCGTCTTATAAGGAGAAAACAATCGGGAGTTGATCATTACTTTGGATGCATGGAAGCACTCCGACTTTCTGTGCAAAAACTACATCTTTAATGGATTGGATAACACACTATATGGTGTGTATAGTTCGAAAGACTCGACTAAGGATTTATGGGATTCATTGGAAAAGAAGTACGAGATCGGGGATGCCGGAACCAAAAAGTTCATCGTTGGCAAGTTTTTAAATTACAAAATGGTGGATTCAAAAATAGTGATCAGCCAAGTACAAGAGATCCAAGTCTTATTGCACGACATTTATGTCGAAAAAATGGAACTGAGTCATTCCAAGTTGCGACCATCATCGAAAAACTTCTTCCTTTGTGGAGAGATTTCAAAAATTATCTCAAGCACAAACGTAAAGAGATGAACTTGGAAGAGTTGATCGTCCGCTTGAGGATTGAGGAAGACCGAGAAGAAGCTAATTGTTCAACTTGGAGCAAAGTTCGTCGAAATCGAGCCAAAGGTCAATAAGAAGCGAAAGATTTTCAGTGATGCATCGTGTAGAGATAAGTTCAAGAAGACTAAAAAGTTTAAAGGAAACTATTATAATTGTGAGAAAGCCGGACATTGCTCAAGTGATGTCGAAAACAAAATAAGAATGCACAAGCCCCCATTGTCGAGAAGGTCATCCTATCTGAAGGAATACAAGAGATGAGCCTCTTTGCGGTTGTGTTCGAGTGCAATATGATTGGCAACACAAAGGAATTGTGGGTTGACACCTGTGCTACCCGTTGTGTATGTGCCGATAAGGGAATGTTCTCTAACCATCAAGAATTGAATGGGGAACAACTTTTTATGAAAAATGCTGCAAATTTCAAGATTGAAGAACAAGGCAAAGTCACATTGAAGATGGCATCTAGGAAAGAACTTGTCCTACATGTGCCGGACATACCCAAAAATTTAGTATCCGGGTCTCTACTCAGTAAAAATTGTTTTGAACTTGTATTTGTGTCCGACAAGTTTGTGTTATTTAAGAATGAAATGTATGTGGGAAAAGGTTATATGTGTGATGGAACGTTCAAGTTGAATGTTCTAACAATTGTACCTAAGCAAGGCATTATGAATAAAATTACAAGTTCTGTTTACTTGCTTGAGCTATCTTGTTTGTGGCATGGTCGATTAGGACACGTGAATTTTAAATCAATGCACAAACTTATGAATCAAAGTTTAATTTCGGCGCTTAAAATCGATCCTAATCACAAATGTGAAGTATGTGTTTAAGCAAAAATAGCTAAAACATCGTTCCATTCGATACAACGGAATACGATACCTCTAGAACTAATCCATAGTGACATGCAATTTGAAATTCGTACAAACTAGAGGGGTAAGAAGTACTTTGTAACTTTCATCGATGATTGTACAAGGTATTGCTATGTCTTTCTTTTAAAAAGTAAAGACAAAGCATTGGATGCCTTCAAATTATACATGGCTGAAGTTGAAATGCAACTTAACAAACGAATTAGAAATATTTGTAGTAATAGAGGAGGTAAATATGGGGCACCATTTGAAGAATCCCGTTCCGAACATGGAATCATTCATCAAATAACGGCACCCTACTCTCCTCAATTGAATGGCATTGCAAAACGAAAAAGTAGAACACTTAAATAAATGATGAATGCAATGCTGATAAGTACGAGTTTACCTCAGAACTTGTGGGAGAAGTCATCTTAACAGCAAATCATCTTTTTAACATGGTACTCCATAAGAAAATGGAAGAGACTCCCTATGAGTTATGGAAAGTTCATCCTCTGTCCTATCAGCACTTAAAAGTGTGGGGTACTTGGCAAAGGTTGAAGTTCCTGAGCTTAGACAAGTAAAAATTGAACATAAAACGATTGATTGCATATTTTTTGGATACGCCAATAAAAGTAATGCATATCGTTTCCTTGCACACAAGTCGGAAATTCAAGACGTACACAAGGGTAGGATAATTGAATCAAGGAATGCAACATTTTTTGAAAATGAATTTCCTTGCAAAGACAAGGAATTTGAAAGCTCGAATAAAAGAACTTATGAAACTACGAAAGGATCTTCAAGTGAGGAAGAACCAAGGCGTAGTAAACGGGCTAGAACGTCCACATCCTTTAATTCGAAATTTCTAACCTATATGGTAGAAAATGACCCGAAAACTTTCGAAGAAGCTATGTCAACTCCGGAAGCATCGCATTGAAAAGAAGCTATCAATAGCGAAATAGATTCCATAATGCAAAATTATACATGAGAGTTGTTGATTTACGTTCTGGGAATAAGTCTTTGGGATGCCAATGGATATTCAGGAAAAAGTTGAAACCAGATGGATGCATTGACAAGTATAATGCTAGGTTGGTTGCCAAATGATATAGACAAAAAGAAGGATTTGACTTCTTTGTTACCTACTCACCCGTAACTAGAATCACATCTATAAGGTTACTAATTACAATTGTGGCAATACATAACCTTGAGATTTATCAAATGGATGTTAAAACGACATTCCTAAATGGTAAGTTAGAAGAGGAAATATACATAGAGCAACATGAAGATTTCGTTTCTCTTAATCAAAAGGACAAAATTTGTAAACTCTTTGAGTCCCTATATGGATTGAAACAAGCTCCGAAACAATGGCACCAAAAGTTTGACAAAACAATGTTGCCAAATGGATTCAAAATAAATGAATGTAACAAGTGTTGATACGTGAAAAATACACCAAGTGTCTATGTAATAATATGTTTTTACGTAAAAGATATATTGATAATGGGCAATAGTCACGAAGTGCTACTCAACACCAAGAGAATGTTAACGAAGCACTTCGATATAAAAGACATGGATGTAGCAAATGTGATTTTAGGAATTAAAATTACTAAAACGTCGGAAGGACTTGTACTTTCCCAATCACATTGCATTGAGAAAGTACTTAAGAAATACAAAGTATTCAAGGAAAGTCCTTCACAAACCTCTATTGACCCAAGTTTGCACTTAGTCAAAAATGAGGGAGAATGCGTGTCACAACTAAGGTATTCACAAGCGATGGGCAGTCTAATGTACATTACGAATTGTACTTGATCGGACATTGCCTTTGCGGTGAACAAACTTAATAGATTCATGAGTAATCCAAGTCATGATCATTGGAAGGCTTTAATAAGGGTACTTGGGTATTTGAAACATACCTTAAACCATGGTTACACTTCATGAAATATCCTGCAGTATTGGAAGGATATTGTGATGCAAATTGGATATCCGATATGAAAGATTCCAAGTCCACTAGTGGCTATGTGTTTACCCGAGCTAGAGCTGCTGTCTCATGGAAATCGACAGAGCAAACGTGTTTAGCTCGATCAACTATGGAATTCGAGTTTATTGCTTTGGAAAAAGTTGGAGAAGAAGCAGAATGGTTTCATAATTTTCTAGAAGACATTCCATGTTGGCCTAAGTCGGTATCTCCAATTAGTATACATTGTGATAGTTAATTGACGATTGGAAGGGAAAGAAGTAGCATGTACAATGGTAAGTCTAGACATATACGTAGTAGATATAACATTATTAAGCAACTGATCTCAAATGGCATTATCTCCGTATATTATGTGAAATCAAAGGAGAACGTTGCGGATCCACTTACAAAAGGTTTGCTTAGAGATCAAGTAAGTTGTCTATCGAAAGGAATGTGATTAAAGTCTACTACATAAGAGTCTTTGCAATGGTAACCCTACCTTATTGACTGGAGATTCCAAGATCTTAGTTCAAAGAGACAACTAAGTTGTGAGGATTCCATGAAACACTTAGTAAATCAAATTTTCTAACTCATTTCTATGATACGAAAGTACTTTTTGCAGAGTGGTTAAAGGTTAAGTTAATCTTTTAATAATTCCTATATCTTGATTAAAGCTAAGTGGAGTAGGACATAATACACTTAATAGGAGATCACCTATGTAAGTGTGAAGTGAGGTCGCTTCAATAAGAATTATTCGAGGCTTGAATTCATTAAAAACTTATGAAACCGAGATGGGTTCAGGGCCAAAATGAACCAAGACATGGGAAACAAGTACGGAATAGGGAAGACATCTATGTGAGTATTGTTGTCTTAGCTTACACTAAAGGCTGAATGGTTCAAAACATCACGTTCACCACTTAGCCGAGTAAGTCCGATGGTATTTAACTACGGGAGGTTCAAGGCCAAAAGTTTCCATCCTCGATGCAGTGGCTATCTCTCTCACTACAATGCATCACATCATAGCATTACATGTACATACTCGAATTTCCATTCATGTGGGGAATTGTTGGAATTGATTAAAAAAATAACTGAAATTTGGTCGTGTAAAACTGGAAAAATGGAAAGGTGTGACTTTTTGTCAACTTCGGCCAAATATTCGAACTTGATCTGATGGTCAAATTACAAAAGTAAATAGACCAACTTATTCTACTCTTCGAGTAGATCGTCGTAGTATATTTGAAATTTTGAAACCAATTCCAGATGAATGAGAAATTGTGATCCAAAATTGGAAGAAATGAAATGTTGCAACTTTTCGAAAGGAAGCAGATTTTGAAATAAAGTGTTGCAACTTTTCGAAATGATGAAGGTTTTGGTCCACAATACTTCATTTGTACCCTTTCTACATCTATAAATAAGACCTTATGGATGTGGTTTTAAACATAGCATTGCATTGAGCATCCATTTTTCTCTTAGAATTCATCTTTCTCTCATTCTCATAACATTCCTTTGTAGAGGGAAAATTCCGTTGAAGTTTCACCAATTTTGTAGTATGAAGTGCTGTTAGCACAAGTATGTATCCGTTGTATCTTCGGAAACATTTGTCATTCAATTGTGAACATCGTAGCGAGGTAATTTGTCTTAAAGAAATAGTTATACTTACCTCGGATTTCTTTTTCTACTCATTTCATTTTGGTTTTGTGTGGTCGTTTTAGTCATATGCTTTGTGTCCTTACATTGTGTTCTAATTACGCTCCAGCGGATTGGAACTTTTATTTACAATAATAGTGTTTCTACTACGTTCCTGTAGGTTGAAATTTTGTTCATTTACAATATGTACAATAGTTATACCGCTAAAATAAATACCCGAAACAATAGCAACTCATCTGTGTGGTTATAAAACGACGATTTCATAGTTGTTGGTAATGTTGGACAATAAATGATCTTTTGGTGCATGTTAAAATCCGTATATGTGTTTGGAAGAAACGTTAACTAAGTTTCTTGTAGATTTTGAGAATGATGTTTCCTTTCTACTTGCCATATCATGTACCAGTAACTGTATCCAATTTACTAAAAGATGCCATAGAGAAAGAATACTCGCTGTTTTTTAGTTTAATCTTGAAAATGTTATTCAAAGATTTCAATTATTATGTCAAACAATTGTGTGATAAAGAACGAGAGTAAATAGGTCAAAATCAACTGGGCTAGCCCCCGCCTTCCCCCACCCCCCAGCAACCAAAAAATAAAAAATAAAAATAAAAAAATAAAAAAAAAACCAGAGAAGGCTTTTAGCACATAATGCTTACCTTCATTAACTTAGCATCAGGCTGCACGAGTATTTGAATTTCGTTAACCCACTGTAAAGCGCGATACTGAATGTTTAGTGGCTTATTCTTCGTTCATGAATGCACTTTTGGTTCCTTATTTTAGGGCTCAAGTGGGAACTGAAGTTGAAGATGACCTTTATACCGTGTTCAAGTTGCTAATATCAGGGTTTGAGTGGCTTCAGCTTAGTCGAATTGAGGTAATGAGGTCAGTGCGCTTGTTATATGTTGAACAAGAAAAATCTGACCTGGTCAAATAGTACTAATATGGTCTAGTGGCTTGTTCTCTAAGAAAATATGCTGTAATAAAGAAATGTACTCTTGGTTGATATGGTTCGTTCACTTAGAAAATTGTCGAGTTACAAGTATTAGGCTTCGAGTGGACAATCATCAAGAAAATATAATGAAAAATGTAGCTCAACCCTGACTACAAATAGATACTAGTTATCGAGTGGGTTCGCTTACACTTCTACTAATTTCAATTAATTAAAAAAGCCAGTAGATATGCTATTCAACTAATTTCCCATGGAATATTATAAAACCATAAGCAGATACTACATCAAATTTACATTCCAAATAAAATCTTGCCTAAACTTTCCAGGTTCCTAATTCCTGAAGACAGAGCTACTGCACAATCGGCATCGGCATCGGAATCGGAAAAACCTTGTAAAGCACTACTTCCAGCAGAGTCGGAATGAATTCCAAGAAAATAAAACTTGGTAAACTGGATGATGTCAACATTATGACCTTCCTCTTCACGGTTCAAGCCCGGGTTGCAATCGCTGACTATGAATAGCATTATTCATTTAATAATAGCGCCAAACATGAACTAAATGTTTCCAGAATATGAATATCTGATTTGAAACATTTCGCACGAAGAGAGGACTACTTACATGCATCAAAAGAGATCGCTCGTGCAGAATTTTCTTAACTTGCTGACGTCTTCTTTTTCCTTTTGTGCTTCGGCTTCACAGCATCCTTTAACGTCTTCTCTTTGTTCGTCTGCTGTCCAGCTCCAGTAGTCTCTGTTGATGAAGATGCTGCAGTCGTAGATGTGACTGGCAGATCCGTTACAGTTACAGGTGGTTCCACCAGTGGTGTTGTGTCTTTCGGGGATGTCACTGCAACTGCACAACGTAAAATTGTTTACGAGAATACAATACTTTCTCCTTGTCTGAAACATAATGCTACACACATCGTGAAACCATTACCATCAGATACTAAGAAAATTAAACGAACACGTCAAATGAATGGTGGTGTTCTATTAGATGCAATGGTAAATTCCTAGACCTCATAAAACGAATTACCTCGTGAGGCAAGAGATGCTTTCAATTCGTCAGCATTGACACCCTTTGAATACGGATCCCTGCAAAAAGAAGAAAGAACAGGTCAGGAAATCATTTTTTACTATTGCAACTACTTAACAAAAATATCACAAAAAGGGATTTCATTATCCATATATTAAGAGGTTGAGTGACAATCTTTTGATAAAAATTCTAGCAATTTTTTTAAAAGTTGCTCAAATGTATGGTTGAAAGTTATACAAGTTGTAGGCTCGTGAAATGTGTGATTAAAGTTGTAATTTGATCAGTTATAAGTTAAATAAAGTTTTATCAAACAAGCCCTAAGGTCCATTTCCAGAACCAAGGAAAAATCTTTAACCCTGAAGTAATCACAGAAATCTAAGCCCAAGAAATGCTCGTTTTGATAGATTAGAGCAAAGTTCAAAAATTGGATAACGCAAGACTCTTACCAACTTGATGGCCCGCCAATGAAACTTGCATCTTTGTCAGTCCTTGTTCGACCATCATCTTGCTTAGACGATTCGGTTTCAATGTCCATGTCATCGCCTTGACTGAAACTGCTGTCCTCTATTTTTAGTTGTGGCTTCTCCATATTTTCCTTCAACAAATTATTTGCCCCCTTTTCACCAGCTTTGATGACATCAACTACAACAGAGGGAGGGTGTCGCTTGATCTTTCTTAGAGCTCTTTCTGTATTGTTCGACTTGACCTGCAGAAAATGGACGATATATTTAAGTAGATGAAAAATACTTCCATGCCTCCAATAGCAATTATATGTAAACTTCTGTAAAATGGATATTGAAAGGATCGGTAGTGAAGTCGGGGAAATAGAAAAGCATGATAATTACGGCATCTTCTATTTTCGTCGTTATATCTGCAGCCTTCACAGAGGCAATCCGTAAACACTGCATAATAACGCTCTGTATGACGCCCTCTCCTCCAGCTTTTTGAACAGCACATATATCGCCATTTGCATTTACAGTGGCAGTCATTCTTCCTCCCATAACAGCTTCTTCGAAGTGCGTCGGGTCAATCACCTAGCAGCACAATGTTGCAAACATTACTTATCCATTGGCAGATTCACTATATTTAAGAAAGGAAAAGAAAATGATAATGACAAGAGAGAGGGAGGATGCAATGCCTAAATTTTATTGTGCTTACGACTGTATTCTCGTCACCAATAAACGCAAAGGTTATTGCTATAGGGAGGTGATGCACGGTTAATGGAAGAGGTTCCCTTGCCTGCCAAAGTGCAAAAATTAAAAATGTAATAACTCAAAATTTATTCTCGGGTGAAATAATAACTAGTACAGAGAACAATGCCACCAAATCACCAACATAAAGTGAATTTTGCAGAAACTCATCGGGCGAAAACCAACTTCTTCCTCTGTAAAGCCAAACTTGATTTTCCTAGCACCCCTCTAATGGAGAGAAATCTTGATTTTGAAAAATTCATCAATAAAAGGACAAACTCACTTCTGGTGCATGTATTATAACGTCTTGACCATCCTCTCCTCCAAATGTGCACTCTGGCCTCCGAAATGTAAGTAGGGCCGAAAGAGCAGCAATATTGGCAGCATCAACAAGATTTCTATTCTCAAAGGAAAAAGGCATAGCTGAAGAAGCATATAAATCATTAATTGGAGTTTAAACGAGAATCTTTACAACTCACCCTCCGTTGTCTAATATGTGGAGATCAACACGAAGGGACCACACCCATTTCCCAGCAACAACACAGAGAGATTCTGTGTCCACGGCCCTGCTTTCCCTGCAACACATTTTCATAGTTCAACAAAATTATTTCAAGTCTAGGTTATTTGTCATTCAATACAAGAAATATATCATGAACTTAACTGAGTTACTTAATCTGAGTAGATAATAGGATTTTGGTTGAATAAGTTTTTTTTTTAACCATGGTTGGCTCAATTGTACATCAACTCGTTAAAATTCACTTTCAAATAAAGAAGTCTTGAGATGCATAGTCATCATTTGAGAAAAAGAAGATACAATTGCAAAAGACATATCAGAACTACAATGAGAAAATACTGAACAAAAGGGGCTGTTGCAGAACTGTCTAGAATTCGACTAGAATTACAGTTCCTAATTGTCGAATTCTAGACAGTTGAACTGTCTAAAACTGGACTGTCTAGAATTGACAGTTAAGACTGCCCAATTCTAGACAGATCAAACTGGTTCATAGCATCTGGTAAATTGTAAAGTCCATTCTAATCTCAACACAATATCCTTTTTCCACACCAAATAAATCAAATTTCATTTCAAAATATAAACCAATCCCCGTTCACTAAATTATGCAGGAAGATTCAGTTCTCACCATGCTGTGTTAGAATAAGAAATTCATTACTCAAATGTGTGTTTTAGCTTTTCAACCACCTGGTTTCTCAGATAATCAAACCAACAATATTTCCTAGATCTTCTAAGAGTTAGTAATTTTTTATATTCTTTTTAAAGCGTGCTGAGATGGAATCGTGAAACCTAATTTCAAATTTCTTGATATTTTAAATTCTAAACTCTGCAGCTATTGTAGCTTCCTGATATTTCAAAATTTTAACTAATATAATAAAAAAGTTCAAAACTCGAGTGCAATCCTACCAATTTTTTTTTCTTATTCCAAGATGGTAACCTCACCTTAATCCACGGTCAATTATGCGTCCCAACTCCACTGCAGATTCTGCAGGACGTCCCGCCTCAAATGAAGGATCAGCCATCGGAGAGAACTCAGTATATATTGCAAGAGTTCCTTCATTAGGCCGGTCCCGATAAGGTTGCACCAGTTGGCAAGTTACGAACCCCATTACATGAGTCTGGCCGAGCTGCACCTCTGATGACCCATCTTCCCTGCACACACACCACAATTTCTTGAATGCATAAAAAAGGATGGATCTTGATAAATTAGAAAGAGGTTAGTACGAAGTTGAATGATATTTTATATTCAACCAATTTCTATTCAAAGCATTTAATGTCACTGGAGAAAATGAGGCATTGTTAATGTTCCTAACAAACTTGAACATAGGCTAATTAAATTGAGCATGAATGTTGAACATTACTAGAAAACACAGGGAACCAAAAGTTAGAGGAGCTTATCTTATAATTTCAAGATATAAAATTTCAGTCGAGAATGCAAATGCCAGAATTTATGAAAACTATCATCATTAAACGAATAAACACCATTGCATTCTTGAAAAATACTAAGCCACAACTATTATACCAGCAAGAAGTGCCCGAAAAGCAAGTAAACAACTTCAAAGAAAATAACGAAGGTGTCAAAAATTCTTACCTACCAAACCGGATAGTTATATTACGGTAATCAAAAGGGCGACGACCATCAATTCTAAGGTCCGAAAGTAAAGCTGTTTCGATGAACTTCTTCTCGTTTACGGTCATTCGCCATGTATTAGCCAATCTCTGCTCCATTTACTTATTCTGTAAATCACCCATGAAATTCTTTTAAGGATTGATCAACAAAACAAGAAAAATAATAAAAAAAAAAAGGTTAATTCCATTAATAAAAATACTTACAAGCATATATCACGGTTCAGCTCCTATGCTTGTGTATAAGGAAGAATAAGGGGGGAGAGGGGGAGAGGAGGGAAGGATGGGAATTAGGTTTTAGGTTTTTAAGTTAAATGGGCCGGTGAACCGGATAGTACATGAAATTATCGCCATGTAAAAAACTTTGGGTATATTTCCAATTTGGTACTCGATACTAAAGGTGGATACTGCTTCATTTGTTTCTGATTTCAAGATAATCGAACTGAATCATGAACCAGTAATTTTTTTGATAATAGTACCAAATGATTTTTTGTTAATATATGGAACCAAATCGAACCAAACCGTTCGATTTTAGTTTTGTTTGATTAAGTTCTCGTTTCATTTCTTAAAATTTCAGATTTGCAACATATTTAAAAGTTAGTAACATATACTTAAATAAAAAAAATATACATCAAACATTCAACAAGTTCAAATTATCAATCATTATGATTACAAAAATCCAAACTAACAAATAAAATTTAGTCATAATTTGAATAAATCAATTTTCATTTCCATACAAAACATTGTTTAATAAGTAATAGTAATGATTCACTAAATTAATTCCAACAATTCTGATAGCACACTCCCACGATAAATGATAAATAATGCAAAACTTTTACAGTCCACTTTTATGAGCAACCATTAACCGTTTAACACTCCATAAATGTTTATTGGATTTTTTCTCTAGTTTTGAAGAACACAAACGATTGATCAAAGAATCAAAGAAAAAAATAGTTTAATGGCTTTTTAAGTGACTGACCAATTTTATTTTTCGACGTTGAAAGAGTCTTCTCTACTAACTTAATGAAATGCAATGCCAGTGTATTGTGGCATTATGTAAATTGAAAAAGAGTTAAGGAAAAATGATTCAAGTGAATACAAATTACGAATTGTGTTCAATGACTCATAATTGATTAACGAGTTGTCTCCAATGGATACAAATATTAAGTTTGGTTCCCCAACCAAATAGCTCGGTTGGTTCGGTTATAATTTGGTCGTGACATTTTGTCCATCACTACTCATATGCAAAATATTATTTTCTTTTCTTATTTAATATTATTTAGTTCATCTTATTTTATAGTCATCTTTACATTGTATAAACCTTACGATTATTGTAATGTACAAGAACGTCACACGTGAAAATGTTATGTTGACAATAATATGTTCTATATCAATCCAGTTTATTTGTAGTGAAAGAATAATATATTCTAACTTCAATTTCTATAATTGTGATTTTAGATCGTACGAATTTATGATTAAGGCTCTTGCTTGAGATGAAGAAACCTCGAGTTTAAGTAGGAATAATTCAAGGAGATACACCGAGAAATATAGTTTCGATACATGAGCTAAAATATTAAATTTCTTGTAAACTAAATTTGGTTTGTGTCAACTCCTTTTAGAAAGTATACATGTATTGATAATTAGATAATTGCTAGTATCTGTGCTAGTCCACACTTCAAGTCAATTGGCATATCAACTCAATGTCATTCCACATATGACTTGGATGCTCTTCGCCACTCATCTATTTTCTTCTCAATAATTTCGATCTTTTTTGACATGTGTTCACTATCCATTTATCTTTTTAACCTTAAATGAAATCCACCTCTCATTTGGAATTATATTCTCAAACAACCCGACTTATACAGTGCTGACAATATTTTATATTTAGGCAACTAAGCTCTAATCCCTTGAGCGGTCTCGTGACATATAGTTAATAAATAATACCGTAAATAATTCTCCAAAAGTACACATTCACATTATTGCATGCACTATGTTGTATAATATATCAAAACTTTTTGTCAAAAGACAATTGTTTAGGTCAAAACCTCATAAGAAAGCAAAAATATGGTTCTAAATTTCAAATCACATGAGTAGTAGTCAATGAAGATGGCTCTCCACCAATATCAATATCAACATCAACATCAAACAAAATGACAGCATAGATCAATCATCTTTCCATTTCAACTAATGTAATGTAATATGATATGATAGAATTATGTTGTATACATGTAAATTATTTTAATTGCAGTTTAATATGAAAATTATATTCAATTTTTTATAATAATTATATTGAACAATATTAAAAACTTATTTTACTTATTGAATTGTATTCTTAACCATTTTAATTTAATTTTTTGAGAATTTCAATGGTTTTATTAACTTCTCTATCTTTGCTTTTGCATGTGTGATGATCACCATGCAAACAACATTACACGTAGGGTGCACCGTATAAGATTTCATAAGGATTTTAGTATAAAAATATAACAATCAATATAAGCAGATGACAACATGATGATTAGATTAAGCCCTCATTTGGCCCCCTATGAATCCAAATAAGGGGACTAATAGTACTCTTTATAATTTCGTTAAAAATAAGTCATTTATTATATGTTCTCTTACAAGGTCTAGTCCATCTCGAACCTCCACTTATTTTTTGTATGGTTGATTGTACAATTTGCAGACACTAACTTCATTAATTTTTGAATTATTTTTTACTTTTTTCTTTGCCTCTGTTTCTTGACAGTCCACTTGATTTGTAGTAGGTTGGGATTTATCATTTAATTATCATTTTTTTTTTCATATTCTTCTAATTAAAATAATTTTACATGTAAATTCAAAATTTCTCCCTACTTTTGAACCACACGATTTTTAAAAAACTTATTTTACAAAACATAATCTAAAATAATGGGGCTCGCACTAGGACTAAATCACTTTATTATTAATATGATGAGCTTTAACTCTACCATTTAATCAAATTTAAAGTCATTAAGATTATCATACAATATAATGTACTCTGACATAAATGAGACTTTTACAAGACCAACTAAATCTTGCTTAGAAGTTTGAGGTGACAATGTTAAGTCTCAAAATATTGCACAACATATTTGGCCACTAATTTGCTATGTTATAAACATCGGGATCCATGAAAATGTGAGGACAAAGATGAGCCAAGTATGGACCCACACCTCGTAAGAGAATAAGGATAAAAGTGTTATTATTAGTACCAATCTAGGTGACCATTTTCTTTCATTTAGACGGGTGCTAAATACCATAATTCTAAGACTTGTGCTACTTTAACAGGCTAGCCAACAGGATTTGAAAATAGGTGCTGCATGTTAGCACATGTTTGGAGATTTTTTTTAACTACTCAATCAATGCATGACATGTATCCCCTAGATTCAAACCTTGTTGGTTATCCCTGTTTTTGTAGTATTACTCTAATTCTAAGGATAATGTTATTTGTATGGCTCATCTTTTAGCCAATAGATCCTAGTACATTTAGGGTGGAAGCTTATTTATCAAACATTCTCTAATCCTGCTATGAATCTAACTTGATATTGCCTATAAATAAGTTCGAAGTGACTACCTATCATCTTAAAGAAATGATGCATATAACAACGTGCAATAACTCAAGTATTTACGTTTTAACGCATTAAGTTGCTATTCTTCAAACGTACCTTACAAGATTAACCAAACAACTCATTTTGTAAGTTTCAAATAATTTACTCCTTAAAGTTGATACAGCTCGATCAATAGAACATTAATATTTGGTCATTGATACACATTTTATTTTTAATTGAACAAAATTGACTTATACTTTTAACATTTTTTTTTTAAATGTTAAATAAGTCCAAAAGCATTTATAAAAGGTGCCAAGGTATAACACAATTTTAATTAAAGATATTCTTGCAATACAATTATGGAAAACAAACCTGACAACTACAATATGTTATTCTGATCAAAATTCTCTCATAATGATATTGAAATATAGTTATTCAAAATTAACAAAAAAATAACTATTTAACTATATGCCTCACTTCAAGTGTAACGGTCGTAAAGTGATCACTAGCCACAAATAATGCAAAAGAAAAGTTAATACAAAGGTTCATATCTATTAATTTGAAAATTTATTAGTATTATGGTTATTATGTTGAATTTTCAATGAATTGAATCTAAATGATTCTTTTGAAACACAAAAATAATGCATCATAAATCAAGGGATATTAGACATTCAAGTAAAGTCACGAAGATTTATTAAACAACGCAATATGCGACCCAACATATATGAGCTCGTAGAGAAACTATCTTGATCTTGCTTAGAAATTCGATGTGACAAACTAAAGTTTTGAACAAATAAGTTTATTGTGAAACCAAGTTGATCTTGCCTGGAAGTTGTCTTAAGGTACGATTGACATATGTTACAACATGCAATAAATATTACATGTTTAAGCACTACATTGTTATTGTCCCATTATGAAACACTTTCACATTGCCTAGAAGTTTGAGGTGACAATCTCAAGTTTCAAAGGAATGAACTTGCTACCAAACTAGCGCGATCTTACCTTGAAGTTCGAGTTAACTATTAACATCTTAAGGTACATCCAACACGTGTCATAACTTGCAATAACTCCGATAATAATATGTTAATACATTGGACCGCTATTATCGTTTTACAAAACCAGCTTGATCTCGCATAGAAGTTCAAGGTGATCGTCTAACCAACTTGACCTACCTAAAAGTTCGATGTGACAACCTAACGTCTTAAGGTAAGATCGATAGATGCTACAACATGCAATAACTCAAATAATAATGTATTAGAGCACTAGGTTGCTAGTGTCTCATAGCTTGACATGGCCTATAAGTTCGAGATGATAACTTAAAGTCTCGTAGGAATGATCTTGTTACAAAACCAACTTGATCTCGCCTATAAATTCGAGGTGACAACCTAAGGCCTGGAGGTACAATTGAGACATATTATAATTATAACACGCCAGTACCAAAATACTAATAAGCCAATGCATT
This sequence comes from Olea europaea var. sylvestris, assembly GCF_002742605.1. Classification (NCBI taxonomy): domain Eukaryota; kingdom Viridiplantae; phylum Streptophyta; class Magnoliopsida; order Lamiales; family Oleaceae; genus Olea; species Olea europaea. The sequence goes on from NC_036252.1 coordinate 6,007,424, forward strand.
AGGTTGCTATTTTGTCCAAACCCACTTAACATGAATAACCAAAACTTATATTTCAAAGATTTCTCTAAATTCAATAAGGAGTTAATGTTAGATAAATGGTTAATGGGTCAACTTTGAGCCCAAATTTTAGTGGGACCCACTTTTTAATTAATACCGGACCTAGCATATTCACGTTCTACTTCGCGAGATGATTAACGTGATATATTTATTTATCGAAAATCATTTAAAATTGAATGAAATATTAAGTGTTAAAGTAACCCACGTAAACTAAGGATTATGGAAGAATTTGATTTTCCAAACACTTATCCCACATAGGAAAGTTAGGAAACTTCGGTGTGGTTTATAAGGTGAAAGTTTGGAATTGGGTTTGGGCCCCAAGGGGTACCAATAGTTTTTGGAAGGGGAAAGACCTATATCCTATTGGGTTCGATCATAAACCCACACGCGCGCGCTGCTGCTACCGTCGGTCCGACCGGTTGGCTCGGCACGGCACGAGCACGTGCCCGTGTCCGAGTCCAGTCCGGTTCGGTGCTGGTGCGGGTGGACCTTTACACTATAATAACCTTTTAGACAAAATTTATTTAAAATTTGGGCCAAATTGTAAATAATCAAATTCTTGGGTACAATATGAAATTTAAATTTTGTCTTATTTCGGGTGTTTTATTTTCTTTTAACAGTCGACTGTTCACCGACCAAACTGTCGACTGTTAGCCGACTGTTAACCGACTTAACAGACACGACTTTTTAGAACACCAAGTCTGTTCGAATTTTTGAGACTTGTCTGAAAGGTGATGACTGTTCGAATGGCCACGAACAAGTCTATAAATAGTCAGCCTCTTTACCATAAAATTAACACCATTTTCATTGCAAACTTTCTATACTTTGAATCTCATTTCCCTCTCTCTCGTTCTGATATTGTCTCGAAGTAAAACACACTTCGTTGAGTTCGTTGGAACTCCTGCAGATTGCAGTACTGCTTCCGTAGGAGACGAAAATTCGTTCTATCCTGGGAAACGATTGTTGGACGCCTTTAACACCATTGAAGGCAGCAAATTCGTTTTAAGGAAACATCGTGAAATTGGTGGGCTCGAATTACTGTTTAGATCCTGTTGATCAATTCTTACATTCAGGTGATTCTGTCGGATTGTTTTCGAAGGAGTAACTTCAAACTCTAGAAACAACAATCTTAAAACGAATTTCTATTGTTATTTTGTTTCTGTTTCTACTCCTTCTTACCGTTGATTTTCTGATTGTGTTTCAGAAATGGCAACTTCTGGTACTACACTTCCGAATACGACCGGGGAAAAACCAGAAAAGTTTAATGGGTCAGATTTCAAGCGTTGGCAACAAAAAATACTTTTTTATTTAACGACATTAAATCTGGCTAAATTTCTCAAAGAAAACGCGCTTTCATATACCGAGTAAGACAGTAATGTTGAAAAATTGGCTGCGGTTGATGCATGGAAGCATTCTGATTTTTTATGCAGAAATTATGTACTTAATGAACTGGATAACACGTTATATAATGTGTACTGCAATGCCAAGTCCGCAAAAGAACTGTGGGAATCTTTGGACACAAAGTACAAAATCGAAGATGCCGGCACAAAGAAATTCATTGTCAGTCGTTTTTTTGGATTATAAAATGGTTGACAACAAGACTGTCATATCCCAAATTCAAGAACTTCAGATCATACTTAGCGACATCCATGCCGAAGGAATGAAACTAAGTGAATCATTCCAAGTCACTGCACTAATTGAGAAATTACCACCTTCATGGAAGGATTTCAAGAATTACCTAAAGCACAAGCGGAAGGAAATGAAACTTGAAGATATCATTGTCCGATTAAGAATAGAAGAAGACAATCGCAAAACGGAAAAAAAGAATGGTGCATCTAATTCGATGGAATCAAAAGCCAACATTGTAGAAGGAGACTTCAAAACAAGCAAAAAGAGGAAGCACAATGGGGAAGGACAAATTGGTTCTTCAAAAACTGCTAAAAAGTTTAAAGGCAACTGTTACAATTGTGGCAAGGCAGGACATCGATCCAAGGATTGTCGAAAGCTAAAAAATGTGAAGGGAAAAACTAACCAAGCCAATGTAACAGAACATGAGAACCTCACTGATAAGGTACAAGACATGAATCTTTCTGCAATCATCTCTGAATGCAACTTAATTGGAAACACTAAGGAGTGGTGGGTAGATACTGGAGCTACTCGTCACATATGCTCAAACTGCGGGATGTTCTCTACCTACAAAGCAATGGATCATGATGAACATCTCTACATGGGAAACTCGTCATCTTCCAAAGTAGAAGGACATGGGAAGATAGTGCTGAAAATGACAACTGGAAAAGAGCTCACTTTGAATGATGTTCTTCATGTGCCCGATATTAGGAAAAACTTGGTATCTAGTTCTCTACTAAGTAAGAACGGGTTTAAGCTAGTATTTGTCTCGGACAAATTTGTACTCTCAAAGAATGAAATGTTTGTAGGAAAAGGCTACCTGAATGAGGGGCTCTTTAAATTGAATATAATGACTGTTATACCTCCAATTATGAATAAGAATAAATCTTCTTCTTACTTGTTTGAGTCATTTAACATTTGGCATGAACGATTAGGACATACAAGTTATAACACTTTGTGTAGACTAATCAAAATAGATTTATTACCAAAGTGTGATTTAAATCCTAATCACAAATAAGATATATGTGTAAAAGCCAAAATGTCACATCTACCCTTTCGTTAAGTGATTTAAAATTTGTTCAAATTAGAGGAGGTAATAAGTACTTTATCACTTTTATCGATGATTGTACTCGATATTCTTATGTGTATTTGCTCAAAAGTAAAGACGAAACAATTGAAGTATTTAAACACTACAAGTTAGAAGTTGAAAATCAACTTAGCAAAAAGATTAAGGCCATAAGAAGTGATAGAGGTGGTGAATATGATTCACCATTTGAGAAATTCTGTTCGAAACACGGAATTATTCATCAAACTACCACGCCTTATTCTCCTCAATCTAATGGTATTGTTGAACGCAAGAATCGAACATTGAAGGAGATGATGAATGCTATGTTAATAAGTTCTGGATTACCGCAGAACTTGTGGGGGGAAGCCTTGCTTTCTGCAAATTATATTCTTAACAAACTACCACATCGAAAAATGCAAAAGATACCTTATGAAGTATGGAAAGGTCACAAATCTAATTATAAATACTTGAAGGTATGGAGATGTTTGGCTAAGGTAGTAGTTCCTAAACCTAAAAGGGTTAAGATAGGACCTAAAACCATTGATTGTCTATTCATTGGTTATGCCTACCATAGTAATGCGTACAGATTTATGGTATATAAGTCTGAAATACCTGATATGCATGTTAATACAATTATTGAATCAAGGGATGCTACATTTTTTGAAAATACTTTTCTTTATAACATGCAAGGTGAATCAAATTCACAAAAGAGATCTCGTGAAAACGAAGAGACTATAGATCAAGAATCTATAAATGAACAACCTAGACGAAGTAAGAGGGCTAGGACGTCAACCTCCTTTGGGCCTGATTTTCTAACATATTTGTTAGAAAATGAACCTCAAAGTTTTAAGGAGGCTATGTCATCAACCGAAACTTCATATTGGAAAGAAGCTGTTCATAGTGAAATTGTATCCATACTACAAAATCATACTTGGGAATTAGTAGACCTCCCTCCCGGTAATAAGCCTTTGGGATGTAAATGGATTTTTAAAAGGAAAATGAAAGTAGATGGATCAATTGACAAATATAAAGCAAGACTTGTCGCTAAAGGCTACAAGCAAAAAGAAGGTCTTGATTATTTCGATACCTATTCTCCTGTGACAAGAATCACATCCATACGTATGCTTATTGTAATAGCAGCATTAAATGGTTTGGATATACATCAAATGGATGTTAAAACGGCATTTTTGAATGGGAAATTGGATGAAGAAATTTATATGGAGCAACCTGAAGGATTTGTGGCCTCAGGAAAAAAAAAGAAAGTGTGTCGACTTGTTAAATCATTATATGGATTAAAGCAAGCTCCTAAGAAATGGCATGAAAAATTTGACATGGTTATGATGTCAAATGGTTTCAAAATTAACGAGTGTGACAAATGTGTTTATGTCAGGAACACTCCAAATGGATATGTCATGGTATGTTTATATGTAGATGACATGTTGATTATGGGTAACAATGATACCATAATTCAAACTACAAAAAGGATGCTAACAAGTAAATTTGAAATGAAGGATTTAGGTGTGGCCGATGTTATATTAGGAATTAAAATTTCTAGAACATCTGATTGTCTAATATTGTCTCAATCACACTACATTGAGAAGATTCTTGATAAATTCAAGCAATATAATATTATTCCTATGAAAACACCTATGGATGTTAGTATGCATTTTGTTTCCAATACTGGTGATAGTAAGTCTCAATTGGAATACTCTCGTATCATTGGCAGTTTAATGTATGTCATGAATTGCACTCGACCTGATATTGCCTATTCAATTAGTAGGCTAAGTCGATATACAAGTAATCCAAGCACTGATCATTGGAAGGCTATTGTTAGAGTTTTAGGGTATTTAAAACATACCCAAAATTTTGGATTGCACTATTCGAGATATCCAGCAGTACTTGAAGGATACTGTGATGTAAATTGGATATCAGATACTAAAGACTCCAAATCAACAAGTGGATATGTCTTTACACTTGGAGGTGCTGCAATATCATGGAAATCTTCAAAGCATACATGTATAGCTAGATCAACAATGGAATCTGAATTCATTACATTAGACAAAGCCGGAGAAGAAGCCGAATGGCTACGAAACTTTCTAGAAGATATTCCATGTTGGGTAAAACCTGTGCCTGCTATATGTATCCATTGCGATAGTCAATTAGCAATTGGTAGGACACAAAATACAATGTATAACGGTAAATCTCGACATATACGTCGTAAACACAATACTGTTAGACAATTGCTCTCTACAGGTATTATCTCTATAAAGTATGTGAAATCAAAAGAGAATATTGGGGATCCGCTAACTAAAAGTTTAACAAGAGAGCAAGTCGAAAGTTCATCGAAGGGGATGGGATTAAAACTAATAAAATAATCAAAAGTTTCCATGGTGGCAACCCAACCTAGTTGACTGGAGATCCCAAGATTTAGGTTCAACGGGACAATCGAACTGTGAAAAACTTAGTATGCACTAGGAAGATTTTACTTCTACCCATTCCTATGATGAGCTAGTGCCCAGTTGCCGCGAAATAGGTTAAGATACGCTTTTAATGATTTCTATATCTTGATTCGTTCAAGTGGAGTATAGCAGAATACTCTTTATGAAAATCACCTATGTGAGTGAGAAGGGGCCGCTTCTAAGAGAATTAGGTGAAGATGAATTCTCTAAAAACCACTCATAAACCAGGAGGTGTCCAAGGCCAAAATGGACACAAACGTGAGAACCAACTGTGTCAGAAGAAAGCTGTGTGACTTCTATTGTCTAGGTTTCCATAAACGGCTGACTGTTCAAAGCAACTTGCTACTGATTGGCTAAGGAATTTCGATAGATTTTACTAGGAAAAGTTCAAAGTCATTGACTACTTATCCCGATGCAATCTTCTTCAATTTTTTCTTTGAAAAAACATATCAGATGTTATCGTTTGGAATAAAGGCCAACATATTTCATTCATGTGGGGGATTGTTGGAAAAAATGGTTAATGGATCAACTTTGAGCCCAAACTTCAGTGGGACCCACCTTTTAATTAATACGGGACCTAGCATATCACATTCTACTCCGCGAGATGATTAACGTGATATATTTATTTATCGAAAACCATTTAAAATTGAATGAAATATTAAGTGTTAAAGTAACCCACATAAACTAAGGATTATGGAAGAATTTGATTTTCCAAACACTTATCCCACATAGGAAAGTTAGGAAACTTTGGTGTGGTTTATAAGGTGGAAGTTTGGAATTGGGTTTGGGCCCCAAGGGGTACCAATAGTCTTTGGAAGGGGGAAGACCTATATCCTATTGGGTTCAGTCATAAACCCACATGCGCTGGCCGGCTCGGCACGGCACGGCACGAGTACGAGCACGTGCCCGTGTCCGAGTCCGATCCGATTTGGTGCGGGTGCGGGTGGACCTTTACACTATATTAACTTTTTGGACAAAATTTATTTAAAATTTGGGCCAAATTGTAAATAATCAAATTCTTGGGTACAATATGAAATTTAAATTTTAGCTTATTCCGAGTGTTTTATTTTCTTTTAACAGTCGACTATTTACCGACCAAACTGTCGACTGTTTACCGACCAAACAGTCGACTGTTAGCCGACTATTAACCGACTTAACAGACACGACTTTTTAGAACAGCATGTCTGTTCGGATTTTTGAGGCTTGTCTGAAAGGTGATGACTATTTGAATGGCCACGAACAAGTCTATAAATAGTCAGCCTCTCTACCAGAAAATTAACACTATTTTCATTGCAAACTTTCTGTGTTTTGAATCTCATTTCCCTCTCTCTTGTTCTGATATTGTCTCGAAGTAAAACACACTTCGTTGAGTTCGTTGGAACTCCTGCAGATTGCAGTGCTGCTTCCGAAGGAGACGAAAATTCGTTCTATCCTGGGAAACGATTGCTGGACGTCTTTAACACCATTGGCAGCAAATTCGTTTTAAGGAAATATCGTGAAATCGGTGAGCTCGAATTACTGTTTAGATCCTGTTGATCAATTCTTACATTCAAGTGATTCTGTCGGATTGTTTTCGAAAGAGGAACTTCAAACTCTAGAAACAATAGTTAAATCAATCATTACTATCAAGTTAATAAACAAGCAAGAAATCTAAACTTTTGTGTTTAAAACCATTCAATCTAACGTATGAAACATACACCACAATACTAGACAATACCATTCAATGAGATACATTTAATCGAATTTCTTCCATGTGCAACATAGTGGCGAAAATGGCACAAATTTTGTTATGTTTCAAATTTGGGGAATAATTAAGTCCAATGGCCAAAACAGGGGACGCGAGAATAATTTTCCCCTTTGAAGCAGGTCTTAATTTAGACTCCCCACATAGCATTGTTTTGTCCACATGTATAACGACAATTGCAATACATACAGGAGAGAGAAAGTCTGTGTATAAACTATTCAGAGAGAAGAAAGTGTCTCCCCAAAGTTGCAGGTTGCACTGGTACCAAAAGTTGTGGTTTCAAGTTCAAGTTATTGTTTTTGTTTTTGCTCCACCACCTTCTTCTCCACCAATCGCCACCTCCGCCTCTTTGACCACCGCCTCTGCAATTCCCATCCCATCAGCCATGAAGAGAGGGAAAGAGAAAAGATGCCCAAAAATACAAAAGGAAAATTGAAAAACATACCAAAATCTCATTTTCCCTACTCTACTCTCCCTTTCTACACACTCACGCTCTCCCTTCATATGGTATACAATGACTACTCGAATATAAGCACGAGTCTATCCTTACCTTTTATAAAATGGTTAAATCTTTGCCGCCCTCTTCCTATTAAGTCCCCAAAATAAACAAAAAAACTCATCTTTCCCCTCTAATCTCTCTCTTTGAAAAGCCTTTTAGTCTTTCTTGAGGGCTCTCCTTAAAATCATACACCTTCCCCAGAAGAGGGAAAAAAGAAAATCCAAGAAAAGCCCTTTGCAGGAAATAGTAAGAAAAAAAATATAGAAATCCATGGATACATATGAAGCTACTAAAATAGTGATGTCTAGGATCCAAAGTATGGATCCAGAAAACGCTTCAAAAATCATGGGTTATATACTGATACAAGAACAAGGGGAGAAGGAGATTTTGAGATTAGCTTTTGGTCCTGAAGCACTTTTGCTATCTTGCATCAACCAAGCAAAGGCCTGTTTGGGGCTTCCTTCAAATAGCCCTTCTTCCAACCCTTCAACTCCCTTGTCAGATCCCATGAGACCAAACAACCCATTTCCTCAAAATAAGCCAAGAATCTTGATTCCCAACTATGGGTTCCATACGAGTAACCCTTCTTCATCTGCTGCAGGTTTCTCAAGAAGTAGCCCAAGACCCATTTCTTATGCAGCCGTTGTCAATGGTTCCATTGGTTCTAATGATAATGAAAATAGTGGTTCAGGGCCCTCAAGTTTGCCTTTTTATGATGGAAATGATTTTGCTGATGAGTCTGGTGGGGGAATGCATAATCAAGTTCAAGAGTTTCCATTTATTGACGATTCCGTGGTGGATCCAATAATTAGTCCCAGTGTGAGGAGCGATTCTCTGGTTTTCCCTTTTGGTGAGGATGTGAATGGCATTCCTTCGCCCCATTCACACCCATTTCATAGAAGGAGTTGTTCAGTTAATGATGCTGCTCTTCTTTCTGGTTTTGATGATGGAAATGGTAGGGGTGGTTGGAGGCCTTGCATGTACTTTGCTAGAGGTTTTTGCAAGAATGACAATAGGTGCAAATTCTTGCACGGTGGTTTTTGCAGTGAAGGAATTGAGATGGGATCCCCAAGCAAGACGGATTCAGGGCCATTTGATGAGTTCTTGAGAATGAAGGCCCTTCAACAGCAGCATAGGTTTGCACTCTCGCCTCATGGTAGTCACCACCCACTTGCTTATATGAAATGCCCCAACTTCTTGAATGAACATCAAAGGTAAATTCTATGGGAATTAACCCTTTTTAACTTATCTTTTATGAAGTTCACCTTTTGATTTTGACCGTTGTTTTGTGAATCTGGGTATTTATTGGTTTTGAATTCCTGCAGTTGCATTTTGTACGAGCGTTGCAATTCGTATGTTTAGTATGGTTCTTAGTTGGGCTTTCATTCTGTTTTTGAAATTTTACTTGTGTGGAGATATTTGATAATTTTAATGCATTTTTGGCTTATAAACTGTTTATGGTGCCCAATGTAGTCTACTCCTGTTTAGCACAATTGCAATAAACTAGTGTTCCTTTTAGTCTTTAGAAGCCTAGAATAATGGAAACCTTTGCTAATTACAGTGGTATATCGTTGTCAATTTTTTTGTGATTGGGATAACCTATTGATTGCTGCATTTTTGAGTTCGACTGGTTCGTGATCTCTTACAATTAGCGGCACATTGTAGATCTGCTACGGCTGCATTGTTTATGGGTGACGAACTCCATAAATTTGGCCGTGGTCGACCTGAGAGGAACGATTTTTCAGCAATGGGATTTGTTGGAAGTTCAAATTCAAGCGCCAGACAGATTTACTTGACATTTCCGGCTGATAGTACATTTAAGGAAGAGGATGTTTCCAATTACTTCAGGTAAGTGGTTCTTGTTTCGTTGAGATTGAGATTTTTTAAAATTGCAAGTAAATTGTGTACTGACTACGCATCTATAGTATGTATGGACCGGTGCAGGATGTTAGAATTCCATATCAGCAGAAAAGAATGTTCGGATTTGTTACATTTCTCTACCCGGAGACTGTGAAGCTCATTTTGGCTAAAGGCAACCCCCATTTTGTGTGCGACTCCCGAGTGCTTGTGAAACCTTACAAGGAGAAGGGAAAAGTTCTAGAAAAGTAAATTTTCATTTTATCCTTTCCGCATTAATATTTTGTTTTCATTGCTTTGCCCGGTAATGATATCCTATTGTTAATTAACAATTTGTAGGAAACAGCAGCAACAAATTGAAAGAGGAGAGTTTTCTGCTTGTTTAAGCCCGTCCGGACTTGATTCCCAAGAGCAATTCGATGCCCCCTTTGGTAAGCATTCAAGTCAGGCTTCTTATTCATCCCCAAGTAAATGCGTCTATTAACTGATTATCCTTTGGTAATTCCACTTAGGGTCGAGAATGTTTTACAATGCACAAGAGATGATGCTCCAGAGAAAAATGGAGCAGGAGGCAGAAGTACAGCATGCTATTGATCTTCAAGGGAGAAGGGTGATGAACATGCAACTGATGGACCTGAAAAATCAGCATCACAATAATCATTTCCTGCCAAACCTGTCGGCCAGCGCCCCAATTGGCTCCCCAATCCAGTCTCAGTTACAAATGAACCAAAATCTCATTCTTCAATCTCATGCTACTGATCTAGAAGTTTCAGAAGGTTAGCTGATTGAAATATTTATATTTTGTGAGGATTTAGCTCTCAAGATTTTTTATCCAAAGATGTACTATATGCATTATGATTGAAGTTTATTTGGTAAGAAGTGACCATTTCTTGACTTCTTTGTTTCAGAAATTAGCGGTATCCAGGAAGCAGCTAAATTTCCCGCCCTTGTAGCCAAGGCTGAGGAGGAAGCAACCAAATTTGGCAATAACAGTGAAAATGCCAATAAGGAGGATCGAACCAATGCTGAAGATGCTGATCTTCTTGAAAGGTACTGAAAATCAATGTTTTATTAGATGACATCCTTTCTAGGAATATGTATGAAGAGATCAAAAAAGGTGCTCTGATGTAATTATTGCACTAAGCCATGCTCCATCTAGGATAACTTGGCCTGTGCTTACTATTATCCCGTACTAATACTATGACCTTTATGTTTGTCATGGATGCAGCTTGGAGCACATTCTTCCTGATAATCTCTTTGCCTCTCCTACAAAACTAGCTGCTGAACAACAGTCATTTTTTGCCCATGCTTCAACGGATACCGATGAAGGTATACCCGTAATTGCATCGTCCACTAACAGCCCCTTGCTGCCCAACTCTTCAGCTCTTGACATGGCTTCTCTTAAGTCGTATTACTTCCAAATGCCAAGGTATCACTCTATTTTTACTGTTCGCTTATGTCCCTCAATTTCACCGCTAGAAGTGCTTAAAATCTAGTACTGTTATTGACCACCAGGTTTTCATCTGGGCGAGAAGCCATTGAAATGTAGGTGTTAGAGCTGAGCATGGCTGGCAGGGAGGGATTATCATAGCTTGGTGAGAACTCTCTTGAACTTCTATTCCACTATGAACAATAAACTAAACTAAAGGCTCGTTCAAGCTCGTTCCCAGAAATTATGGAGTCGGATCGGCTGAACGATTATACAAATTTCATAAGATTCCTCTTTATGATGTTTACTTTATGAATCTGTTTATGCAGGAAAAGTATGAGTAGCATAAACAAATTAGTAGAATGTCCTCTAGCAGTATAGCCAAACCATACAACAGAAGAAAGAAAGATCAGTAAGGAAGATCTTTTCAAGATTGTTGTCATCATCAATACCATACTAGCATATTATTTAAAACAATACATAGTGCATAGGTAAAGGACATATGAACTAATTTATGAGAGTAGGGTCTTTCTGTTCATTTTGTACCCTCTCTGTAGTTGTGCTGGAACACTGAACAATTAGCTTATTTACAAAAAAGGCAGTAGCAGTAACTCACTCTTTTATCATAGAATGGTAACGTAACTTTTTTCTTTATCTTCTCTTTGCCGAGTTTAGTACTCGACCAAAGATGACTTCAGCTTATTTCTTTCTTAACTCGAACTATCTGCTATTGAGGGAGATTTATGTACATTAACAGCAACCCTGGGATGGTCAAAGGCAAGCTGGAACTGTAAGTGTAACAACTAGATTGATTCAGAGAGTCAAAAAGTGGATAATAAAACTTGAAATTTGTCAGTTTATGTAGTTTTAATGCTGTACAGCTTTCTATGATCCATTGAATCGTTACATGAAGAACAGTGAAAACTGAATAGTGATGACTCAGAAAGAAGCAAAAGGAGAAAGAAAATTGAAAAATTAGTAGTAAAAAAGGGTATTCTTTTGTGCCATTAAAGTCTGGGACATTTTTGTCTTGAGGTTGGGGTTAGTGGGTGGTAGGGCCACATAGGCACATACTCACATGGAGACTGACACCGGTCGAATGGTATCTGTTTGGCTTTTTTTTTATGGGTTCTTGTGCCCTGGTTTTTGATAATTACTTATTTTACTTGTTACATGTGCCTTTTTTTGCTTCATGAACTCGAACGCAGTATGAAATTTATCCTTTTACCAACATTATGGATTTTTGAGGTGATTTTGGATATATGCAGCTTTCCATAAATGAGTATAATCTGTTAAAAATGCAGAGTTGCTCACTTATGCATCGTTTGAACTACTTGTAATCAATTTTTTATCTTCTTGTGTCTCTTGCCATATTTTGTGTCGAATCACATATCGAAACTTAAAAAATGTAGTAGTAATTTTTAGGGAAAATTGTAGCAGCAGTCTCTAACATTTTGCTTTTTTTGCAATTATATCTTAATTTTCACTTTGTACCATCCACAGTTCCAAATCTTTCAAAAATATGCGTATAGGGTCCGAATGGATTGATCGTTAGTTTACGAGAAAAATGAAAATTTCATCAATTTTGACCAAATTAAAAGGGCAAAAATGGTATATTTGCATTTTTCCAAATATTAACAATTAAAACAATTTAAAAAAATAAAAATAAAATTGCCCTAGCACCCACACACACACTGATGAAGTCACCTACTTTGAATCACTCAAACACTGACCAATGGTTGCTTGAACCATTTAGCATCCATTCCATTCAAAAGCTTTCACTTCCCCCTTCACAACCCACCCACACTCATGAAGTCACCTACTTTGAATCACTCAAGCACGGACCAATGGTTGCTCAAACCATTGAGCATCAATTCCATTCGAAAGCTCTCACTTCTCCCCTTCACAACCCACCCAATCATCAGCGAGTTGCCCATGCACTAAAAAATGGTCGGTGTTCTCACCTCTGATGACACCCACGCCAAGCCCACCCTCCAAGTTGACAAAGTACCTCAATACGCACCTACTGATCAATTTTTCAAGAAGCAAACTCGGGCCTCTCAAATGTCAATTCCATGTCGATAGTGCAACCCACGATTGTGGACCACTTGTCCTAGGTTCGCCTCATCAAGGCACATCTACTGGTACCGTGGTGTGTGGGTGGTGGCTAGATAGTTTTTGGTTTCAATTGGTTGGTGTCGGTGTGCGTGTGGGGATGCGGGGGAGTGGGAAGAAGGTGGGTATATATTGATTTGTTAATTTAATTTTTAACTTATTTAATGTGAGTGAAAATGTAAAGCACTATTTTCCCCTTTTTAATTTTGTCAAAATTGATCAAATTTTGTCTTTTTGGGTCTACTAACAGTAACCATTCATTTGGATCTTAGGTGTATATTTTTAAAAAGGTTTGGGATTGTAGGTGGTACAAAGTGAAAGTTAGAGTAAGGTCTGAAAAAAAAAAAAAAAAAAAATCCGTTTGGGACTTCTGCTGTAATTGTCCCTATTTTTTATTTGGAAAATAAGTAAAATTCTACATAAAAGGTAAGTTTTGAACTAAGAACGTTAAAGGAAAAAGTAATTTCTAAATAAGTTGAAACATGTTTGGCTAAAGCATTACATTGACATTGAAATCACACTAATGGTTGTGCTGCGCGAAGAGAAAATAATGACGTCGGGTTAAACAAAATAAATACTTTAAAGCAATTTCATATTTAAAATTTTTGCTGAGAAATTTCAATTATAAAAAATTACATTTGTAATCTGAATTTTTAATACTCAAACGAGCAATTGAGTTTAATTTTTCCGATTTATGTTTCTTGACATTTAAATTCTCAATCTTTTTGGTTATCAAAAATAATGTTTTTTCCTTAAGACCTTAACCTTTCATCTAAGAAAAGGTCAGGAATTGAGGAGTAATAATTTTTGTGTGCTAAAGGGGACAACTTGACAATATTATAATTAATGAAGAGTATGACATGTTAATTATTGTTAATTAAGTTTCCATTAAATCTCATCAAATTAAATTAAAATTTTCTATTTTTTATTTTCAACCACACAATCTTCAATAAAATAATTACACGTAAATCGAAAAAAATTCATTCTTTTACAACCATTTCATTTTTTTAGAAAAAAATACTATTCCCCCATTATAATAAAAATTAATGGAGGCTAGGTATTTAAATTTTCATTATGGATAAACAAGGGGAACATAGAAGTAGCCAATGGGCCCCTGGGCCTTATGGGCCACCAATCATAATTTTGGGAAAATTTCGCAAGTCAGGTTTTAAGTATAAAGCAATTCAATTTTTAGATTTTTTTAAGTTTCAAAATTCAAAACTTGGGTATTATTTAATTAATTAAAAGTATTTTATTAATTAAATATATTAATGCCACAATTATACAATTAATTATCACAGGTGCATATGTATAGGTTATAATTTATTTATTGTTCACATATTATCAAATTAATTGATCATCGATAATTTTATGGTCACATTTATTTTGATAGGTCAAAAATCTAAAAATTTATAGGTTACATATTTTCAAATTAATTGATCACGAATTATTTTGCAATTATAAATTATCAAAATTTTAAATCACAATTAAATAGTTGATGACAAATAATCAAATAATTGGTCCCGAATTAACCAAATAGTTGGTCAGCCCACAACCACCACCACCACCACGCCCACTTACGACCTACACTACCAACATAGCCTAATAGCACCCTTCTGACCTGTCGCATTTAAAGTACATTATAATCCTCACCAACTGAGCACCTGACCACCAACCGCAAAACCACCACCACACCGTACAACACAGAATCACCACCACTTGCACCACTGCACAACACAGAACCACCACAAAAACATGGAGGCAGTGTTGCCGTACACGGATCTACACGAACTCGGCCTCTTCTCTGCACAATGCAACCTCTCCACATTACCGCAGCTGCGCGCGACCTCTCTGCATAGCATTGTGCTGTAAGCGCTACCGTCTTCTGTTAGGTGGTGAGACGCTCACAATGAAGAGGATGGCAAGTCCATTTCTGAGGGTAGGGTAGAGAAAAAGGTATAGAAAGACTTCTATACAAAAAGGTGTAGAAAGACAGAAGGTAGCGGAAGATGAGAGTGAAAATAATTAGTGTTTGAATGATTAGGGTAGAGATATTGTGTGTATAAATTAATTTATAATATTATAATCAATATTAAACAGTTGATTAATGAATAATGAAACTTATCACCTGATTTTAGAATTTTATTCTTTAAAAGACGGGTGCAGTATAATTTCCCCTAGAATTTTTACCTCGGCATAGCTGGCCTACATAGGTGGGGCAACCATGACCCAATCCAGTCCGGGCCTTTTTCAAGCTTTTGATGGGCTCACCCATTTCGTCACATCTAAATATGTTCATTACTTTTCGGGGTCATGCTTATTATGTTAGATTACACATCGAGACATTCCTTTTTTCTTATGCAATTTTGTCACGTTTTGTACTGTCTAGCCTAATATAAGAAGTTTGAGCAATGACAAAGCATTCAAAAACTAAGTTTGAAGTAATTTGAAACATGCTGTGTGTATAGACTTCATGACCTATTTTGACACCTCAAATTATGCTACATTAAATGTTGAGACTTTCTTATTATAATTAGACTATCAATCAACTCTTTTTCTTCCATAATTCTGTCATGTTCTGTCTAACTTAATATATGAAACGTTTAAGCATCGACTAAGTATTCAAAAACTAAGTTTGAAGTAGTTTGCAAAGTGCTACATACATAAAAGTCGATAAATAAGTTCAAAAAGTTGTTAACTATAAGCATGTTTAACATGTAATATTAGATATTACAATACAACACAACACAAAGGGTGAGTTTCAAGTTTATGAACATATTCACCGAACTTTTTTCTCATAAAACTTGTTCTCGTGATCCTAGTTTCAAAAACATGTACCAGCTTCGTCACAGTACAAGCTTCACCATCCAAACCGGTCGAATGACCAATGACCATCGTCGTGTCCTAATCTCACGTAGAAAAAGAACAAGAAAGTCCCCGTGTTTTTCCGCGCTTCGTTTAAAGCCACAAGAAGATTTCATGCATAGAATCGGTACAAAATCACAACTCCAAATCCTACAGTACTGTGGAGAATCTAATGGCTTGTAAATTTAACTGTAATTGGCAGTGCAAATTTTTGTACTGAAATATACATTATAGATTTTATTTCCATAGAAGGAAGATCAGGCTGCTGGCTGCTGCAAACCATACTGTTCAATAAATCTACAGCTTTATATAAAGGATGACTGGCATAGTTTATAGTGAAGAAGAAGATAAAGAATTACCAGATGGAGGACAGCTGCTCGACCGGTGCTACTTCAGGTGCCTTCTTCTCTTGGCTCATGCTCTTCCTCTTCTTCTTTTCGTGCTTTTCATACGTTGCCTTTATAAGGTCCAAACCACCAAGATTGCATCATCAGATTAGGTACACTTGGCCGGGAATTTAGCAGGTCTATTGATTGAGATTAATCATATTCCCGGGATGTGTTGACATTTCCGTTCTGTTACTTCTAGTCATTGATGTTTACTATTAAGCTGTTCCATTGCAGAATCAAACAAACCAGTGTCTGAATTGGCAAAACTGCAGGAACTACATGAGGAGAAAATATCAAAGATTAAAGAGCTTAAAAAACAAAAAGAAGAACTGAAGACTCTATTAGAGAAGAAGCTGACAGAGGAAACAAAGCCATTCGACAATTTGTGTGACACATATAACAATCTTAGAGATGAGTACAATGCACTATTGGCACAAGGATCAGAGGAAAAAGAGTCGTAATAACGATATTTCGAGTCGAAAATTTGTATATGAACTTGGCTGTGCAATTATGTACTAGATTAATATTATGGTTACCTATGAATTTCCTAGTATTTCTATGTATTTCGTATGGGAAAATTTTACTTCTAGTCCCCAACTTTTAGTGCTCCTGCTGATTTTAGTCCCCACCTTTCAAAATTGGAATTTTCACATGCCAATGTTAAGTTCTGTTTGCTATCATTTACCAATGTTATTGTTGTTTTTCCCATCGGAAATGATGACGTGTAACTTTGACGAAAAATTTAACATGAAATGACTACAAAGGACTAGGTTCACAAACAGAACAAAATATTGGGGATCGAAAAGTGAAATTTTGATGATTGGGATGAGAAGTGCAGGGACACTAAAGCATGGAGACTAAATGTGCAATTTCCCCCTTTGAATTGATGTGCCATGATAAGCCTAGCCAGCTAACTTAAGGCAAGTCTTTAAAACAGTATAGACTACATTTATTACATGAAATGATACATAGCCTCTGCTCGAGTCCCACTCTTTAGAAAAATATATTTTTAAATAGTGATTTAGAAAAATATATTTTTAAATAGTGATTTGACATTATTTCAACTGTACATTTTTTCAATAAAATAATATTACACTCAAATCCAAAACTCTTACTTATTTTTTAACCACATATTTCTCATTAATACACTATTCAAAAATACATTTTTATGAAAAGAATGGAGCTCAAACAAGGGCATAGAATAATAAACTGAACATTAGACTGAATATTGAAAGGAAAATGAGGAATTGTATAATTGTTCTGAAATATTAATTAGACTCAAAAAGATCGTATTTATAGGGTTACAAACTATAGTAAAAAGAAAGATTTTAATTGAAGTATTATGGAGATAGCCTACAACAATCTAGAAAGTATAATAACATTACGATAATATAGAGATATTTCTTTAACATCCCCTTAAACTCAATATGTGTTTTATAAACCAAATTGAGTTGCGTAAAGCTTTAAATGGAATCCTTTAAGACTTATTTGAATAGGAGTTTTTGCGATGTAGATTTTTCTAATTTTTTTTGGGGGTGAAAAAGTGATATTTTTGAAAAAAAAAATTTGTTAAAATATTGGAATAATTATGAGTCTATATACAAAATTATTTTATTAAGAGAATATGTAATTGAAAAAGAATTTAAAGAAAAACAAATTTTAAAGAATCTTTATCAAACAGACCTTATCTATTTCACTTTTCTAGCCTTGTACTGACGCACACATCTACCGGGTCTGTCCCCTAAGTCAATGAGCGATATGTCTAAGATTATAACCCTTCCCTTGAATCGGTGTGAAAAGGACGGACTGCTCCTCAGGTGTGTGAGTGAGCAAGAAGCCAAAAAAATTCTCTTTCGAGTTCATGATGGAGCTACTTCAATTCCAAGAAGAGTGCTTACAAAAGCAGCTTTTTCTTTCACAACTCTGCTAAAAATGGTCCCTCTTTTTTGAATTGATTTTTAAGGAATTAGAAAGAAAAAAAAAATTGTTGTATGAGACACAATTTATTTATTGATTTGTTTTGATCTTGGTATGGAACTTCCTTTTACCTATGAATAAAAAGGGTAAGACTACAATTGACAATTGTCAATCAATAGACTAACCACTTGTCTAATACAAAAGATAAAACACGCCGAATTTACGTTACATCGAAGAATACATAAATGTTGAGCCCAAATGCCTCACATTCTTAGCCCCTTTTAAGCTATTGGGCCGGGTTTATTGAAATGGTCCTGGTCCATTTACTAAGAGAAGCACATTCTCTTGAAATGTGATTTCTGCCCTTCTTGAAGATATGATCTGGCCATACATCTGGCCATCTCCTCACCGTTGATCAATGACCAGTGACTTACCTGATTAAAAACGTTTGGACGCCTCATTTCTTCGAGAGAGATCTATTCTGACTGAGTATTCTAGGGTTTCTCTTTTCTCTCACATCACCGATATTTTCTAAGTGAAAATCTTTTCTATAAATCTGAGTGATTTTGATACTACACTTGATGTATAATTTGTAATACTGTTTCGTGCGAGTTTGTGATGGTGTTGTGATAGTTGTTTGTGAGGCGAGATCCAAACAGTGAAGAAACTTTGTGTTTCTTCGTACATTTGTAACATTCTTGGTTAATTTTCTAGTGGATCTAGAGCTAAATCTACTTAGTAGATGCTCAACGTGGTGAGTAGGCCGTAAGGCTGAACATCCGGGCTTTTGTGGCGAAAATCCTTCGTGTTCAATTTCTATTTTCTGCAAATTTAATTTTTCTGTGAATCTTGCGATAATCTGTATTCGTTTAACCTCTTGAGAACTTACAAGTGGTAACAGAGCATCTTCTCTGGAGGATCTGGATACGTTTTTTTATAAAACCCTAAATTTTGTTTAAACCGTTTTTTGTTCGTAAATCTTTGAGATTTGAAGTTTTTTGCAAAAAATTATATTTCTCTGAAAATTTGATGGTAAAAAAATTGTATTCCTTGAAATCTTGAATGCTCTGTTGGGTTGATCTGTAAGATCTTTTGATATTCATCGAGTTCTTGTTTTTTTTCTGACTCATTCTTAACTTTGTGTAATCTGCTGTTTGCGCTGAGTTCTGTGGTGAGTTAAATTTTTAAACTCACTACCGAGTCACAGTGATATTCTTAACTCACTCCGAGTCCTTGGTGAGCTGAGTTAACTCGTTCCGATTCTTACTAAGTTCCCACTGAGTCACTATCAATAGTAAGTTGTCTGTGCTTATACGAAATTCTTGCATTGTCTCCAGTACACTCTGAACTCCCCTCTTATTATTGTTGATTACCTGTGTCAATCTTTGAAACTGGTTATTAAGGTAAGTCACCCTCCAATGCTTTTCTTTGTCCAAGGTCTCATTTGAGGACCTGAGAATCTGAGGGAGTATTGGAACAAAGGGTAACCACCCCTTGAACCTTTTCAAGAATTGAGAATTGCACGTTTAATTACAATATTTGTGATTCTGTCACTACATTTATCATCATGTCCACTGCACACAAAATTGAGATTGATATATGGAATGGAAATGGTGACTTTAGTTTATGGAGACAAAAATTGAGGGCTATGTTGTTACAACAGAAATGTGCACATGCTATTGATAACACTTATCCTACTGAAACTAGTGCAAATAGGAGACAAGAATTAGATGATATTGCTTGGAGTTCTATTTTCCTTTATCTGTCTGATAGTGTAATTAGAAAAGTTGGTGAAACTACCTCTGCACAAGCCTTATGGGATAAGCTGGAATCCCTTTACTTAACTAAATCTATTCCAAATAAATGATATCTTCTAAGGCAGTTTTACATTTTTAGATTTGATACATCCTTAGGGCTAAAAGAAAACATTGATAAATATGTTAAACTAGTTCAGGATCTAGAAAATTGTGATGAAAATCTCTCTGAAGATCAACAAGTTGTGGGCCTTCTAAACTCTTTAAGTGACAGATATAGGGAGAAAAGAAATGCCTTGGAATATGGGGGACAAGATCTTACAGTTGACATAATAATCTCTTCCATAAGAAATAGGGAATTTGAATTGAGAGTTGAGTCAAAGGATTCTAGCTATGGTTCAGGCTTACACATAAAAGAAAAACAGAATCAAAATAAAAAGAATGCTATGTGTAACTTCAACTCTCATAAAAGAGGTAAACCCCAAAATTCAAAATTCAGAGATAAAAACAGAAACCAAGTAAAATCCAAAAATCAAATTAGAAAATGCTACTATTGTGATAAAACATGACACCTGATCAAAGACTATTTTAAGAAATTATTTGATACAAAAGAAAAACAGAATTTTAATGGTTCTACAGCTGTTGTTTGTAAAGGAGAACCAGATATACAAGGGGTTGTCTTTGTTAATACCATCAATAGGAACCCAAATGAGTGGGTTTTAGATTTTGGGTGCACTTTTCACATGTGCCCCATTAAAGATTGGTTTTCTGATTTTGTTCATCTAAATGGGAGGTAAGTGCAGATGAAAAATGACACGAGTTGTCAGATAAAAGGGATGGGAAAGATGGATCTTCTGATGGAAAATAATTTTGTACTCAAACTAGAAAAAGTGAGGTATGTACCTGAACTAAAAAGAAATATAATTGCTTTGGGGGAGTTAGATAAAAACTATGACATAAGAATTCATAAAAGCTCTATCAAGCTGATATCTGATGACAGAGAAGTTGTCTCTGCTCCTAGGATCAATGGTATCAACACTCTACAAGCTGAACCTCTGGTAGGTTACAACTCTGCAGCTATTGATTTACAATGTGATAAGTCTTTTATCTGGCACAGGAGACTTGGCCACATGTCTAATAAGGGATTAACTATTTTAAACAAACTGGGATTTTTGGGAAAATATAACTTTGAAAAACTAAGCTTTTGGTAAGACTGTGTAATTGGTAAACAAAGTAAATTACCTTTTAAATCTGGAACTCATAAATCCACCTCTATTTTGGACTATCTTCATGCTAACCTATGGGGTCCAGCATCCACTAATACCCTTAGTGGATTTAGATTTTATATACTCATAGTGGATGATTTTTCTAGAAAAGTATGGACTTTTTTATTAAAACAAAAATATGATACCTTCCAAAATTTTAAACAATGGAAAACTATGATTGAAAATCAAACTGATAAGAAGATCAAAGTACTAAGGACTAACAATGGCCTTGAGTTTTGTAATCTGGAATTTGATTCCTTTTGTAAAGAATCTGGAATATTAAGGTATAGAAATATGACATACACCCCTCAGCAGAATGGGTAGCTGAAAGAATGAATAGGACCCTTTTAGAAAAGGACCCTTTTAGAAAAGGTCAGATGTATGTTACATAGTTCAGGGCTTCCAAAATTCTTTTGGGGAGAAGCTCTAAAAACTGCAGCCTTTTTGGTAAATCGAAGTCCTTCAAGTGCCATTGACTTCCAAATCCCTGAAACCCTGTGGTCAAATACTTCACCAGATTATTAATTTTTGGTTGTGCTGCATACTCTCATCAAAATGAAGGTAAACTTGAACTAAGATATCAAAAATGTGTTTTTTTGGGATACGGAGAAGAAACTAAAGGGTACAGGCTTTGGCTTAAGAGTCAAAATGGTTTTAAAGTGATCATTAGTAGAAATGTTATTTTCAATGAGAATGAGTTTCCCTGCAAAATACAATTTGAAACTGAACCTACTGGATCTATCCCTGTGAAAGAAACTGTTCTTGAAAATCCAGAAAATAATCCTAATGATCAAAATGATTTTATTGAGGTGGAGACTTCCCAATCTCATGTTAATCAAGATTTGAGTGAACTTGAATCTAAGACCAAATCTAATAATCCTTCTCTCACTGATTACCAGCTAACAAGAGATAGAGACAAAAGAAATAGGATTCCATCCACCAGATATAATAATGATGAATTTGTTACCCTATTTTCTGTCCTAAATTCTCTAAATTCAGAACCTGCCACCTTTGAAAAAGCTGTAACCTGTACTAATTCCAAGTTATGGAAAGATGCTATAAATGAAGAAATGGACTCTTTAATAAAAAATAAGACTTGGATCCTTGTCAAGAAACCTAAAAATCAAAGAGTTGTTGACTGTAAGTGGATTTTTAAGATAAAAGAAGGAGATCCTACAACTGAAAATAAAAGATACAAAGCAAGACTTGTTGCAAAGGGGTTCGCTCAAAATGAAGGAATAGATTATAATGATCTTTTCTCCTGTTGCTAAATACACTTCTATAAGAATTCTTCTTGCCTTAACTGCTCATTTTAACTGGAAGCTTGATCAGTTGGATGTAAAAACAGCCTTCTTAAATGGAGACCTTGAGGAGACTATTTATCTGAGTCAACCAAAAGGTTATGAGGTAAAATCAACTGTTGAAAAGGAATGTTTGTTAAAGAAATCCCTCTATGGCCTAAAACAAGCCCCCGGACAATAATATAGAAAGTTTAACTCTTATGTTCAAACCTTGGGTTTCATTAGGAGCAGTTATGATTCTTATTTCTTTTTCAAAGGGTTAGGTGGACCTGAATCTATTTATCTACTTTTATATGTAGATGATATGTTACTTGCATGCCTCAACAAATCTGAAATTGATGTTATTAAAGCAAAGTTAAAATCTGAATTTGAAATGAAAGACTTAGGACAAGCTAAGAGAATTCTTGGGATGGAAATAGAAAGAAATAGAAATGATTGCACAATAATCCTAAAACAATCTGCTTACGTGCATAAAATACTTGAAAAGTTCTCCATGCTTGATTGCAAACTTGTTTCTTTACCACTTTCCAACCATTTTAAATTGTCTACTGAACAATCACCAAAAACTGATGAAGAATTTAAAAGAATGGAAAGAATTCCTTATGCTAACACTGTAGGATCTGTTATGTATCTCATGGTATATACTAGACCAGATTTAGCTCATGGTATAAGCATATTAAGCCAATTTATGTCTAATCCTAGTGAATTACATTAACTTGCTATGAAATGTATGTTGAAATATCTGAAAGGAACATCTAAGTTGGGCCTATTGTTTAAAAGATGTGATGATGACATAATTCTAAGGGCTATACTGATTTAGGCTTTGCTGGTGATTTAGATAATAGGAGATCAACCTCCTCTTATGTTTTCACTTTATGTGATAGTTGCATTAGTTGGAAATCACAATTGCAAAAGTTAGTAGCTTTATCATCAACAGAGGCAGAATATATAGCTGTCTGTGATGCTATTAAAGAAAGTCTTCGGTTAAGAGGTCTTCTGAATGAAATTGATTTTATAAATAGCTCTGTCAGAATTTATACTGATAATCAAAGTGTCATCTATCTTAGCAAAAATCCAATGTATCATGATCGTACAAAACATGTTGATGTTAAATTCCATTTTGTTAGAAATATGGTTGAACAATGTCTAATTAAGTTAGAGAAAATTTCAATTGAATATAATCCCTCTGATTTGAGAACTAAGATGCTACCCTTAAACAAGTTCAAAAACTGTTTGAAGATTCTAAACATTGTTTGAAGGGTATCATGTTTAGAAAATTCTAACTGAAATTTTTTTTGGGGTACTAATTTTTATTTTTTATTTTTACAGGAGAATAAGAGCAAATGAAACAAGTAGTTATCTAGCCACTAGAAATTGCCAAGAAGTGTTCAGCAAGGTGGAGATTGTTGAGCCCAAATAAATGTGCCTCACATTCTTGGTCCCTTTGAAGCTATTGGGCCAGATTTATTGAAATGGTCTTGGTCCATTTACTAAGAGAAGCGCGTTCTCTTGAAATGCAATTTCTGCCCTTCTTGAAGATATGATCTGGCCATACATTTGGCCATCTCCTCACCGTTGATCAATGACCATTGACTTACCTGATTAAAAACGTTTGGACGCCTCATTTCTTTGAGAGAGATCTATTCTGAGTGTGTATTCTAGGGTTTCTCTTTTCTCTCACATCACCAATATTTTCTGAGTGAAAATCTCTTCTGTAAATTTGAGTGATTTTGATACTACACTTGATGTATAATTTGTGATACCGCTTCATGCGAGTTTGTGGTGGTGTTGTGATAGTTGTTTGTGAGGCGAGATCTAAACAGTGAAGAAACTTTGTGTTTCTTCGTAAATTTGTAATATTCTTGGTTAATTTTCTAGTGGATCTAGAGCTAAATCTACTTCGTAGGTACTCAACGTGGCGAGCAGGCCGTAAAGCTGAACATCCGGGCCTTTGTGGTGAAAAAATCCTTAGTGTTCAATTTTTGTTTTTCTACAATTTTAATTTTTCTGTGAATCTTGCGATAATCTGTATTCGTTTAACCTCTTGAGAACTTACAATAAATGTCCAAAATGAGGAGAGACGTCACTATAAAATCAATTGAGCATTCGTTCAAAAAAAATAATAAATGACACATTAATTCGCCCCGGCCCAAACGTAGATAAAAACGTGTTTTTGGCGTGGCGTTTTTTAACGCAGCCAATAAACACGTTTTTCTTCAGATCACTGAAAGCCCCCTGACTGTTGGATTAAATTCTGATCTACGGCTGCCCTGGTTGGATATATATATTTCCACCTCTTGCCCTAATTTAGCTGGATCGTCATTTTACTCCTCTCTTCAGCTGCGGCTGTGCTTCGAGATCTTTCCAAACCCTTCCTTCTTCGTGACTATCCAATCTCTGATTGGATCTAAAATCTGAGTGATTCTTTCTTTGTGATACTAAATATGAAGTGTATTGGAGGGATTGGTGTGTGATTTACCCTTGTGGTTTCCTTTAATCTGATAGAGGAAAACCTTAGGGTTTGGGACGATCGGTATGGGTCATACAGACGGGTACAATCTTGTATTTTCTTGAGTCTAAGCCCCATAGATGAAAGGACCTTCATCTGGATGCCGTGTGGTTCGAGTTTCAGTGAACGGCTGAGGATTTGTTCTTCTGCTATTTTTTCTTGTAATATTTTTTCTTGTTTATTTTCTGGTTTTGTACTGATATCTTGGTGTAACATCGTGTCCTAATCTCACGTAGAAAAAGAACAAAAAAGTCCCGTGTTTTTCCACGCTTCGTTTAAAGCCACAAGAACAAAAAAGTCCCGTGTTTTTCCACGCTTCGTTTAAAGCCACAAGAAGATTTCATGCATAGAATTGGTACAAAATCACAGCTCTAAATCCTACAGTACCGTGGAGAATCTAATGGCTTGTAAATTTACCTGTTATTGGCAGTGCAAATTTTTGTACTGAAATATACATTATAGATTTTATTTCCATTGAAGGAAGATCAGGCTGCTGGCTGCTGCAAACCATACTGTTCAATAAATCTACAGCTTTATATAAAGGATTATTGGCATAGTTTATATTGAAGAAGAAGATAAAGAATTACCAGATGGAGGACAGCTGCTCGACCGGTGCTTCTTCAGGTGCCTTCTTCTCTTGGCTCATGCTCTTCCTCTTCTTCTTTTCGTGCGTTTCATACGTTACCTTTATAAGGTCCAAACCACCAAGATTGCATCATCAGATTAGGTACAGTTGGCCGGAAATTTAGCAGGTCCATTGATTGAGATTAATCATATTCCCGGGATGTGTTGACATTTCCGTTCTGTTCTAGTCATTGATGTTTACTATTAAGCTGTTCCATTGCAGAATCAAACAAACCAGTGTCTGAATTGGCAAAACTGCAGGAACTACATGAGGAGAAAATATCAAAGATTAAAGAGCTTAAAAAACAAAAAGAAGAACTGAAGACTCTATTAGAGAAGAAGCTGACAGAGGAAACAAAGCCATTTGACAATTTGTGTGACAAATATAACAATCTTAGAGATGAGTACAATGCACTATTGGCACAAGGGTCAGAGGAAAAAGAGTCGTAATAACGATATTTCGAGTCGAAATTTTGTATCTGAAGTTGGCTGTGCAATTATGTACTAGATTAATATTATGGTTAACTATGAATTTCCTAGTATTTCTATGTATTTCGTACGGGAAACTTTTACTTCTAGTCCCCAACTTTTAGTGCTCCATTTGATTTTAGTCCCCACCTTTCAAAATTGGAATTTTCACATGCCAATGTTAAGTTCTGTTTGCTATCATTAACCAATGTTTTTGTTGTTTTTCCCATTGGAAATGATGACGTGTAACTTTGACGAAAAATTTAACATGAAATGACTACAAAGGACTTAGTTCGCAAACAGAACAAAATATTGGGGGATCGAAAAGTGAAATTTTGATGACTGGTCTGAGAAGTGCAGGGACACTAAAGCATGGGGACTAAATGTGCAATTTCCCCCTTTGAATGTATGTGCCATGATAAGCCTAGCCAACTAACTTAAGGCAAGTCTTTAAAATAGTATAGACTACATTTATTACATGAAATGATACATAGCCTCTGCTTGAGTCTCGCTATTTAGAAAAATATATTTTTAAATAGTGATTTAACATTATTTCAACTGCATATTTTTTTAATAAAATAATATTACATTAAAATCCAAAATTCTGACTTATTTTTTTTATCACATATTTCTCATTAATACTCTATTCAAAAATACATTTTTATGAAAAGAATCGAGCTCAAACAAAGACATAGAATAATAAACTGAACATTAGACAGAATATTGAAAGGAAAATGAGAAATTGTATAATTGTTCTGAAATATTAATTAGATCGAAAATATCATATTTATAGGGTTACAAACTATGGTTACAAACTATGGCCCTGTTTGAGCCTCATTTTTATCTCATTAAAATAAAAAATATGACCGTTATCCATCACATCAAGTCATTATTTTTGAATTTCTATCTCTTATATGGGGTCCATAACGGTTCTATTTTTCATTCTCATTCTACAAATAATGTGACTCAAACGGGATCTATATTAAAAAGAAAGATTTTAATTGAAGTATTATGGAGATAGCCTACAACAATCTAGAAAGTATAATAACATTACGATAATATAGAGATATTTCTTTAACATCCCCTTAAACTCAATATGTGTTTTATAAACCAAAGAGTTGCGTAAAGCTTTACATGGAATCCTTTAAGACTTATTTGAATAGGAGTTTTTGCGATGTAGATTTTTCTTTTTCTTTTTTTTCTTTTTTTGGGTGAGAAAGTGATATTTTTGAAATTTTTTTTTTAAAATATTAGAATAATTATGGGTCTATGTACAAAATTATTTTACTGAGAGAATATGTAGTTGAAAAAAAAATTTAAAAAAAACAAATTTTAAAGAATCTGTATCAAACAGAGGCTAAAAATGGTTCCTCTTTTTTGAATTGATTTTTAAGGAATTAGAAAAAAATTTGTTGTATGAGATACAATTTATTTATTGATTTGTTTTGATCGTGGCACGGAACTTCCTTTTACCTATGAATAAAAAGGGCTAGACTACAATTGACAATTGTCAATCAAGACTAACCACTTATCTAATACAAAAGATAAAGCACGCCGAGTTTACATTACATCGAAGAATACATAAATGTCCAAAATGAGGAGAGACATCGCTATAAAATCAATTGAGCATTCGTTCATAAAAAATAATAAATAACACATTAATTGGTAGTAGTACAACATAGAAATAAATTAAAAAATTATGTATTGTACCGTCTAGTGTTCAAAGAAAGTTCTTTTTAGCCATTGTTTGAGCCCTATTTTGTTGGGAAAGAATGTATTTTGAATAGTAGATTAATAGAAAATATGTAGTTAAAAACCCCTTCTCTACTTGGTCAATTTTTCATGTCTTCAGACGACGTTCCGTTCTGCTTTACAACATCATTTCCTGCAGATGGCATTTTTTGTACCCTGTGGTTCATTCTCCAGCTCATTCCTGATTCCATCGCTGTTCCCATTTTTTTGTACCCTGTGGCTCATTTTTTCTGTCCATTGTAGCTAAATAAAAATTCTGAATATCAGGAAAATGTTGGGATTATCCCATAAATTTTGTTCACTTTGATTGAAACTAAAGACGGCCAGGGTTTTATTTTTTTTATTTTTTTTATTTTTTTTTTATTTGTGATTTTGTATGTACATTTGTGGTCTTCGCCGGGGTGTGATGAGAATAAACAAAGCAAAAAGATTAAAGTCAAAAATTTTGTCACAGAAGCCCATAATACTAGAATTGAGATGGGAATAATGAATTTTGATTTGCTGAGCTCGATTTTGGGTGAGTTTGCAATTCAGGCAAGACTGTAGTTACAGGTTTACTGCATAAGATAAGAAAGCCTGAATAATGCCAGTAACTTGGCATAGCAAGACTGTAGTTACTGGTTTACTGCATAAGTTAAGAAAGCCTGAATAATGTAAGAAACTCGTAAGGCATTTCATGATTTCCGAGCTTCAACAGAGGCAATGCTAATATGTTTTCATACTGCGTTGACCGTTGACATATTAGAATATTGTCGTTTCTGTTTGCTTTGCTAATAATAGGGCTTGTTTTGAGATTGCTACCCATTTACTGGATAATTACTTTGCTCAGTATGCTAAATGCTTGTATCCCTTTAGTTGATTTATTATTGAGATCTTATTCTTTGAAAATACAAAGCTTAAACCGTCAAAGGATGTGCACGTGTATCTATGTTACTAATTGTAATAGTTCATAAGAGAGATGACTTTTATCGTTTCTGTAGTTAATTGTTTTTATCGTCAGGTGTTGATTTTTGGATCATTTACAGAAGAGAAGTAAAGACTCTGTAAGTGCGAGCCGTCACAGAATAATACAGAAATCACATTTGGTTCTTTGGATTCAGTAACTTGAAGATCCGTGGGCATTTCAAATACTAGTCTGATAGAGATTTATTCCCTTAAAGGGTATGCGCAGTTGAAGCCAGCTCAAATAGAAAATACTCTTAGGATTCCTAGAAATGCTGAAAACACGTCACACTTGGAAGTCCCTATTGTGCAGGGAAATGGGTGCGCCAACTATACAAGTCCGGTTGAGGGTAATATCTCAAAAGAACTGAAGCCTATGTGTTTCCAGCAAAGCATACAGCAGCCCAGTTGTGAGAAAGTTACTGAATTGTCATCCTTCTTGGACGATGGAGTTTTGGAATATTAGACAGAAGGTTTTGACATAGTCGATTCCAACGAAAGTATTACCCAGGCATCAAATGGGCCATATTCAATTGCTAAAGATTTTCAATCAACTTGGGGAATCTATGCTTTCTCAATGCAACCATCCATGCCCTTCTCCCCTCTTCTCAACTCTTTGAACTTTTGCATGATCTGAGAAATCGTAATCTACCAAAGGTAGTGGATTACTTTATGATGATCTTTAATAGTTTCAACATCTAATTGACAGGTTGCAAAAATTAGGTATTGACTAGGTCAACTCATGAATGTTGCGTGTTTTCCCCATTTTAGATCGGATATCCAACATTACGTGCATTTGTTGGATTTATCTCTCACTTTGACATGCACAATGATCTAAGCTCCAAGAGGAATGAGAAAACTATCCAACCTTTTCGTCCTGTCATGTATTCTTGATACTTGTACATATATTTTATTAGAATCACAAGTGATATAAATGCAGTATAGTAATGGCAATAGCTAGTCAACAAATAGTGTTTCACCATTTTCTCGAAACTAGACACCTGAGATTTTCTTGTCTGTTAGGGTTCGTTTGATTACAAAGATGAAATTTGGATGGAAAGAAAACAAATTTCAAGAAATTGAATTGTCTAAAAATTGTTTTATTGGAAATTGTAAGTTTTTGTATTTGATTGGTATAATTTTCCACGTGGAAAATGTTGATGTAAAAGTGTTTTTGAGGTTCATTTGACTTTATTTTACATAAAAATTGTCAATTAAAGAGATCAAATTTACTAGTATTGGGGATAGAATTTGTTTCCATTGCAAAAAAGAAAACCATCTATCTTTTGGTTTTCGTTTGGCTTTATTTTACATGAAAATTGTCAATTAAAATTAAATATTTTTTTACAATAATTTTTAGAATTTGTTTCTATTGCCAAAAAAAAATTAAAAAAGAAAAAGAAGTAAACAGTAAGTTGGAAAACCAATTCCCACCAATCCTTGAAAATCAAGAAAATACCAATTTCCAAGACAACCAAGAAAACCAAATTCCATGAAAAATAAAACCTATCAAATGCACAAAATTGGAAGAAGGTGGAATTCCAATTCCAATTTCCATGGAATTCGAACCAATCAAATAGGTCTTTAGAGAAATATCCTTGTATTAGAACTTGGGATTTGGAATTCAAATTTGTGAGTGTCATTTATTTAGTTAAACTGCACATAAATGTCATGTTTGGTAAGCTATACTTTTTTGTTCTATGTATCAAACATCACCAGGTCGAGCAGAGGAAACTTATCGAACTGGAAAGAAACTGATGATGTTGATTCTGGGAAAATGCTTTACGAACATTTGGATATCTTTAAACGAAACATGACAATTGCCCCATTCGTGACATGATACGGTGGCAAAATAATAGTGGTATCTGCATTTTGATCAACAATGAATGGGCCCTACTTACTTTTGTATGTCACTTTTAATAAAAATATTTTATTTGATTATAAAAATTATTAGAGGAAAGCTCCCGTTTGGCCCTCATTTTGTAGAAATAAAAATGTATGGAATATTGTTTTTTTGAAAAATAAGTGATTGAAAAAGAAGGAAAAAATTTTGGTTTGCGTGTAGTATTATTTTATGGAAGATTGTGTGATTGAAAATAATAGTAAGAAAAATGAAATGAAATCTAATGGAATGAAAATTAATGGGAGGGGCAAACAGGGGCGATTTAAGGTAATATTTTTGAAAAAAATATTTTACAAAAATAAAAGTAGAAGTTTTATCAAATGAGTTCTTATCACTTTTTTATAAAAGTAAAAATAGAAGTCTTATCAAACGAGCCCTTATGTATGATAACTTAACCCCTGTTTGGCCCCCATTTTTTGGTAATGAAAATTGGATTAATAGTGTTTTTTTTTTTTTTAAATGAGTGGTTGAAAAAAAAAAGGAAAAGTTTTCAATTTACATATAATATTATTTTATGGAAGATTGCATGGTTAAAAATAGGAGAGAGAAAAATAGAATGTAATTTAATGGGAGCGGGAGGCTATAGTATATGGTTTCTAATGTTGCAATTGCAAAATTTATTGAAATTTTGAAGTATTATTATTATTATTATTATTGCTTGAAAGTGATTTCAATGTATGAAAAGAAAAGTGGTGATATTTTATTGGTGTTTGAGAGACATTTTTATATAAAAATATATTTTTTAATAGTAAATTGATAAAAATGTGTGGTTGAAAAATAAATTTTTTTTTTGATTTACGTATAGTATTATTTTAATAAAAAATGTATGATTGAAAAGAAGAGAGAGCAAAAAACATGAATACCAAACGGCCTTAATGTAAAAGTCATGGTAATCTCACGTGAGCGATAACGTGTATCTCTGACTGACCCGTTGGGTGACGCGGAGAGTCGTGAACGAGTGGGGTAAAATTGGACAGAGGAATTGAATGAATTGGCAATGAGCTGTCAAAGGCGTGGTCCCATCTCATGCCGATACCAACTCTCCTCAACTTCTATTTAGGCCAACTGGGTACCAAAAATAAAGTAATTGACAAAATTACCCGCCATTGTCCTATCATGGATGAGGAAGGGAATCCTCGCCTTGTTAGGACGGGGGATATGCTCCCCATCCCAATTGTATTTTAAAAACTAGAGCAACAAATTGAAAATTTTTATCGTTTACCCTTCCAAACTCTCGTAAATCCACAAAAAGACAGAGGACAAGGAGGCTTGGCTTGACCTCGTCCTACCTTGTTGTCATCCTTATTGTGGACCGTCATCCTCGAAGAAAGCAATTAGGATTTTTAGCCTATGTTTGGCTAATGTGTATTGACTTTTTATAATTAGTCGAACTATTTCTTTTAATATCCGCATATTTTGTATAATCTACAAGTATCATTCACTTATCTATCATTCAAATTTATCTATTTACAAACTAAACGATTTATATACATTTCCAAACATAGCTCTAAAATTAAATTATATCTATCTAGACGATAAAACTTTTTACGTAGAGTCTCAAAATAATGTGGTGGGTTGCAGGTTGGGAAGTCTGGTATACTTTTAAACATGGTGCGATCTAATGTGGGTCATGTCAAGAGCGATCACTCTTGTATGGACCCAATTGTCAGGTGGTCGTATTGGTCCCCTGCCTATCAGGAACACTTCCAGGATGTGGGAGTGAGGATTAAAATATCCTCATTTTTCATCATGTTCTCCTATTTACTTACTTTTATATTATAATTTTGTAAAATTAGAAATATTAAAAAATAAGAGTTGGGACGAGCAAGACCAAGCAAGGGGCAAGATATTTAATTTGCTAACCCTAAAACTACGTGATCCTATTTGGGGAAAAAAAATCAAGCAAACTTATACAAGCAATTTTGCATCAGTATATAAATCTAGTCCAACACGAGTCTTGTTGAGAAACCGCGATAAGTCAGGATGGGATGGGATTTAACCACTGACCAGGATTAAAGTCGGACTGAACCAACCTTTAAAATATCTCCACTTCAAATAATTCTTTATTTAAATTCATATTATTTAGAATAATTGAGTGTATTATTATTATTATTATAAAATATAAAGCGTGAAAGTGAAATAAGAAAAAAATCTTGAAACTCCAACATATTTGGCATTCACACTTTTGGTCGGATTGTTGTTGGAAATCACCATGCAAAAACACGTACACACACTCACCAATATATGTGTCTGTATGTAGAACAAAAAATTTATTATATGGTTCATATAATTCTTGAAAATAAAGATATTTTGTATTAATTCTTGAAAGCGACTATACATTAATTAAACTATATATAGACGTGGAAAGGGGTCCTTCTCTAGTGAATACTAACCTTAAATTCGACTATATTGTTATTTAAGCTCATCGAACTGCTCATTTAATCTTTTTCAGTTCGATATGATATAGGGTATTGAGATTCAATCTCGTCAAAAAAAGTACGTAACTCAATATTTTATGAGTGGTTATCTTTTATTTATGTGAATTATGTAAGTGTTGTAGATGAGATTTACTACCATTAGTACATTTGGTGAAGCTTAAAAGGTAATTATGAAAGAAGAAAATTGATTAATTCTGTTTAATAAAAATGTGGCTGTCAGTAATAGTTTAATAGACAGTAAAGCCAAAAGATGAAGTCATTATAAGAAAATCTTGCAAAGATTTAATAGGCTCTAATCAAGGCATGAGACAGCCTTGAAGTCATACTAGTCATGAGGTGAAAGGTCCACCCCACGTCACCCTTCCCTACCTACTCCAATTGTAAATAATAATAATAATAATAAAAGTTGAACCTCAATTTTAAGGATCCTATCGTTCCACCACTAAAACTTTGTGAGAGAAGTAAATCCCGGAATGTGTCCCAATAGGTCAGAGAACAAGAGCTGCCTACAAAGAGTCCAATTCCATGTTTCAAAAATTGAACCCTCACACTGCCACTGCTAACAATGCGTGAGATAACCTCACTCTTGATCTTTGTAAATAATATTTATGGAAATTAATGTTAAGGTTACACATCATCGATTGTTCAAAAGTGACCAGACGAATTTACACATGTAAAATCAGTTGTACCAATTATCAACCTAACACAATTCATAAATTCTGTGGAGTTCTAATCAGTACTAATTCAAAAAAGATGTGAATGGGCAACGGTCCAAGACTAATCTAATTTAAAATTTTCTGTTAAATTTTGAGCCTTTTGTTGAGATGTTGCGTGTCTGTCCAGAATGAGTGATGGATATAAAAATCTCACTTCAACACGATTCTTAAATTTAATTCAGATTTACACCTCTATAAATGCAAAAATTTAAAGTGGGACAAGTTATGGACACAAATCCACCCTTGTACTAATCAATGTATAGTTCACTTTGTTATATAAATTCACCCGTTTGCACGTGGAGCCGTCCATATAACGAAATGAGTTCTCATTTTTCACCCCTCTTCAATTTGTGGTTGATAATGACTTCATTGATCACGACAATTGAGTTTTTACAAGCTTTTAGTAATAAATTATGGGTCAACGGTGACAAATAGATCGAGTCGCTCACAAAATTCGCTTATCTTAGTTCGGTCCAAAGGACAGCTTGAGATTGAGTCAAACACATTTTTTTATGAACTAATGATCTTATTATGAATTTTAGATTTTTTTATAAATTCCTTTAAAGAAACGAGCCAAGTCACAACCTCATGGACGGATCAGCTCAGCCAATGAGGCCTAAGAGTCGAAGGGTCGAATAGAACTTAATATGTGGATACGAACCAAGCTCACTCGACTCAAAGTAATCCATTACCACCACTATTCCAACGTGAGACCTATAGCTATGACCTTATTTATGCAAGAAACAACATTACATATTTTGCGATTCAAAGTAATGTTCATTAATTTTAATAAAATATTCATATATATAGCCTTGCGACTATTACGACTTAATTACTATTACTGTATAAGTATATAGAGATATCTATATAATGATATCTAGCCACTGTTTGGTGAGGATAGAAATCAAATTTTTTGTAGATTTCGATAAAAATTAATAAAGTGCATGGTTGATAAATTATAAATCTCATGAAATATGTGAAGTAAAGTTAATTATTAACTTTAATTTAGATTAAAATCTAAATTATAATCCCTACAAAACGGGAACTAAAAATTATGTGACATATTGATACAACTTTATGTATAAGATACTTATTTTTAAATAGACTTCAGTTCGTTAGACTTTATTTTTCTTTAATATTGATAAATAAGAATACAAATAAATACAATTCTATCTACTCCAATAACTTAAATAACGAGATTTTATTCCAAATATATTGGTATAGTATTAATATTGTCAAAATATTTGCTTTTAATTGTCAAAATCTAGAGGGTGTTTGGTGAGGATTTTGAAAATTAATTTTTTTACAGTTAGAGATAAAAGTGGGTTCTATATGTGAAAGAAAAATTAAAAAATGAGTGCTGAAATAATGAAATAACGATTAAAAAATTGATTATAATTTGCTTAAAATTCCCCCCCAAATACCCCCTAATATTAATTGCCCCAGGGGAAAAAAAAAATTCTGTGTGAAAAATGCGATCGGAAGGAATTGTACGGTTTGGTGCAGTTGCTTTTGTGATGCTTAGCTGGAATTAGCGGATCACAGCTGGCATTGTACGGGGGCTGCGGAATACGCCGCTACACCGTCGCCGTTCTGCCACGTGCGTGACCCTGTTTGTAGACCCAGCCAAAACATAAATTCACCCCCGTGATATGAAATGTCTATTTTGCCCATTGCATTTTATTTTAATGCCTATAGGTCCTACTTATTTTTTGTGGGATTCAGAAAATAATATATTCTTTTGGACTTTAAAGTTGGAGGCAATGCGGAAGTTTGGTTGGTTTTACAATAACGCCCTTTGACAACGATTGATATTAGTCTTCAATTAACCTAACTGCCTAGTGTCAATTTAGATTGTTACTATAACATTTATTCATGAAGTTATGACACCGTTTGACAAACATGCTTTCTAAATTCATTTTTACACACTCATTTTCTACCATATATTTACACGATAAAATATTTTACACGTAAATTTAAATTTTTTTGTACATTTTAACTACACATTCTTCTAAAAATAAATATTAATGTTTTTTTTTAATCAAAAGTATGATGGTCAAGCAGGGCCTATATTATATTAAGTCAATAACATGAGTTTTGACCTTTGAACAAAGTTCTTCGTAATACATTCGAGAATCTTGGGTTCTATACTGATGTGACATTTCGTAACGAATTATAACGTAAGTTCAAATCTATGAATCTATATAATAGTAATCATCCTTGCTAATACTTATCAAAATGGTAGAATTCATTGTGTGTTTTTTATTTAGAGCCTACTTGATGCTCATGCATTTTGAAATAGTGATTTGATGGAAATGTATGATTAAAAAATAAATAAATAATTGAATTTATGTGTAATATTATTTTATTAAAAAATGTGTTCTTGAAAAGAACATAGAAAAACTAATATTTTGAAAAAAAAATAAAAAAATAGGAATCAAACGAGACCTTTGGAAAAATGGATGTACATTGCCACTTGGAATTATTTAGGCCTTCAATAATTTGGATAGATATTTAGTTTTGAATGGTGTATTTCCTTCGATATTTTGAAGGAACCTCTTTTCTGTAATAATAGAAACAAACTCAATGAGCTCATTTATACTTATTTGGACATATCTATTATATTGATGCATGAATTGACTCGTGGTGTGAGTGAATTCGTATCAGGTATAGCTAACGAAGGTTTAGTGTGATTTTGATACCAGATTTGGACAACAACTTACATTTTGATTTTGTCTTACATTTGAGTTTCCTTTTTAACTATTATTTCTTCAATAATATACCGACTATCTATTGACTGTTCGTTTTTCATCATCACTTCAAAACACGTAATAATTTGTTGATTATCTTTTTGAGTATTCAAAAATTCTCCATTTTTAATTATGTTGCATTATTGTAAAATCATGCTTGAATTAAAACTTTTTGTATAGTTTAGAGGGTTTCATTAAGTCAACAACATATAATGTTGTTTTTCCTTTTTGTTATGCATATTGGTCTACGTGAAAATTTTCTTGACTTAATTGCCTCAATAAATAAAAATATTTTCTATTGAAAAAATAAACATCTTTTTTGGTATGGTAACACGTGCCTTTTCTCATCAATAGAATTTAGTGGTGTGGCTCGGACCTTAAACACTCGAGCTCAACTCGTGTCCAAAATAACTGCTCGATTTAGCCCATTAGCTCGTGAACCTAATGGGCACTTTAAAAGAATTTTAAATCTCATCGTTTTTTCGAGCTTGTGATCAATTACTTTAAACAAAGACAGAGATAAAGTTTTACGCTTTTATTATTTGGATCTACGAGTACCTAATGTTGAGTAGATATTGTTATAATTATTGAAATTTATGTTACAATTGACTTATCGAGTTAATTATCACCTTTATGAAATGTTGTATCGGAATACAATGCAAATTTACAAACCAAAATCTTCTCTGCAAAATGGATATAGAATAATTCGTTTTAATCATCTTCGAATTACTTCATTCTAAACATACACAAAATTCAAGATAACTAGAAAACAAAATCAATATCAAACCCAAACCCAAACTAAACTAATCTTTCACTACCTATATCCACGATACGAATCAACTCATGCCACAATCCACTCGTCAATATAATAGACATGAAAGTTTTACTTTTATGGCTACATATACTATAAAGACTAACGTTGTTTAGCTTCACTAGTGTTATAATATCAATCTAGATGGCACCAAATATCATTAAATGAAATGTACAATTAAACGAATTACATAATTTCACTTTTGTTTGAACCTATCACATAATTTTATATAAATTAGTGTTCTAGTACTATTGTTGTTAGATAGCATTATCGTACTACAACTAAGTGGAAATAAGCTCGTCATATATGTTTCTACAATTGCAAAAAATAATAATAATAATAATAATAAATAAAAGGGGTCCCCATCAACATAGAACCCACCTTATCACACCTAAAAAAAAGATATTTATATTTCTTGATGAAAAATGCTTCACATCAACCATTTAAAATAAACATGATTTTATAATATCGTAATATAATAAATACGTAGCAATTGAAATTCTTAGAGAGTTAAGGAATCAACGTGCGATTCAAAGTTATTAATGAAAATGACAATTTAAATTTATGACAAAATATGAAAGTGAGCAATTGAAATCACTCTTTGAACTTTCAACTAAAAACAAAATCGATATCAAAACCAAACTATGCCGTTACAACCTATATTTGATAGAAATTCACTCACGCCACGTAGATCAGTAGAAATCACTTCAAGCATCAATATGGATAATGAAAATTTTACTTTTACAGCTCTATACAATGCAAATAAGAAGTGTGCTTGTCACAATTGTTTCTACTAACGTGAAAAGGATGTCCCCATCATCATAGGTCAATTAATTAAGTTACACCTTTCGAATAATAAAATGCAATCCAAGTCCGAATCCAATTCGATGTTGACCCGAGAGGGCCAGGCCCAGCCCAGCCCAACGTCCACTCAAAAAGCCAATGGCAAACCAATAATTTCAAACCAATTCCAGTCCCTTTTACAATAGACAGGAAAAATCCCATATGGCGAAATTTCTCGATTTTCTAAGCGGTCAAAGCAGATACCACAAAAGTGTGACAAATCCGGTATTCTTATATTTTACAAGGGCAAATCTGTCATTCTATATTCACTATAAGTATCCAACAGTTTTCTTTCCAAGAACACTCTCACCATTCTCTCTCTCTCTCTCTCTCTCTCAAACTTTTTAACGGACAATTCTTCTTCGTATCTCCACAGGCGGAAGAACCCAAAACGACACCGTTCGATTCCGCCGGCCACTGTTTTGATATCCATTCTTAAAAACGCCACCATTTTTGAGTTCTGTTACTGGTCTTGCAAGAATCCGATTGTTTAACAGCTGTTGAATCTTGATCGTTCAGTTTTGCAAAACGACGTCTTTTTAGTGGGCTGTACGAGTAAAAGGGCGAGGTATAAATATGGTTGATTAATTTTTGAATTCTTTTGACAGGGAGTGAAAGTCGTGTATATGGGTAAAGTGGGGGTAAAGTTGGCGGTGGGATGTGCGGTGGCCGCGTGTGTGGTGGCTTCGGTGATGGTGGGGCGTAGGGTGAGGAGGAAGAGGGCATGGAGGAGGGTGGTGAGGGTGCTGGAGGAGTTGGAGGAGGGTTGTGCCACTCCGGTGGGGCGGCTGCGCCAGGTGGTAGACGCCATGGCAGTGGAGATGCATGCCGGCCTAGTCTCTGAAGGCGGTTCCAAGCTCAAGATGCTGCTTACCTTTGTTCACAACCTCCCTAGTGGGTAAAGCCCTGAAATTTGGTTTGTGCATAAATACACGAATGTGCGTGTTGCGTGTATGTATCTGTTATCCATGTACGCGTCAATTGCATGCGCCATGCATCTGTGAGTTACTTGGTGTTAGTTTCATCTATATCGGTGCTTGGACGCCCTTTTACTGGTGGTGGTGGTAGCGAAGATATAAAATTTATTTCGTTTTTAAAAATGGTGGATAAAATTTTTAATTTTTTTTCCTTTTTTATCCCCTTCCTGGTTGCATTTGATTATTTTGTGAATTTTTATTTTTATTTTTATTTTTTGAATTTTCTGGAATGTGATATGAACCTTTTGCGTCCTTGGAC
Organism: Olea europaea var. sylvestris; assembly: GCF_002742605.1. Taxonomy (NCBI): domain Eukaryota; kingdom Viridiplantae; phylum Streptophyta; class Magnoliopsida; order Lamiales; family Oleaceae; genus Olea; species Olea europaea. The sequence continues at coordinate 6,046,759 of NC_036252.1, forward strand.
TTGAGAAGATATTATGTGATGTGGGGGTGAATTTCAGAATTGGCTTTTTGTGAAATTTTTTTTTTTTGTCTTTCAAATTTTTAGCTTCGATGGCCATCCATTTCTTGGTTATCTTTTTCAGTTTTGGTATTTAAAAGTTCCATTTGAATTATGATGTTTTAGTATGAAATCTCGTTTTCATAAAGTCCTTTAGTTATTTTCTTTTCTCAGAGGGGCGCCACCAATGTGACAGTGTACGATAGAATTTTTTAGTTTTAGTGGGTTTTATGTTCATTAATTCAATTAGCCCACCGATTGCTTTGCTGGCTCTCTTTAGCACTATGTTCCATATTAGTTGTAGCATTTGCATGCTGTTATGTGTTGGTTGAATCTCATTGTCTTGTGGATGGTGGTGTGATTAATGCAAGGGCATTAGTTGAATCTCGTTGTTGTTTTCTAGTTTACGATGATGGGTTAATGCGAGGCATTAGTTGAATCTTGCACATGGTGGTGTGATTAATGCAACAAAGTTGCAATTGGGCACGTCTGACACACTTTGTTAGACCAGATATGGGATAATTCTTATCCAATACTGCGTTTGGGGTATATAATCTCCTGTATGGTGGTGTGATTAATGCAACAATATTACCATTGGGCACATCTGGCACACCGTATTAGATCAAATAGGGGATAATTCTTATTTAATACTGCCTTTGGGGTATATTGTGCTCGCATTAAGTTAATACATTAATTGTATCCTATGTTAGCTGGATAAAGTAATCTCAAGGGGGGGATGGCTTAAAGCTGTACTAAATCTTAGAAACGCGAGATAATACATAAATGCATCAGACTGTCTTCAAACATGGGTTGATATATGGTATCTTTGGCTTTCTTAATTTTGTTTAGTCTATTGAGCTATAGCAATAATTATCTCGCAAATCTTCTTTTCTTTAATTTCATCTTGTAATATTAGGTAGCTGCTTTGAAATTTTGCGTGGTGGTTGTATATTGTATTCCTTCAGCTGAAAACTTTTGATGTCACAATTGGAAAACATCCGGAAATAAAACTTTATTTCAGTATTGTCTAGTTGGTTTTTAGTGATTGTCTATTAAAAGTTCAAAGTTTTAGTTCTCTGATCAGACAATTCAAATTTCCTTTGTTTCTTTTCATCCTGGTGTACGATAATGTTCCAGTCTTTGTAAATTTGCTTGGACCTAAATCTGTGATCGCTACAAACTGCTAATGAATGGTAATTTAGGATTTCCAACCTCTGATAAGATAGTCTATTTGCTTGTCTAGCTTTATGAGCTAGCACTTGATATTTCTGTTCAAGTTATAAAATTTGTTTGGTTTATCACTATGCTAGAATATTTTGTTAGATTTATCCTAGAATCTTCTTTTCCAGGAGTGAAAAAGGGACTTATTACGCTCTGGATCTTGGTGGTACATATTTTCGGATTCTACGGGTTCAATTAGGAGGCCAAAGGTCTGCTGTTATTGGACAGGATGTAGATAGACGACCTATTCCTCAGCATCTCTTGACAGGCACTAGTGAGGTGGTTGCTGAGTTTGTGCTTTTCTTGCTTTTGAGTTTTTGGCATTAATTGTAGAGATTTTAATAGTTTTGAGACTTGAAATACTGAAATTTTCTTCCCTTTTTTTTTTCCATGAACAGGAGCTCTTTGATTTTATTGCATCATCACTGAAGGATTTCGTTGAAAGGGAAGAAAATGTTTCTGAACAAATACCAAGTGAAAGAAGGGAACTTGGCTTTACTTTCTCATTTCCAGTGAAACAAACTTCTTCTTCATCAGGCATTCTTATTAAATGGACAAAAGGGTTTGTCATTGAAGACATGGTTAGTTATAACATGTTTATTTTACTTTGGTGCTTGATGAATCGCCGTCAGTGTTGTGCAAGAAAGAAATCTCTTTTGGGGAAGAATGTGTATATTCCCCTTTTCTTTTATTCTTTTTCCTTGTGTAGACAATACTTTCATGTGCATGTGCTAAGATGTGTTACGTCAAGCAGTTGTTAATTAATGAATGCACCAGAAGTGGCTTTGATTGATTTTGGTCATACTCTTGTGTACACATTTATTGATGATTTTTATTTTTCAGAGAATCATGAAATGATACTATGTTATGAAAGATCAAGATTTGCTTTAGTTTCCATAATAAATCTAGAGTCAACATCCAACAAAATGATAACTTCTGCGAGGACCTGCTGTAGGAAAACTTATGCAGTATGATATATTCTGTTGCCAGGTTGGAAGAGATGTTTCTGAGTGTCTACAGCAAGCAATATCTAAAAAAGGCCTGGATATGCGGGTGAATGTACTTGTAAGCATACGGTTCCCAGAAAATATTGCTTTATATGTTGTTATACTTATGCTTATGCAGAGTCAAATGAAATATTTTGGTCTCATATCTTGGACGCGAACTATATTAGCCCCCGTTTGGCCCCCATTCTTGCCAAATTTTAATGGTTGGAATGGTATTTTTTTGAAAAATGTGTGGTTGAAAAAGAATGAAAAGTTTTTGATATGCGTATAATATTATTTTATGGAAGATTGTGTGGTTGAAAATAAGAGAGAGAAAAAGAATGAGAAGGAGAATGGGGACCAAATGGGGGCTTAATCTGTTTGTGTTGTTCCAGCCTCGTTATATAGTATATAACAAATGGATGTGCTCAGAACTTTTTGTTCATCTGAGCTTGCTGTTCTAAAGTACTGCTATCGAATTTTCTTCTTACACTGATTGACTGCTTTAATATGTCCTTCGAGCCAGCAAGTTTATGTCTATCTAATTTGTTGTGAACAAAAAGTGAACTTTTAGTCCACTTGGCATCTCATTGGAGAATCATCCAACTCACAAGCTATTCTCTCTTTTTGGCTGATAGCTTTCAGACATTTTTCTTCCTCAGATGCCAAAATTTGTTCAAAATCTTTTCTGGTGTTCGGTATTAGGCATTTATAGTCATAAATTTAATAATATTTTTCTTGCAAGCAGATAAACGATACCGTGGGAACATTGGCTGTTGGTCATTATCATGATGAAGACACAGTAGCTGCTGTGATTATTGGGACAGGCACCAATGCTTGTTATTTGGAGCGAGCAGATGCAATTATTAAGTGTCAACGTCTTCTTACAATGCCGGGAGACTTGGTATCCTTGAGTTTTGTTCAATGGGACATTTGTTTATGATTTTTATTTATTTTACAATGATTTGTATTATAATTTATTGTCATTAGGTAGTCAACATGGAATGGGGAAATTTTTGGTCGTCTCATTTGCCCCGAACATCATATGATAATGACCTGGATGCTGATAGCCCAAACCCATATGATCAGGTGAGCTTTGGCCTCTTTTGCATATCTGCATTTATAACAATTTCTTAGTTTCAAATTTAGCTCAATATATTGGTTTTTGATATTGACGAGAGGATCATGCTTCAGGGTTTTGAAAAAATGATATCAGGGATGTATCTGGGAGACATTGTGCGTAGAGTAATTCTTCGGATGTCAGAGGAGCTGGATGTTTTTGGACTAGTATCTTCCAAATTGCACGTGCCTTTCATCTTGAGGTCTTTTTCTTATTGTTAGTCTTTTTATATCTCTATTGTTTCTTAATCAGCATGTGGAGGAGATTCATGTATACACCCACTGAAAGACTATTGATGAACATTCTACCAGTTCTTGTTAGTATATAACTGGAAGAAAAGTCAGTAAAGATTTTCAAGATGTATCATCCTCTGGAATATCTGCTGCATATATGATGTAGGATACACCATTTTGGCAAATGTATAATTTAGAATAAGACACTTTTTAAGTGAAAATTTGAGAGTTCAAGGTGTTCTCAATTGAATTTTTAGGAAAATCACTTAAACATGCTCCCTTATTATGCCATATAAGTGATGTTTGTCCTGAAATCATTCGCTTTATAGTAATAGTAATAAAAATTGAGAGTTTGTATGATGCCGTCTTATTTGATGCCAAATTATGCAAGATAATTGCTAAGAATATGCTGCAAATGGTACTTGTCCATACCAGCATCTTGTAATCCTTGAAGTACGTTCTGCTGGTATCAAGGTTGCACTTGCTTACAGGGGTGAAAAATGGTAAATGAGAATCACTATGGGGTTTACTTTAGCATTTTGTTTCAATTCCTATTGTTTACTGATCTTTTGTTTCCATATGCTTTCACAGTGTTTTATGCTCTGCATTGTTTTGTGTCTTGTAGTCACAGATAGTTGCTGATCTTTTGTTGCCTTTTATTTATTGGTCTTATTTTATTTAAGAAGTTTTTAATATACTTTTGATAATTTTGTGAGTATATTCTCGGATCTTCTGTTTAATTTTTAGGACACCTTTGATGGCTGCTATGCACGAGGATGATACGCCCGATTTCAGGGAGGTGGCCAAAATTTTAAGAGACACCTTAGAGGTTGAGCTTTTCTTGCATTTATTATGTAGTTGCATTTTGAATTGGCACGTTTGGCTAAGCTTAGCCCCTATTTTTCACCCATTATTTCACATTCTACCATTTATTTTTTCTACATTTATCATTTTCAACCACACATACTTTATTAAAATAAAATTACACGCAAATTAAAAAATTTTCCTTCATTTTTAACTACACATTCTCCGTCTATCTACTATTCCATAATACATTTTTCAAAATTAAAGGGGCTCACAAACACCCTTAATCTGTTTACATGCATGCTTGGTTAAGCATAAAAAGGTTATTTTAAAAGCAACTCTTACCTTACTGTAAAAGTAAATAACTTATTTTCACTTTTTAGCTATAAAAATATTATTTATTTACTTATAAGTGATCTTTAAGCTCTGCCAAACTCCTCTTGGTAAAAATCTTAATCATAGCATTGATCACTCTCTGTGTTTCTTGATGACTTCCAATTTCAGTTCTCCGAAATTCCTCTAAATGTTCGGAAGCTTGTTGTGAGGGTATGTGATGTGGTGACCTGCAGAGCAGCCAGATTGGCAGCTGCGGGTATTGTTGGAATACTGAAAAAGATTGGCCGGGATGGAAGTGGCGGCATAGCCAGTGGAAAAAATGAATGCGCAAGCCGGAGTGAGATGAGACGAACTGTGGTGGCGGTTGAGGGGGGTTTGTATACAAACTATACGTTGTTCAGAGAATATCTGAACGAAGCAATGACACAAATATTAGGCGAGGAGATTGCACCAAATGTCATCATCAAGGTGATGGAAGATGGATCAGGCATTGGAGCAGCTCTCTTAGCTGCATCTCATTCGACCTCCAGTGTGGATACCGTACAGATACCATAAATGAAAGAATATATGTAGTCCTTGTAGATATGTAGAAATCACATGCATATCTTATTTAATGTGGAAAAGGGTGGTTGTTTTCGTGTTTATCGTATAGTAATAGGTTATTTGATAGGTGGCAGTTTCTCCTGATGATATTTTCCAAATGTTCCTATTCAGTTTGTAGTCTTGAATAATTGGTCATTTTCCATTTTTGTCTGCATAGTTGCAGTGCAACAATAGTTGAGTTTATTAACTTATTCTATTAATTCGTTTATATGTTATCAGGATTTGGCATATCGTTGCTTGTTTATGTTAGGAGCTGCTTTTGTTTTCTTGCCCTCCTGACCAAATCGTAGCCTCTTGTTTCCACATTCGGAGGGACAATGGTTTCACTGTTGTTGGAGTCGGGCAGTGTTAGACGTAACATTTCTTGTTTTCAGACATCATAATATTGTGGGCATGTCCATGTGAGGAGTAAATTTGAAATGAGCATGTAAAAGTCACTTCTCATTTACAAGCGGGTTTTAAGGGTAAGTTCCCCCATAAGCACAGTGAATGTCAATTATGTGCAAGCGAGGTGTAAAGGGTAGCTGTACCTAGGTGCTCGACTGCTCATAGCAAGCGATTTCACAGGGAACCTGAGCTTTAACATGAAGAAAAATTGCAAGTACAGTGGTATTCTATAGTTAAATCGTCGTCTGAGTCATTTGAGTCTCTATTCATTTCTTTCAATTAGGGATTAGTATAACTATGAACATAAACCATGCATTTTGGTGTTAACTAAAATTTGTAGCCTGTTCACCATCCGAAGTCTTCTTTTCTTGCTGTGTCCTCTTTATCATGCAAATATTTGACCTAATCATAGACATGCAAAATGTGAAGGAACCTCATATTCGCTAGGGTTTCTCACACTGAAATTGAATTCACAAAGGTAACAACCTGAATGGCCTCCATTTACTCGAGAAACACCTTTTCAAATCTTGGTTACTTGGAGAAGAATTAATTCATTCATGGAGTAAACAATGCCAATGATTTATGCGATAAATTACCTGAAGTTCTTCAAAGTTGATGTTATTAATGGAGTCTTGAATGCGAAAATGATGAAGAAAATGACGCAACTCGATATGGGATGCCAGATTTTGTAACAAATAATCCTAATCCTAATCCCAACAGGAAAAACCAGAATCCAAGAGTGTAACTAAATGATTTTTTCCAGGTCGTCCCAGATGGCCATCAGAAAAGAGAAATCTGAAGTTTAATATTATGAGCTCAGAACCAATGAAAATGCCCAAGAATCTATTCAAAATGCACTTAATAAATGGGCTAATGCATCGCCATTTATAACTTCAACAAGAGCATATGAATTGAAAACAGTTGTATTGCATTCTTGGACTAGGGCATGGTCATGACAAGAATGCACTCCTATATTAAAACCTAGTAAGAGAAGGGGCTTAGGGTTTCATGATATCCTAGAAACTAAAACAATCACAGATTCAGATAAACTACATTCCTTGCGTCTTATAAAGATAAATTTACTTTCCTTTTTCATCTGCCCAAATTATATGTAACTTTCATTGTTGAAAATATAGTTAATTTCCAATTTTCTAATAGGTCCCTATTTAATGTGTCTTGTTCTCAACAAATAATATATGAATTACTATTATTCAATGTAGGGCTATATTAGAAAGACGCAAGTAAAATTTATAGTTTTAACTATATTAATTAAGTTTTCTTAATCTGTGAAAAAATTAAAGTGAGTTTATTATCATGGGCCGAAAGCCAAAGGGAGTAGGTATCCATTTTGAATGAATCAAATAAAACATTGGGATTTGTGTGAACAATCCTTTGGTCTGAAATGTAGCAAGCAGCCACGTAAATTAATGGCAAAAAATTGGTGGTATGGAAAATTCTATTTGTACAACATTGGGTGACAATGTTGGGTCACAACAGTACGTGTATGGGTATATGGTAAATATCTAAATATTAAGTTAAAAATGTTCAAAAGGGAAAGGCATTCATCAATCAAATTCTATCCAAAACACACCTTTTATTTCCCTCAGAAATGGATACAAAGCTTTATTTCTTCGAATATCAACTTGACCTAAACCCTATCTCATTCCGGCTCCCACAATTGGGAACATGACAGCACCCCCATCGGTACTATGCTCTAGTCCGATAAATCAAAGTGTAGCCTTCCATAAGTCGGCGAAGCAATACAAATGTTGCATCTCAAATGACGAAAGCTCAGTAGTCGAAAGCATTATTAGCTTATGCTTCGACCCAAGTAGCACAAGACACATGAAATCCTGTGTAAATCAGTAACGGCCATCTTGCAAAGCTAAATACTCTTGGTTGACCGATACAAAATAGTACCTTGAGGGAAAGGCGAAAAATAATCCCGATCAAGGAGTGAAATAGAACATGAAACCGTAAGCTCCCTAGCAATGGAGCTCGAAAGCCTGAGCAA
>NC_036252.1:6054565-6089782 GCF_002742605.1 Olea europaea var. sylvestris
CCCGGCCCCCCCCCCCCCCCCCCCCCCAACCATCAAGTGGTTTTCTATCGCCATCAGCATGAGATTGAAAACTGATTTCGATATCAGCTTGATCATAATTTCATGTACTAAAATCTAAATCATGATACAGCAGACCATAATGACCATTCATTTGTTCCTGTATGAATAGGACCCTTGACATCTTCTCCTGTACGTGGTGGAAATGGAATATGTCAACTTTGTGATCTTCTGTGGGGGCCATTTAGGTTCCCCAGTGTGTCTATATATATATTGAATAAAACCTGGTACTTTTTCGATATCTAATTCTATGTCATCATAAAAATGTTGTCAATTACTTGTATTTTAATTATTGGAATTGTCGAGATTGCCAAGATATGTAAAATGTTTCTTTCATTAAAATTTGCTAAACCTTTTTGTATCAAAAACGTTATCAAACTTTTTGTATTTTAATTTGGTATTATCAAGAATAGATAAATACTTACAATTATTACTCTTAAACAACCATGACAACGACGCAATTAATTTGATATTATCAGGAATATTAATAGATAAATACCAATAATTATTACTATTAGACAACAATGATAACGAATGAAAACGACCATGCACTTAATTTGGTATCATCAAGAATAGATAAACACTAGCATAGAGTAATTAATTTGGTGTTATAAAGAATAAATAAATACCAATAACTATTTATTAATTACTCTTAGACAACACCACTGTTTGAAGTTTTCACAAAAATATTTATCTCTAGATATCCACAAACTAGTTCTACCACGGGAAAATTTCGATTTCTATTACTTTATAAAGATTTAGAAAATATAGAGAGGCGATTAAGAAAGGCAGTAGAATTTGCATGCAGAGAAATGGCTATTTCTTTACAAAATTTTAAGATTATTTGAAGTAGTCAAATTATGTAGCAGCACAGAAATGAAATTTGGTTCTTTAAACCTGTTTTATAGCGGCTTATGCAGTACATTGAGTGCATAAGAGCAACAATACTATTTTTCCTAGGCCATTAATGCAAATAATAGCTGCTTATTATCCATTAGAAGATCAAAGAACTTGCTACAATTTTATCAGCATCTTAATTTATTTATTATTCTCAAAACAACAATCATATCACAAATAAACAGCTCTGTTTGAGGAGAGGGAAGCCGGGGAGGATAAAATCGAGGGATGCACCATTGAGGGAGAGTGGGCGTAGAAAATTTAGGGATTAATAGCGTTTGTTTGGTTTGGATTAAAATCTGATTTTAATCTAAGTCAAAGTTAAATAATTAATATTAACTGCATCTTTCATGGGTTCCACATCATTTCAACCACACATTTCAAAAATTTCTATTATAATCTACTAAATAATCTAATTTTAGAGCTTGTTTGATACAGATTTTAAGCCAATTAAAATCAATTTTTTGACTGTTATTTCACTATTTCGGCTGTCATTTTTGAATTTTCCTCTTACAAGTAGAACTCATTTTATCTCTAACGGTAAAAAAATCAATTATCAAAATTTCTACCAAACAAACATTTAATCTCCACCAGATCAGGACCAGTGTAGGGTTTAAAAGGTGTTATTGAGATCTATTTAAATGGTTAGATTAGTTTCTATGATCGGTCAAGATTATTTATCAATTTTATTTGTCAAAAGTATTATTTGTCAATTTTATTTGTCATAAGTCTTTGTCAACCCTACATAAGATAATTATTTTTACATCGTATTTGCACCATATTTTAATTAAACTAAAAGTTCTTAACATTTGCTCATTATAGGACTTATGTCTCTAACTTTTTTTCATCGAATTCCTTTCTGAATCCGTTAATTAATTAACATATCTCGTACTTAATGATAATTTCTGACAATATATTTTCTGTATTTTGTATTTATTATTACTTTTAAATTTGACAAGTAAATACATCATTTTACACCTCCCAGATGAAAATTTTCAGATGGGAACCAATGAATCATCATCAGGGACAACATATAACAAAATGTCAATGATAAAAGTGCGGAAAAAAAAGTTGATGATATAAGTACTATAATTAAAAAAAAAAATGACGATTTTAAGTGCAATTAAAATGTAATACAACAAATAAGAATATATTTTAACTACCGTTCCCAACATATGACTTCAAATGCATTTTGATGCGAACATCATCCTACTTATCGGGCCAGGACATCATCCTGCTCATCGGGTCAGTTGTTGGGCCATTTTATTTTCTATTTATTTATATTAGACTTTATGTCTCATTGGACTTGTATATGTGTTTTGCCCAAGTCCAAGTTTATTATTTTGTTATTTATATTATTGTAATTGGGATTGAAAGTTTAGTTTTTGATGAATGAAAATATTTTCGTGGGTTGTGATCACATCTCTCTCCTCTTCCCCAGTTTCTCCTCTCCTCCTCCTCCTCCTCCTCCTTCTTCTTCTTTCTGACTAATTCTACATCAATTCTTGGTATCAGAGCTAAACTTGGGAAGTATTTTAGGCATAGTTATCAGATCCGACTCGGATATCGACCTGGTCAAGGTACCGGGTCACTGGGTTACTGGTTGGACCGGTGAGCCGGTGGTCGGACCAGTGTGTCATTACTTAAAAATAATTTAATAATTTTTAAAGTATAATTTTTTATTTTTTATTTTTTTGTTTGAGACAAAATTAAAGTTTTTAAGTTCTTTGTCACTAATTTTTCTATACATTTAAATTAATAATTTTTTGAACTCATTTATCAATGATAACGGTTAAATTTTGTATTTTATATTAAAAAATATATTTTTCCCTTTTTGTGATTTACAAATTATTTATTAGTTATTGACAAAAAATTTGTGTATTATCTATTCAATTTATCTTAGTTAGAATTAATTTTTTTCAAAAAAAATAAGTATATAAAATAATTATTTGCTTTAAAAAAGTTTCTAAAAATAGCAAATTATTCATAAGTTAGATATAATTTATTAAACAAAAGATGATAAAGTGTTGCTTGCACTAGTGGTAAGGTTGTGTTCTACTTACTTAAAGGTCAAGGGTTCAAATCTTTGGTACCTACAATTTCAATGTACAAAAGTTTTGAAATTTAGTTTAAAAATCAACTGGATCGAACTGGCCCAAAAATATTCAAAAACAGCCCATTGGCCCGGTCGAATCCTAATTTTGACCAGGGCCACTTGCAACTATTTAAAATTAGCTGGTCCGGCCCGGCCAAGGGCCCGGGTCACCGGTTTACCGGGCCGACTCTCCGGGCCGGACCGATTTTAATAACTATGATTTTAGGTATCTCATCTACTATCGAAAAGTTCTCCTACCTGTAATTCATAGAACACCAACCATAACCAGTATCATCCTATTTAAAATGAAAACTTCAAATTCGTTGCTGTAGAATCCAGCCACCACCTCCGCCTCCTTTGCGTCCGTTCCTATCCACCACCAATTCCCCTGAAACACTCAATATGCAAATCCCCAGCCCACAAGTAACCTTCACACGTCTGCAAGAAACCCATACAAATCCAACAGAACCCATCTCGCCTATAGAGAAATCACCCGTCCTACCACAATCGTAACCTCCTGCCTGTAACTGCCAAATATCAATCCACCACCACCTATAATTCCCAACTACGTAATTCCAATAACCACACAAGAAAATAACCGCCCACAATAAATTAAAAAAAATAAAAAAATCAAACCCATACGCGGAAAATTCAAGCCGACCCAAATCATCAGTCTTCTTCCTTGCACCATCTCGAGCAACGCTAGTCACACCCAAAATCAACAGTCGTTCTTGAACCTCTCCGACCATCAACAAATCCAACATATACAGTAACCCAACACTACTGGCCGAGAGCCACCGGGCACTCTAATAATCCAACAGCTACCCACAATCAACGGACCATAAACTACAAAACCAGGCACCATTTCCATACAATCTTACCACTAACCAGCAAACCAATCACGTCAGAACACAGGTGAACCGAACTTCTCCTTGCCGACCACTTCCACAATAGTGAGGCCACCACAATTTCTCCTCCAGTACTCAAAGGCACAGGCGCTTCGACCTTCGAACTCGCCTCCACAGAAGCGACTAGATTGTTGTTTGAGTCCTTCTCTGGACCGAAATCCCCTTTGGTCTTTGCCTCTACTTTATTAATGTTGGGCCATGTGTAATGTATGGTAGTGTATGTTTTGGGCCTCTATTAGTTTGGACCTTGATTTGTAATCAATTTGCTTATTCGATTTTTAAAATATACAAGTCAGAAAAGAGAAAGTAAAAAAAAGAGACAGACAGACAAACAGACAAAAAAGAGAAAGTCAAATTTATTATTATTATTATTATTATTTTTCTAACACCATTTTTCAGGTACCTCTTTCATTCCAGTTGATTGAGCACAACTTCTTCAAACGAACAAAAGGGAAGTCATTGTTTTAATTCATCCTCAGTTATATTGCTGTTTATCTTGAATAGTATCGATTAACATTTGTGCTGCAGTCCATATATAAAATTCACGCGATTAAACTCTTAGACATGCTAACTTTCTGACTTGCTATATTTCCACTTTTCCCATATTTATTTTATCCGCTTCTACCATATTTATTTTACGTGTTTAAGTTGTTAACTAGTGTTTGTCCCTCGCTTTGTTATTTTACATAGATCAGTAGTACCTGCTTGACATATTTGGATTTTCATAATCTCCAAAATTTTATTTACAAAAAAAAGGGTTAAAACTTAAATGCTCAAGTTGTTATTTTCATTTCTTGAACTAGTTGTTTGTTGATCTCGTCATTAACTGCATTTAGCTAGCGTTACGTTGCATGCATTTGCGTAGTGGTCATTTTGTCATACCCAATTCCAATACTGTGACCATAAACCCTTCTCAATTTGATGCACTTACGCGACAATTAGCTCAACTACAGATTTAATTAGCAACCGTCCAAATCGAGGTGACTGCTACTCGTAAAGAGAGTAGAGAACTTGCTACTAGGGTGAACAATTTAGAACAAACCCCTCCCTCAACCAACGCTGATAACTCTGAAGCGTCTCATAACATACCCTATCCTCGTCGACATGGGGGCCGGCAGACGAAGGAATGGGGAACATGAGCGCAATCATGAACTAGACCATGGCCATTATGGTACTCATTCACCTCCTCGTTATGAGGAGCGTTACTTTTGAAACATCAAATTAGATGCTCCTACTTTCGATGACTGTTTAGATCCCAGAGTTTTTACACAATGGATTAAAGACATGGATCGTTTCTTTTCATGGTATGGAGTTCCAGAGGACTGAAGAGTTCAATTTGACAGTTTGAAATTAACTAGTACTGCCCAACTCTTTTGGGAAAGCATTGAGGACCTTTTTTAGAGGCGTCATGCACCTCCCGTTGGAAGTTGGGAGGAAATAAAGCGTCGCCTTCAAGAGAAGTATTTAACCTACTCTTATAGGAGCAACTTGTTGGACCAGTGGAATATCCTCACACAAGGAAACCGTCCAGTGACTGACTATGTTACCCAATTTGATGAGCTTCAAATGCAATGCCACATTGTTGAGGATGAAGCTATGACTTTAAGTAGGTTCATACAGGGCCTGAGAGACGATCTTCAGCGTGAGCTTGTCCTGCGAGGTGTTACCACTCTCGATCACACTTATTCCTTGGTTCGAGATTACGAGTCAATTACTAAGACTCCGTATGGAAGGCGTAGTGATAACCATACATCCATCTCATCGGCACCACCCCCTACTGCCAAATCTCTTCTAGGACCTCCATCGTCTAACGCACTCCCTTCTTTAGACAATAAAGGTAAAGTTCCTGAAACTTCAAGAACTTCTTCTCGTTTGCAATGCTTCAATTGTAAGGGCTTCGGCCATATCTCCTCTAGATGTCGGAGTCGAGCCTTAGTTATTGACGAGCGTAAGGATGTCGTTGATGAAACTTTAGAAGACCAAGTCTATGAGCCTAACTTTGAAGAGTTTGACGATTTGGGTGATAATGAGGATTCCATCTTAGGTTGCCTTCGTGCCCTTCCTGTAGGTCTAGGTCCTGCTTCCCTGGTCCCCGACACCTCTCGGTTGAGTGTTGTACGTTGTATCTTTACCCAACTTAAGGATGTCGATGATTGGTACCGTCATGCTATTTTTCATACTTACATCAAGATCAACGATAAGGGTTGTAAGATTATTGTTGACAGTGAGAGTTGTATTAACGCGGTCTCTGTGACCACTGTGTCCCGTCTTAGGTTGAAATCAATCCCCGCACCCCAAATCGTACAATGTCTCTTGGGTTGACACTTCTTCTATAGTTGTGAAAGAGCGTTGTCTGGTGCCTATCCAATTCCTTGAGTATAAGAATCATATATGGTGTGACGTCATCCCTATGGATGTCGGACATGTCATTCTTGGTCGACCTTGGTTGTTCGATCTGGATGTAACTATCCATGGGCGATCAAATTCATGTTCCTTTATATTTAATGGGAAGAAGATTCACCTTAATCCTTTACCACCAAAATCTGTTGACTTACACCAAGCCAAAAAAATTGTCTAGAGGAAAGGATTACATGTAATTAGCCCTACAGAATTTGAACGAACAATCGTAAATGACTCAATCGTATTTGTTGTGATTGTTATGGAAGTCTCGTCCGATTCTCCACCAGCAACCCCTACTGAAGCCCATCACTCCTTCAGGAATTTAAGGATGTATTTCCTGACGACCTCCCTAATTTAGTGCCTCCCTTACGGGATATCCAACATGCTATAGATCTGGTTCCAAGTTCGTCTCTCCCAAATTTGCCTCACTCTAGAATGAATCCTGCTGAACATGCTGAGCTCCAAAGACAAGTGGGTGAACTCCTTCACAAAGGCTTCATCCGTGAAAGCTTAAGCCTTTATGCAGTTCCTGCCATTCTCACACCTAAGAAGGATGGTTCTTGGAAGATGAGTGTTGATAGTCGCGCTATCAATAAGATTACTGTTAAGTATCGTTTTCCCATCTCTCGACTTGATGATATACTAGATATGATGGCCGGTGCCACAATCTTTTTCAAAATCGATTTGAAGAGTGGGTATCATTAGATTCGGATCTGCCTAGGAGACGAGTGGAAAATTGCATTTAAAACGAAATATGGTCTAAACAAGTGGTTGGTAATGCCCTTTGGACTAACCAATGCTCCAAGTACTTTTATGAGGGTGATGACACAAGCCCTTCGGCCTTTCATGTGCATATTCATTGTTGTATACTTTGATGACATCTTCGTGTACAGCAAAACAACAGAACGACATCGAGATCATCTTACGCAAGTTTGCTCTACACTGCGTGCAACGAGCTTGTATGTCAATGTGAAGAAATGTTCTTTCTTCACGGATACAGTTGTGTTTCTCAGATTCGTTGTTTTCACTACGGGAGTATCTACTGATCCTGTGAAGATTCGCGCAATTGTTGAGTTGCTTGACCCCAAGAATATACATGATGTTAAGAGTTTTTATGGTTTAGCTACCTTTTATCGTCATTTCATCAAGGGGTTTAGTACGATCATGGCTCCTATCACAGAGTGTATGAAGAGAGGAGAATTTCACTGGACGCAGGAAGCGGCCAAGGCCTTTCAGTTAATCAAAAGGCGAATGACAGAGACTCCTGTCATGCGACTCCCAGATTTTTTCAAAGTTTTTGAGGTCAAATGTGATGCGTCGGGGGTAGGATTAGGTGGAGTCTTGAGTCAAGAACGCCACCCTATTGCTTATTTTAGTGAGAAATTACATGATGCCAAGCAACGGTACTCGACTTATGATAAGGAATTGTACGCAGTCGTACAAGCCTTGCGCTATTGGCATCATTACTTATTACCCCACGAATTTGTCCTCTTTTCGGACCATGAGGCCCTTCGTTTCCTTCATTCCCAGAGACGATTGAATTCTAGGCATGGCCGCTGGATCGAATATTTGCAAGCATATTCTTTTGTCTTAAAGCATAAAAAGGGTGTTTAAAACTGAGCTGCTGACGCTTTAAGCCATCGCATCTCCTTGTTGTCCATCATGAGTGTTAAGGTCATAGGGTTTGAAAGACTTAAGGAAGAGTACGAGTCATGTCTCGATTTTAGAGACATTTTTCTTGCTTTGCAAAATGGGGAGTTGGACACCACTGATGGTTTCCGTTTGGAAGAGGGCAATCTTTTTCAATCCAATAAGTTGTGCATCCCGAGGACTTCAATGCGAGACTTTATAGTGTGAGAAAGTCATGCTGGCGGGTTGGCTGGACACTTTGGGTGTGATAAGACCATAGAGGAGATTGAACGCCAATTCTATTGGCCCAATTTAAAGACAGACGTGGCCAAGATTGATGGCGCGTGCAACACCTGTCAGCATTCTAAGCAAAAGAGGCAGAACACAGGCCTCTACACGCCTCTTCCCGTTCCTAGTTGTCCTTGGCAAGACATTAGAATAGATTTCATTCTAGGGTTGCCACGTACTCCAAAAAAACACGACTCCATTTTCATTGTCATAGATCGCTTCTCGAAAATGGCACACTTTATTCCATGTAACAAGACTTCCGATACATCTAAGGTTGCTAAGTTATACTTTCATGAGATCGTCAAGCTGTATGGCCTCCCTAAGACCATTGTCTCGGATAGAGATATTCGTTTCACTAGCCATTTTTGACGAACCTTATGGAGTATGGTTGGCAATAAACTGAAATTCTGTACTGCATACCACCCAAAAACGGACGGTCAAACCGAAATTGTTAACTGCAGTCTTGGTAATCTATTAAGGTGTCTAGTCCAGGAAAATAGTAGGAATTCGGACTTAATTCTTCCTACTGCCCAACTTGTATATAACAGTTCAGTGAATCGGTCAATAGATATGAGTCCTTTTGAGGTAATTCATGGTTTTAAGCCTAGAAAGCCGTTAGACCTTCTTTCCATGTCTCCACATACTAGTGTGTCTGTGTCAGCTGAGTCTTTTGCACAATATCTACGTGATTTGCATATTGAGATCAATAAACATCTGGAAGCAAGTAATGCATTATATAAATTTCGAGCTGATTTGTACAAATGCCACGTTGAATTTAATGTTAGGGATTATGTTATGATTCGAATTAGACCAGAACGACGTCTATCTGGGCTTGCTTCCAAATTACAAGCTCATAGTGCTGGTCCTTTTAAAATTTTAAAGCGTGTTGGTCCGAATGCTTATGTCATTGACTTACCGTCACACTTTGGTTACCACCCTACCTTTAATGTTGAAGACTTAGTTGCTTACAAAGACAAATTTCACCCCGCTGATGATCATTTCACACCTCCAACTCTGGACCCTCAGCCTGAACATGTTATCCTTGTCCCAATTCCACCTGCTGCAGCACATAAAGATAAAATTGATGCTATTCTAGATGCACAAGCCATATTAACCAAGGTTGGAGACATTCAGCGCTTCCATGATCGTTGGGAGGGTCGTCCCGATTCTGATTGCACTTGGATCCCCAAAGAGACACTTCAACAGCTTGATCCTGATTTGTTGGAGCATTATAGAAGTCAACAAGATCTTTCCTTACTCGGATCACCACCTTTGCGTGTCTATAGACGTCAAAAGAAGTTTGCTCAGCCGCTCAGTTTGTGACCAGGAGATTGACAACAGCCTTTCGTGATCTATCTCCTTGACGGGGTCGAGTTTTTCTCCTACCCCGGGAGAGTTAATGCGGACATTATCCTGCTCATCGGGCCAGTTGTTGGGCCATATTGGGCCAATTGTTGGGCCGTTTTATTTTCTATTTATTTATTTTAGACTTTATGTCTCATTGAGCTTATGTATGCGTTTGGCCCAAACCCAAGTTTATTATTTTGTTATTTATATTATTGTAATTGGGATTGAAAGTTTAGTTTTTGATGAATGAAAATATTTTTGTGGGATGAGATCACATCTCTCTCCTCTCCCCCAGTTTCTTCTCTCCTCTCCTCTCTTCTTCTTCTCCTCCTCCTTCTTCTTGACTAATTCTACATCACATTTTTATCCCCCAACCATTTTTTTTTCCTTGGCGTTGAACTCCTCGACCTTTCATTTTTAGCCGTCACGTTGATAGGAAAAGAAATAAGTAAATTTAGTTAATTGCTTATTATACACTAACTTTATGTTTCTTATCTGGGTAAACAGTACTTATAAATGTCTCCAATAAATTATTAAGCTTCCATAAACTGTACAAAGCACAATTCCATGAAATATTTATAGCCACGCTCCCTCAGATTAATGACCTCAGTTAAACACGAACCAACATATAAAATGCTAGCATCATTTAAAGAAAGAAATGGAGTGAAATTTTACGTATAAGCTTAGACCATAAGACAAACACTACCAAGCACGAATACAAGCCGACTATTAGTCGAGCTTCCTCAGATTCTGAATAAGTTAAACATGAACTGACATATAAGGTTCTTGCATCATTTGGAGAAACAAAAATAGCCAGGATATTCAGGCAGTCAAACACCCAAGAATGCTTAGCTTGTTACTTTGAAGATGTGAGCTCTCTGATATTGTACTTGGCCAATTCCTTGTACTTCTCAACAATCCCAATCAAGCACATGGTCTGCAAGAGGAATAGTAATCAGTTGAGCATGTTTGGCTAAGCTTAAAAGCATTTCCAAGAAACTCCTTAAACACGACTCCTTAATGATGCTCCAAAAGACTCTTTAAATTAATATTTTAACTTAAGAGAGTTTGTTTGGAGAGCCAAACTTGCTCTCTATAATTAAACGTATTCCAAGTGTTTCAATTTTCAATGTATGGAAATAATAAAATATCCCACAGAAAAGCTAGTTAAAATAAAAGATAGAATAAAAATAATAAATATTTTATGGGAGAAGTAAAATTAAGTGTTAAATATAAAAAGCTTGTTGAAGTACTTCAAAATTTTAACTCTCTAAATTTATATATGTTTTCCAAATAATAGAATATGCTCTTTAAAAATAGAGTCACTGGAAGATACACTCATACGTTTACTTTTAAGAAAATAAATTTTAAAACATTTTTTTTGACTAGTTATAATCGGAATAAGTTACTAATTTTGACTAGTCAAATTTACAATCAATGCATGGAACTTTTTTACATGATGGGAAAATAGTAACGTTTCGAAACATGTTCAAAAGCAAAAAATACTTCAAAAAGTAACTTCACTGTTTTTAAGCTTTCAATAAACATGCTCCGGTACAGTGAGTACTTTTTTCAAAGGCACAATTCATTATTTATTTTATTAGTGCATTACTTGTATGCCAAAATTCAAAAGCATAGTAATTAGTCCGGATTCTTGAGAAGAGGCAACTAAAACAAATAAAAAGTATATACCATAAACGTTGTAGACATTGAAAAAAATAACAATTCAGTTCAGATTATGCAGAAATTCTTCTTACCTTAACAATTTGCACAACTATGCTCACATCTGGGTTGCTAAGATCAACTTTGTGGGCTGATGGAACGGATTTCGCAACTGCATCGATGATTTTTGTTCTGTCAACACCAGTATTTGCACGAGCATCATAGAGTACTGCGAACTGCAATAGAATATTTATTAATACCAGGTTTATTTCAAGTTTGTACTGGTTATAACTTATAACTGCATAAATGAGACCAAACAACATCAACATAGAACAAAATCAATGCCATTCGTTTTTAAAATTTTGTTATCTTCATGAATCTATCTATGGATTGGTTAAGACACCTTTACAAATACTAGAATACCCTTCTCTCTCAAAATCAAGAAGGATTTCATCTTATGAATCCGATATCTAATTAATGAGAAGCAGAAGACCACGTATATTTATGAAGTGTATAGTCGAAAAGCAATCTATCCATACATGTAAAAAAAAATCCCTCAAAAGTAGGGCAAAAGGAGAAAAGAGTGCTCTTAAATACATTAGCCCTTGTTTGAACCCCATTATTCCCATCAAAATATATTATTCAATAGTGATTTGACCACATTTCAACCACACATTCTTCATTAAAATAATATTACACGAAAATCCAATTTTTTTTATTTTTTTTTTAACCACACATTTCTCATCAATACACTATTCAAAAATGCACTTTTTTTCTTTGTTTGGTCAAGAATGGGGCTCAAACAAGGGCTTAATATAACTAATGGAAGTTGATTTGGTAAATTAACAAGTTGATTGAGTGAATTGAAACAAAAAAAGTTTGGTAACTAAAATGAAACCATCAGGTAGAAGTAGGATTTGTGTGCATCTTTATGTTTTTATGTCAAGAATATCATAATGGTAATGTATTTACCTTTAGCGGGTTCTGAGTTTCTACGGGAAAAAACTGTTCAATAACCGGTTTGATTGCTCTCCTGATTTCCTCATCAGATGCATAGCATGTTATTTCAATTGGAAGCACTCTTAGCAAAAATCTGGTTAAATCCATCATATTCTTAATCCACAGATGCCGAATGTTGGACTCTTTTAGTGTAATAAATAGTAAAAACGATTCTTTGAGAGGTTAATTTAGACAAAAAGAGCTGTTGAGAAATGAACCTTGACACGTGTTTCCTAGTTGAAGCCAGAGACGTCATCATGTGTTGGACAATATCTTTCGGGCTAGGATCTCCATCTCTTTTGCGCATTTGTACAAAGACAACACCATTACAACCTGAGTCAAGGTTGCTGAAGCGCCTCTGTTTCGAAGAGAACAGCAATAAGTTAGGCAGGACCAGGAGAAGACTACATCACCATATATGAAAATCTATTATAAGAAAAATTGTTTTATGAACTAAAATGCCCAATAAAGAACAAAAAGTTATATGCTTAGGATCATTGACTTTCTAGAAACAATAACCCAAAATCTTTGGGTACGAAAGAAATTGTTGTGTTTCTAGAAAAGATATGCAGAAAAGGTAAATTCCGGAGCATTGATATAAATAAACAATGAACAAGAAATGAATAGTTTCATGAGAAATGAGATAATAAAGGACGTGGCATGACATTAATTTGTAGTGAGTATGCGAAGGATCAAAATATGGCAATCTGAAAACTGTTTTTCAACTAACCTTGCTCCTATCTCCCAATTCTGCAAGCTCATCTTCAATAAGCCTATCAACAGACTTCTTTTCTATCTTATTAGATATGTCATTTCGACATTTAAATGCATCATTTTCTGTACATTGTTTCTTCGCCGATGGTTCAACAGCTTCAACTTCTTGGTCGTCAGTTTTCTCTTTATTTTCTTGTGCTTCCTTCTCACTCGATGTGTCATCCTCCCTTTGATTCCCCAACTCTTCTTTTATAGGATTTTCATTATTTACAACAATGCCTGTTGCAATAGCAGGTTTGTTATCTTCCTCCTTTGTCCGTACATTGCTTTCGTCCTCATCATGATCATCTTCTGAATCTTCATCATTGTCATCATCATCACTGCTCGAGGAATCAGAGTATGTAAATTTGGTTACTTTATTCAGGGGATTCATAGATAATTCTGCTCGTTCGATTGTTGTCTCTGTCCCACTTACAAGCTCTTCATAGAACTGTCCCAAAAAACAAACAAAATGTGTGACTTCACTTCATTCCAGCTCCCAACAAAGAAAATTACAAAAAACAAACTAAATGGTCTGAAGCTAAAAGATAAATAGATGGCATATGATAACAGCTGAAGTTAAAAGTAAAATAATTAAACACCAAAAGAGACTGCAGATTTTTATTTTTAATTTTTTGCTTATGAATTATCACTCTCAAATTCTCTCTTCCATTCTACTTCACAATTCAGTGTAAATGAATCTTAAAGTTACACAAACACAGCATATAGACTGCTATAAATTAAAAAATTAAAAACTCTACATATTCAATAAAGAGAAATTGACAAACAAAAAACAGACTCCACAATTAAATGTATTAACAAGTACAAAGAGGAATTACAATACCCAGATCCGTAATTAAAATATAAACGACCAAAGATTAAATCTTAACACCAAATGGAAACGAAAAATATATTTTCTCTATCTTTTTTCAAATGAAAAATTATACATACAGAGTCAATAACATTAATGGCTTCGTTTGAGGCTTGGCGTTCCCTTCCACCATCACACGTTATAAAGAACCCTTGCACTCCTGGTTGTAATGCGTATTTACCTTTTTTCACTGGTCTCTAAAATATTCAACAGAAATAGGGGGAACAAAATTAGCTTCACAAATTCATAGAAAAGAGAGCTTATTTACTATGGTTGAGCTTACATTGTGGGGAAGATATTGCCTCCTTTTCTTGTCATTGTTTGCCTTCGATTTGTTCCCAGTTGCCATTGAATTTGAATGGATTGACTGCAGAAAAAACAGTAAACAGTGGTTCTATCATCTACGAGGGGGTTTATGCCCACGGTTTATGAGATGGAACGTGGGTTGGATTGGTATTGGTTTTGGGCTCAAGCCCAAGATTTCGAGTCTCATTTCAATTTTGTCTATTTGAATGTGTGGTAATTACGCCACACTCCATTTTAAAAATTCAGTATTCTAAAATCAAGTTGAAAGTTTCATTATTCAAAAATTAGATGAAAAATTATTTTTAAATATTAATAATATTATGATAAAATTAAATTAATTTACACACCCCACTCCACTGCACCCCCTATCAATTCCTACACATTTGCACCCTCTAAACCCTAATTCATTTCACTGTCTCCTCTCTCTCTACCACCCACACTCTCTATACCTATGATGTCGTCAGTCTCTCTCTACCACCCACCCTTTAGACTTGCGATGCCACGTGATTGACAACGCTCATCTTTCAAGGACGTCGTGTAACCGCTACATACGATTGACGCAACGCTCGCCTTGCAACAGAGGATGCACACAGTCGCAAGGCAATGATCATGTACAGAACCACCGTTGCACTCGATCGTGGAACGCTGCTGCTGAATGATATGATGGATCTGAGGTGGTCATGGGGGTGGTGTCGACGAGTTTGAGGTTTTTTCGTGGTGTGGTGACAGAAGAGATGGTGGTTGTGATGTTTGTTATGCCTGCTTTTTGATTTTTGCTTCCATTTTTGTTTGTGGATTTCAGATTGTAAGGTAGTGGCGGTGTGGTGGCGAGGTGGTGCCAAATTTTTTATTTCTATTTTTGTCTGTGATTTTTCAAATTGTGAGGCGGTGTTGCGGGCAGCGTGTTGGTGCTGGATTTTTTCTTTCTGCTTTTGTTTGAAAGTTTTCAATTTGAAAGGCGGTGTTGGCTTGGCGTGGCGATGGCGGTAGTGTCAGTGGTGGTGGTAGTGTCGCAGTGCCAACTTCTTGGGTTCTGTTTCAAGGTTTCAGATTGTGATTTGGTGATTACAAGGCGATGAGGTGGTGGTTGTGATGTTGGCTGTGGTAGAGAGGTCGTGGGAGGTTGGGCAATTTTTTTTAAAAAAAATTTTGGGTGACAGTTTTTTTGGTGTTTGGGCGGCGATTATAGTTTTGCAAGGTCTGGTGGTGATAATGGTGATAGCGATGGTGGTTGTGGTAGTCGGGATGGTGGTTGTAGGTGGGATAAAGGTCATGATCCCAATCAACTAATTGACTCCTTTTTTTTTCTCCGAATCGTGGTTATCTTCTCATGCATTAAATTAATCTAAGTTAAAAATAACTATAACAAAGATGAGTTATGTAAATATATGGTTATGAAATTTGAGAATTATCATTTGCTCATTTGGACTTGAATAAGAAACCTGAGATCAAGTTTCATAGTTCTCACTTCACTACTATAATCTTCACGACTTGAAAATAATAATAATAATAATAATAATAATAATAATAATAATAATAATAATAATAATAATAATAATAATAACAATTCCAGAGTGGGGCCAAAATTTAAAGGCCAAAAAAATAAGATAAAAATTTTGGGCGTTGAAGCTCCGAGGAATCCATTGGAAAATGGGGCTTGCTCCATTCTAAAAGGCTAAACTACTAAAGTTGTTTTTTAAATATATTATTGTTGTTATTATCATCAAATATTAGTTACCTAATGATGTGTACAATTTCTGTGTAACTCGACCATCCATGACCTCAATGCTCAAGGCCATGATACCTCGAGCACTCTCCTATGGCTTGACTATCCTTAAGTTTATATGGTCGGGCTTGTCACTCTCTCCCCTGGGCCACAACATCATTGGGCTTGCATAAGTGAGCTAGAGCTTGGGTTTTCCCCTATCTCGAACTATAAAGATCGATCCTCCCCCCACACATTTTCTCAAGCACAAGGTCGGGCCTATGCCCCAACGATAGAGGTTGGGCTACAGGCTTAGGTTGGGCTTCGGGAACGTCAATCCCACTTTGGCTAGAACTTTTTATGACCTTTATCTTCATCTATATAACTTATCTATCCCAGTTTGACTCAAACTCAAACAAAACATTTTCATTATAACACAAACACTCTACATGACATGGATAGGGGTTACAGGTAGTTGAATTCTTTTACAACTCTACTGCTAACATCTATAAATACATGACCAAAGCTCATTGCTAAGGTACGTTTTACATAAAATTTCAACATACATTCTCATACAAATTTCCTGTCTGACTTAAGTATAGGAGGGGCGACGAAGACACACCTCGCTGCCTTTGTTTCAGGTACTGAAAGACTATGTTCATGCTCTTTCTTAGTCCTCGAGCTTGGGAGATCTACCAGGTACGATTTTTGGTAGCATCATTGGAACATCTTTGGGAACTGCTGTCAAAAGCCATGGTGAACACACAATCAGGTCTTCCCCCAACAAACTCATTCATCCCGGACCATCCTCCTCCCCCTGAAGATCATCCTGTCCCTTAGGAAGAATCATTAGAGATGCCAGTACCTCAGGATGTCGTTGTTACCGTCGGAGCATTCGAAGAGCTCCACCAACAAGTTGCTACATTAACCCAGTTGTTGAGCTAGAGGAATTCTCATCCATCACATACACCGACTCCTGAAGGTGGTTTTATGACAGATGCTCAAGCTCGGGCCCCACAGCCCATTCTTGACGATGGGGGGTTGGAAACTCGGGTGTACCACAAATGGCCTTGACCTCGGGGAAAGTGATGATAGAGTTCAGTAAACTCGCCAAGATCATTCAAGAGTGAATCACGGCAGGCCTAATGCAGAAAGCTAAGGGGGCGACAACCTTTACCCCTAGCACACTGTTCACTCTTGAGATATTATCATTCCCTTTACCGGACAGATTCAAATACCCCCACATAAAAGAATATGATGGAACTACTGACCCTATCAACCATCTCAATATCTATACCGACATCATGAACCTACAAGTTTCCCCAAACCAGGTGATGTGTAAGGCTTTTCCTCAAACATCGATCAATACGGCCAGGGATTGGTTCTCAACCTTAGAGCCCAATTCCATAGCCTCATTCTCGGATTTAGTCGACAAGTTCTCTACCTTCTTCGCCAGCAGTAAGTGCATCCGAAAAACAACAGCTTCCCTCATATAGCTTCGCCAAGGATAGAATGAGACACTCCGCAATTTCATGACAAGGTTTAACAAGGAAAGACTTCAAATCCCAGACCTTCATATCACAGCTGCAATCTCAGCTTTAACACATGCTATAAGTTGTGAAGCATTCAAGATGTCTCTATCAAAGACCTCTCCAATGTCAATAACCGACCTACTTACCTGAGCTGAAAAGTACATCAACATAGAAGAGAGTATGTTCCCAAGGAAATATGCCACACCATCAACTAAGCTAGAGCATAAAAGGTCGCATGAGCTTAATTTGCATCAAGATCATGCTCGGGGTAAGACAAGTCATGATAACCCTTTAGCAGTCTTTACTCGCCTGAATACAATGAGATCTAACATTTTGATGGAGAACGAAGATATGAAAGAGCTCAAATGGCCATCAAGAATGAAGTCCCCTCCTAAATCTCGAGACAGGAACAAATATTGTGAGTTTCATCGAGACCATGAGCACACGACTGAGGGCAACTTTACTCTAAAGAGAGAAATTGAAGCTTTCATCAAGAGGGAATTTTTGGGTGCCTATGTAAGCCACGACAAGCAACGAGGAATAATCAGAATAAGGACAAGGCCGTTGGAGATCGGGGAAATCAACAACCAATAGCTGGTACAATTAATATCATCATTGGAGGTACGCCTCGGGAGGAGACTCGAGTAATGAACCCAAACTATATGCTAGGCCATATTTAGCAGTTTCAAGTATAGGCCTTGATAGAATGGAAGACATAACTTTCGGACCAAGGAACTCAGAAGGAGTGTCATTTCATCATGACGATGCCTTGGTCATATCAGCAATCATCGCTAACTTTGAGGTAAAGAGAGTTCTTGTGGATAATGGAAGTGCCACCAATATATTGTCCCATGAGGTATTCCTTCAGATGGGTATATCAATCAAACAACTCAAGCAGGTTAGAGCCCTCCTTCAGGGGTTCGGCAGTGGAGTTGTCACATCGGAAGGCATTGCTGAATTACTTATAACTTTGGGATCAGAAGGAAAGTAGGAAACACGGGTTAAAACATTCCATGTAGTCCGAGCTCTAATGGCCTACAACGACATACTTGGAAGGCCACTGCTTAATGGGATAAAGGCTATTGTCTCAACTTTCCACTTGACCATGAAATTTCAAACACGTAATGGAGTAGGGGTAGTTCAAGGAAACCAAACGGTGGCTAGACAGTGCTATGTCTCTAGCATCCGAGAAATCAAAATCAATGGCATGCAGGTTTCAAAGATTAAGCTCGAGCTTGAACATTGTGGAAGAATGGTCTATGTGGAAAAATAAGTAGAGGTCGAGCTCAAGCCTAGAAGGCAGATTACCCTTGGAACGACGACAACCTAAAGCTCTATTGTGAGTAGGAGTTTCTGCTCCCAGGTATTTAGGCTAGTTTTTGTCCTTAGTTTTCTTTTATAGTTTGGGCCAGCACCCCCATAAGTTTAGTTTGGTAGTTGAGGTTTGTGTCCCCCTTAGGAAGTTTACTTTTTAGTTTGGGCTATTGTTCCTCTTTCATCCTCTTATGAATGGTTCATGGTTTGGAAAAGCTCAGGCTAAAATGCCCTCGAGCACTTACTTTATTATGATATAGAAATTTGCTTTTATACCACTATTTCCTCTTGAAAATAAACATTTAGCGTAAGACTGTGCTCCGAGCACGCAACTAAATCAACCCTAACATTTAGCGTAAGGTCGTGCCCCGAGCACGCAGCTAAATCAACCCTAACATTTAGCATAAGGTCGCCCCCATGCCTGCAGCTAAATCAACTCTAACATTTAGCGTAAAGCCGTGCCCCAAGCACGCAGTTAAATAAACTCTAACACTTTAGCATAAGGTCATGCCCCGTGCATGCAGCTAGATCAATTCTAGCATTTAGCATAAGGTCGTGCCCTGAGTATACAGCTAAATAAACTTCCTTTAGCATAAGGTCGTGCCACGAGCATGCAGCAAAAGCGTACATGTATACCCTATGCTTGGCCATTGTTGGAGGCATACATTTTAAAAATTTACAATAAGTAAAAAACCCCGACGTTATTTTTCATCCCGAGATTGTTAGGCTGAGTTCTCAAAAATTCTAACGAGCTCGAGAAATTGTTCAACATTAGGCTCAGAGGGCCTAACCTCAAGCTTAATACATTTTCAAAATCCCAGTCTCAGAGCTCGAGATATTATTCAACTTGGGTAGGGGGCCTAAGCTCGAGCTCAATACATTGCCAAAATTCGAGCCTCAGAGCTCGGGATATTATTAAACATTAGGCTCCGAGAGCTTAACCTTGAGCTCAATACATTGCCAAGTCCCAGCCAAAAGCTTGAGCTCGAGCTCAATCTCTTTCATTTGAAATTGGCAAAGCTCGAAGTCGAGCTCATGCATGCCAACTTCTGGACAAGTTTGAGGTCGAGCTCTTTCACTTCAAGTTAGCAGAGCTCATGGTTGAGCTCTTCATTTCAAGTTTCGACAAAAGCTTAAGGTCTAGCTCTTCAGTTCAACTTTTGGCGAAGCTCAAGGTCGAGCTCATTCATACTCAAATTATCATAAAGCTGAAGTCGAGCTCTTTCAATTTAAATCTTGACAAGTTCCTGGGCGGGCTCTTTTTGTTTCAACTCTTTAACAAAGCTCGAGGACGAGCTCTTTCACTAAAATCTTGACAAAGCTCTAGCTAGAGCTCTTTCATTTCAAATATTGGTAAAGATCGAGGTCCAGCCCATTCATGCGAAAATCTTTTACAAAGGTAGAGGTCGAGCTCCCTTCTTTCAAATTTTTGACGAGGTCAGGATCGAGCCCCTTTTAGAATTCTTTAAGGAGCTCAAGGTTGAGCTCCCTTCTTTCAAAATAAAATTTTTTAATGAGCTCGTGGTCAAGCTCTCTTCTTCCAAAATTTTCAACGAGGTCGGGATCAATCCCTTCCTTTCAGAATTTTTATTGAGCTCGAGATCGAGCTCCTTACTTTCAAAAATTTTTAACAAGGTCTCGGTCTAGACCTTCCTTTCAAAATTTTTTAATGAGCTCAAGGTCGAGCCCTTCCATTCAAATTTTGAATAAGGTAGGGGTCGAGCATATTCAAATATTTTAAGATTGAAATCGAGCTCATTTCTTTCAAAATTTTCGAAATGATCAAAACTTGCTATTCTAGGTCTATATGCTCAGGGCCTTATCAACTCGACATGAGCATGCCTATTTTTGAACCCAATGTACTTACGCATCTCATTCTATGAACTCCCACATTGCGCATGAGCTCCTGAAACGGATGCACGGGAGCCTATGATGTGTACAATTTTTGTGTAACCCAACCATCCACGACCTCGTGCTCGAGGTACCATGAGCTCGAGGCCATGGTACCTCGAGCACTCTCCTATGGCTTGGACATCCTCGAGTTTATATGGTTAGGCTCATCACTCTCTCCCTTGGGCCACAACATCATTGGGCTTGCATAAGCGAGCTCGAGCTCGGGTTTGTCCCTATCTCGAACTGTAAAGCTCGATCTTTCCCCCACACATTTTCTCAAGCACAAGGTCGGGTTTCATGTTAAGGCCATGCCCCAACGATAGAGGTTGGGCTACAGGCTTAGGTTGGGCTTTGGGAACATCATCCCACTTTGGCTACAACTTTTTATGACCTTTATCTTTATCCATTTAACATATCTATCACAATTTGACTCAAACTCAAAGAAAATATTTTCATTATAACACAAACACTCTACATGACAAGGATAAGGGTTATAGGTAGTTGAATCCTTTTACTACTATACTGCTAACATCTATAAATATATGACCAAAGCTCATTGCTAAGGTATGTTTTACATAAAATTTCAATATACATTCTCATACAAATTTCCTGTCTTACTTAAGCATCAGAGGGGCGACGAGGACGCACCTCGTTGCCTTTGTTTCAGGTACCAGAAGGCTCTGTTCATGCTCTTTCTCAATCCTCAAGCTTGAGAGATTTACCAGGTATGATTTTTGGTAGCATCACCTAATATTCTAAAAGTCTCATCTAAAATAAATAACTTGATTAATTTTAATTTTAATCAGCATAAAAAAAATTAATTTCACACTTAATTATCTAAAAAGCCAAGGATCGAGACTGACTGGGGGGATTTGAGCTCTAGAACCGAAAATATTGACTAGTTATGGAATGTAAAATATTCTACCCCTCATTGTTGGGTGGGACCGCCTTGGAGTGGCTATACTAGGCTCAATAATGATGCTTGTCCAGGCTGAAAGACTAAAAACAAAAGGACAGAATGACTTGGCAGCTGGTGGTTGGTGTTTGATTTTTTTCAAACTATCCAATCATGTTCCGACATGTGTCTCTTCGGTTTTTAAATCTATTTTTAGGCCTATTTGTGTAGCATAATTCATACTAGGCTTGCCTTTTTATATATAAATCAAACTATTATATTAGAGTATTTATTAACATAATTAGAACCTTATAAGAAAAGGGGTTTGGTTGGACGGTCTAAGAATATTTCTAATTAAACCAAATTAGAATTCTAACAAATCTGTGGCCCTGTCCGTTCAAGAATATTTCTAATTAAACCAAATTAGAATTCTAACAAATCTGATTAAGCACTTGTTTGACCCCTATTATTTTCAAAATACATTTTCTCTCTTCTTTTCAATCACACATTATTCAATAAAATGTTATTATTCACAATTTCAAAAATTTTCCTTATTTTTAAACACACATTTCTCATTAATCTACCATGCCAAAATGCATTCTTTATCAAAAATGGGGCTCAAATAGGTACTAAATTCAATTAGTAGGCACAAAACGAAACAGTCGGGCTTAAAGCAATAAAGGAGTATTAAAGCAAAAAATTACTTTATTGGGCTTTCTTATTAGCAATAGACGAAGCTTTGTAGATACTCTTTTCACCCTTAGTAGTTGAGGATAATTTTTGGAATTGAGATCGAAAAACATTCATTTTTACTGTCGAAAGCCTTAGATGTTGAAACTGAAATATCGTAGTTCGACCCAATCAACACCTAGAAGGGGGTGAATAGGTGTTTATGCGAAATTTTCTTTTTCAATCAATTAATAATTGCAACACGTCACAAATACTAATTTGTCTAGATCAGTTCACATGCTTTACTATCCTGTGTTTGAATACCGACAATAAATTAATTGCAGAAAAGTAAATAACGCAATTGTTTGATGACAGAGAAACCCCAATGTGGGTAAAACTCCGGGCCCAAGCCAACAGGAATCCACTATAAACGAAAATGCAACTTACAATCTGCCAGACTCAACCCACACTGGTTTTTCTAACCTTCTGATTGTAATTTCCTCAAAGCCTTTCTGGAATGCGTGATCTTGCACCAACTCCCAGCTCCTAGCCCTCCTGGATTGAATGCTACACCAATTCTCGACTCTTGATTTCATCTATCTCCTGTGGATTCAATAGAATTGCCTGTTCTCTAACGATCGGGACTCCGATCTCCTTCCTCGATCTTCAAGAATCAACAAAGGCTCTAGAAGTTTGTGTTGTGGTATTTGATGAATGTTGATTTGATGTTTTTGGGTGATTGTGCGAATCAAATATGGGATTGAATGAGAGAATTAAAGTGTGGAGAGTTTTCTTCAATTTCAATCCTTTTTAGAACGTCTGAAAACTGGCGCAATTTTATTTATATGAAGTATATTTGGACATTTGGGTCGGGTTAAAATGTCAAAAAAAAAGAAAATATGGTTTTATGGATAACACCGTCGCTCGAGCGAA
The DNA here is from genome assembly GCF_002742605.1 of Olea europaea var. sylvestris. Taxonomy (NCBI): domain Eukaryota; kingdom Viridiplantae; phylum Streptophyta; class Magnoliopsida; order Lamiales; family Oleaceae; genus Olea; species Olea europaea. The sequence goes on from NC_036252.1 coordinate 6,077,719, forward strand.
AAGCGAGCGACACTGTTTCGCTCGAGCGAAGTGGGGGCGAGAAGGAGCGATGACCTTTTTGTTTTTGTCGCTCGAGCGACTACTTGGCAAGCAGCTAGCAAAACTTCAATGACACGTCTTGTCCTACTTCATAGCTCGAACCCTAGTATACTTTCACAAAATTACAACTTAGTCACTCATCTTTTACACATGTACAAAATGACCCCTAACCTTTAAACATTGACAAATTGACCCCAAACTTTTGAACATTTGTAATTTTACCCTTTTGTTCACAAAATAGCCAACACGAAATCTAACAAACTCCCCCTTTGATATTTTGTGACAAAACCAAATTACAATAGCATGAATTACAATGACAATCCAATACACTGACTCAACTCACTATTGCCTTGTCTTCTTTCAACCTGCTTCCTGAAATCACAACTTACATACCCAGTGTAAAAGCACGAGAAACAGTAATATAAGATAACATAAAAGATAAAAAGTCATGAATAGCCATAACATTGTACTAATATGCTAGATTAAGATACAATATCAATGTAAGTCAAATCACCAAAAACATACATCAATATTGCAAAAACATCAAAACTTAATCTAGCCAAAAAATCAATAGTACATTATCAAAGTACTTTATCATTACAAGTCCCAAAAATTATCACAATGCTACTCCCCTTTTTGTCACAAATGGTAAAGGGAACCCTAAGCAACTAAGCATGACCATCATCTCTGTCATCCACACCCTTAGAATCGTCAGCTTTAGACTCATAATCCCAGTGCTCACGTATCCACCGAATACCGTGCTGAACAAAGGCAATAGTCCCTCACAATGTAGCAAACTCCATAGTATGACGCTCGGAAGCAGCTCGTAACTAAGTAATGTCGGCATCATGCGGGCCTGCTACTCAATGAGAATCGATATCTGACCCATAAGCACGACAGTGGTGTCAACAAGAGTAGTAGTCATAGCAGGTGGGGCAGGTGGTGGAATAGAAGTGGAAGAAGATGGAATATCTGAAGTGGACGGAAGAACATTTGAAGGAAGTGGAGGAATAGCGGAGAGATCAGCAAGTAAATCACCTAAAGGATCAGCGGACACTGTCGGGTCAACAGGCTCAGCAGAAGCAGATGCAGATGCAGAAGCAGAAAAAGTGACGTGTGACCTACTCTGAGAGATGGTAGTGTACCCTATGGGATGAAGAGCTCGTCATGACATCCCATTGAGAAATGAAGTCCCAAGTGATGTCGCCAAGCGGTGGATCAAGCAAGCATAGGGAAGACCAATTCGATGATCGAAAAATCGAAAAGTACGCAGAATGTGTTGGCAAATGAAAGTGGATAGGTCAATCGAATCCCCATGTAGCAAAGCAAAAAGAAATCTCGCATTCTCCATAGGCAGGGAAGAAGTGTGAGAGACGGGCCACAGATTCGTGTACACAATGCGCAACAAAATCTGTCGATTAGTGGGGAACGAACCAGTGCGGATCGCCTCAGGCCCACCTTCCAATGGACTATTAAACAAGGTGGACCGAACCAGAGAGTCGGTCGAAAGAGAATCCGCTGAGAGATATGGGTAAACGAGGTGAATGACCTGGGGAACATGTATGGAACTGGAAATAACATCTGGTGAAATCCTAGGTGTCTGACCCCGAAGAAACACCCTGAAGGACAAACCACTAATGTCGTGGATGTTCGCATAGAACTCCTAAACAAGGAGACTAAGCGAGGGATTTAACCCAATCAGCAAGGATTCCCAACCTCGAGAAGTAAAGATAGCTGCTAGATTAGGGATGGGTTAGATAGAGTGACCTCACGCTCTATTAGAATAGGACGAAGGGAAAATTGACTCTCAAATACCTCTTGAGCAGTAGAGGAAATGAACCTAGACCGACTAAACGAAGTCGATCCACTACCAGGCTGAGTTGTAGTCCTAGCCTCCTTAGGTGCCATCTGCAATGTGAGATGTAGAAGACTCATCAATCCTCAAGGAAAACTAATTGACGGAGACACATGAATGCATAAGTCCTGAAGTTCAACTACACACAGGCATGCAAACCGATGCAAAAGTGGTGCACAAGTGGCAATCATGCGAGCCAGAGGTAACACATGTCACTGCAGCCGGAGGACAATGCAAGACGTAAGTGACGTGACCTAGACGTGAACAGGAACGCTTGTAGGACGGAAGGAACTCACTGCAAGTATGATTGGCAACTCCAAAACCAATAAGTGCCGACCCAAAATAGGGACCAAAACGACATAGCTAGGGTACAGACATCAAGCACACGAGATGAATGTCACACAATGGGCAAAGGAAGTAGTGAAGTGGGGAAGAAACGTTTCATCGAACATGTTGCAGGCATTTGAAATGCAAGGAAATTCAACTACAATTGTAATAACCCAATAGACACCCAACATTCCTTAACAACCCTATCTACCTAGCATCTAAGAGAATCCCAATCACTTGACATAAGACCCACAATGGACGACACAAAAAAAAAATGTATGCGTGAATCACAACTAAAATACGAAGAACAAATAAAAAAACGTGATAACAAACAAGGAAATCACAAACCACACAGCACAATACAGAATGAATGAAGTGAGTTAAGCAAAATGAAGTGGAAAAATCAAAATCCCCAAATTGTGAAAAAATTAGGTCAAACGATGCACTTACCGATTTGGAACGAAGAAAAACCAATGAAGTGAACACAAGGAAGATGAATTGAAGCCCCACACGCAATGATTGAAGTACAAATCGCCCAAGGACGTCTTTCGCGAGAGGAAATTTAAGAGAGAGATGTGAATTTTTTTTAAAATGAAGTGGAACCCTTCGCGAGAAAAGTAAAAATCTCGATGTCGCTCGAGCGAGACTTGAGCGAACATCGAGCGACAAGCACACTGCTTTCGTCGCTCGAGCGATCTACCAATGGCAAGCGAGCGAAGGGTGAAATGTCAAAAATAACACTGAATTTTGAAAATTTAAAAATCTAGCCCCAAGTTTAAAACTTTACAAAGTAACATCACTTTAGAAACTTTCAAAAATAACACATCTTCCAGAAATTTGAATTTTAACCCCAAATTTTTTTTAATATATGAATTATGCACATGCAATAGGTCTAATCAAAATGCAATAGATCACAAATATGGCATGCGCAATGTTTGGAAAATATTTCTCCACACACCGGGACCAAATACAGATGGAGTAAATTGTATATGTGACCTCACGTGAAACGTGCCACTCATTCCATGCAAGTAAAACTCAAAACCTTAAATTTGTGAGAAGAGACAGCCAAATCACCGACGTAGGAGTCAACACCTAGATGTTTGAAGGTCAAATCAAATGCCACTAGGACCTATAATTCATTAAAATATGGTGTAAAACTGTTCTTTCTCCCCCTGTCATTAAGGACCTCAATTTTTTTTTATCTTATGTGCAATCCCATCTTCATTTAGTTACTAAGAAGATCCCTGTAATGAGCGTTGGGTCGGTGACTCCCAAATTAGTTGGCTTTAGGGCACCAGGTTATGAGAAACCTCTCAGACTTAATTGCTCAAGTCAACTAGACTCCGAATATAAGTATAAGATGTGATACAATAAATACTCTTTTGAATCACTTGGGGGTACAGCAGAAGTTAGGTCATCTAGTCCAAGATCAATTCAAACCCAATGTCAACTCAACGACAAATGATAGTCATCCCAAGTCTCACACATGCGGTCAAGACTCACTCACACGGTCCTAATGTGTGCTGTGCAGATATAATATGAAGTGACATATACTAAGTACTCCATACAGACTCAATATAAGTGATGGGAATTAGAAACTAATCATGTGTTGAATGCACATTTGATCCCAAATTGCAAGTCCGAGTGAACAACTACAATTCAAAAATGACACGTGATGATCAATCCTAAATTATTATTTTTTATTTATTAAAATCCAAAATGAAAAGACAGATGCAAATGAACACAAATAAGCAATGTAATGAATGCAAAAATGAATTACTGAAATAAACTAAACATGCATGCATCTATGAAGACGATCAAAGAGGAACATAGATGCCAACAGCCTTCCTAATTGACTCGAATCTCAACCCATCTATAGGTTTAGTGAACAGATCGGCAAGTTGATTTTCAGTAGAGATGTGTTCAAGTGATACCACATTGGACTCAACTAGCTCTCGAATAAAGTGATGACGAATGTCAATGTGTTTGGTCCTAGAATGCTGAACATGATTTTTTGATATGTTGATAGCACTAGTATTATCACAGAAAATAGGCATAGTACCCTGATTTATCCCATATTCACTTAGCATTTGCTTCATCCAAAGCAGTTGAGTGCAACAGCTACCAGCTGCAATGTATTTTGTCTCGGCTGTGGACAAGGAGACTGAGTTTTGTTTCTTACTCATCCATGAGACAAGATTAGAACTAACATAGAAACGTCCACCCAAGGTACTCTTTCTATCGTCGACATTTCCGACCCAATCGACATCAGAATAGCCGGCTAGTTCAAGATTGGACTCTCTGGAATACAAGATCCCATGATTTACTGTCCCATTGACATATCTAATAATGCGCCTCACTGCACTTAGATAGGACTCCTTAGGATCAGCTTGAAACCTAGCACATACTCCAACACTGAATGCTATGTCAGGTCTACTGGCTGTAAGGTATAGTAGACTACCTATCATGTTCCCATACACAGTCTAATCAACACTCTTACCTGTAGGATCATATCCTAACTTAACAGTTGTGCTCATGGGTGTCCTTATGTGTTTCTTACTGTCCAAGCCAAATCTCTTCATAAGGTCTTTGGCATATTTTGATTGAGAGATAAACAACTCACAATCAGTTTGCTTCACTTGAAGACCAAGGAAGTAACTTAGCTCTCCAATCATGCTCATTTCAAATTCTTGTTTCATGAATTCGGCAAATTCAAGAGCAAGGGAGTCAATGGGAGAGCCAAAGATGATGTCATCAACATAGATCTGAGCTACAGTTATAGTTTCTTCAATATGTCTAATGAATAAGGTTCTGTTAGCACCACCTCGTGAGAACCCATGCTCAACGAGGTAAGTGGTGAGTCTGTCATACCAAGCTCTAGGAGCTTGTTTCAGACCATACAGTGCTTTATTGAGTTTGTAGACATAATGAGGAAACTTAGGGTCAATGAATCCTTTCGGCTGTTCAACATATGCCTCTTCTTGAAGTATTCTATTTAAGAATGCACTATTGACATCCATTTGATATAGCTTGAACCCTAAGGTGCATGCAACCGCAAGAAGAATGCGAATGGACTCAAGAGGAGCAACATGGGTAAAAGTCTCATCAAAATCTACCCCTTCAACTTGAGTGTACCCCTGGACAACTAGTCTAGCCTTATTTCTAGTTATGGTACCTTGGTCATCAATTTTGTTCTTGAAAATCCACTTAGTACCTATCATATTACAATCATCAGGCCTAGGAACTAGATGCCAAACATTATTTCAAACAAATTGATTAAGCTCCTCATGCATGGCATTCACCCAGCATTCATCTCTAAGGACTTCCTCTACTTTCTTAGGTTCAATCTGAGATACATAGCTAGTATATGTTAGGTTATTTAGAACTCTCTTTCGGAACCTCATACCTTCATCTAAATCCCCAATGATGTTAACCTTAGGATGATTAGATTTAACCCTGGAAGATGGTTCTCTAGGAAGTTTAGACTGATCACAATTTGGTAGACCCTGATCAGAGATGTTTTCAGAGAAACGTAGAGATTTTGGAATTGATTGCTCTTTATTTTCAACAGTGGTTCCTTGATCATCACTTAGATCTTCTATGTCAACCCCTTTCAGCACTCTCCTCCTCAGTAAAGGTGTCATCAATAACAACATTTACAGATTTTAAGACATTCTGAGTACGCAAGTTGTAAACTCGGTAGGCTCTACTATTCTTAGAATATCCTAGAAAAACCTCATCATTACTTTTGAAATCAAACTTGCCTAGATTTTCTCTATCCCTTAGAATGTAACACTTGCTGCCAAGCACACAAAAGTATTTAATAGTAGGCTTCTTGCCTTTCCAAATCTCATAAGGAGTCTTGTCTGTTTTCGATCTCGGGTATACCCTATTTACTATATGGCACGCGGTGTTAATGGCTTCACCCCAGAAATGCATTGCTAGATTCTTGCTGTGAAGCATGGCCCTAGCCATTTCTTGAAGAACTATATTCTTCCTCTCAACAATTCCATTTTGCTGTGGAGTGATTGGTGAGGAGAACTCATGCTTAATCCCCTCCTCCAAACAGAAAATTTTCTAGATTGAAGTTTTCAAATTCTTTCCCATGATCACTTCAAACCCTAGAAATGGAAAGATTTTATTCAATTTTGAGTCTTTTACATAAGGACTTAACCAGATCACCCGTCTCAAATTTTTCTCTTAACAGTTCAATCCATGTGTATCTAGAAAAGTCATCTACCACAACCAGAATATACCGTTTGCCTCCTAGGCTCTCCACTCTAAATGGTCCCATTAAATCCATATGGAGAAGCTCTAAGGGTCCATTTGTCAAGATTTTCGAGGTTCGCTTATGGTTTATCTTGAGTTGCTTTCCTTGTTGACACGGCTTGCACACAGCATTTTCACTTTGATCAATCTTAGGTAAACCATCAACAATCTTCTTTTTGACCAATTTAGACAGACTTCTATAATTAACATGACTGAGCCTTTGATGCCAAAGTTCAGACATATCAATTTTAGCACTATTGCACACATATTTTGAGTTTGGGAGAACTCCATAACAGTTATCAGATGTACTAACACCTTCAAGAACAACACCACCTGAAGGGTCATAAACAGTGCTACACTCTTTTGGACAAAACTCACTTCATAGTCAGCATCACAGATTTGACTAATGCTCAACAAGTTGAACTTAAGACCCTCTACATAAAGCACATTAGATATTGTAGGAAGTCTAAAAATGGTGATGGAGCCTTTACCTCAGATGGCTGTCGTAGCTCCGTCCCCAAAGGTAACTACACCACCGTTGCAGTCATCAAAGGTAGAGAATAAGGCCTTGTTACCACACATGTGTCTAGAACAAGCACTATCAAGATACCACATGCATGTATTTTGAGTCTTATATGCTATATAAGCAACAAAGTATTTTAGATTCTCACCATACTCACTCACATCATATTTCTTTACCTAAAATTTTCTAGAGGTCGAGGTGATCCTAGTCAACCTTGTTACCATCTCAGTTAAGTGACTAACCTGATTTGAAAGGAAGTTTACTTGACTAGGGATATCCTGACTTCTATTCCTATTTGCTAGCTTTCGACACCTAGGTCTCATGTGACCTAAAGCACCGTAGTGATGGCAAGTGGGTATGAACATAGGTTCAGATGCACGTGAGTGTTGATCCTGAAATTTAGGTGTAGAAATCTTATGGGCTCTAGTGGCCTTCAGTCTAGTGAAATTCTTATCTTTGGATTCTGGATTGGTTGAAACATTAGATCTGTTGGAAGTGGGGACAAATGTGGTCTTGGCCTAGACACATTGCCATCACTCTTCACGTTTGTTCATTCCTAACAGATCGTCTAGTTTCTTAGTTCCACTCACAAATGACTGTAGTTGAGTGCTGAATTTCTCTAACTCACAAGTCAATGTCTTAACCGTGTTCTCTAATTTCTCATTGACACACTTTAACTCACTGAGATTCTTAGATGAGGCTTGAAGATCATTAGTGATTTTCTCCTTCTCTCTCTTAAGCTCGTCTACCTTCTTAAATAATGCTTTATTTACCTTTTTGATCTTGAGACTTTCCTTAAACAGAAGTTGATAAGCCTCATATATATCCGTCTCATCCTCAGAATCATCACCGGACTTGTTACTCTCTACCTCCTCCTCAACCTTCTCACTCTCCTTACTCAACCTTCTCACTCTCCTTATCTGACTCGCTCTTGATAGTAGATACAAAAGCTATATAGCCCTTTTTCTCTTCACTACTTGGGGAATCACTTTGTTCACTTGAGTTAGAATCATCATCAGTCAAGGACACGGCTAATGCCTTGCTCCTTCCCTTCTTTAGATTTTTCTTAAAACTAGGACATTCATTCCTATAGTGCCCAAATTCTTGACACTCATGACACCTAACCACTTGAGATTTCTTAACAGGGTTCCTAGCAGTTGATTTATCATTCTTATCTCTTTGTAATTTACTAGGGGCTCCTTTCTTTTTCTCTTGGGGCCATTTCTTGCCCTTTAAGACTTTCTAGAATTTCTTCACAAAGTAGGCAATCTCCTCATCTCTAAGAGTTTCCACGTCAGATGACTAAGACTCCTCTTCCCTAACAGTGTTCAAGGCTATGGACTTGTTTTTCCTTGGTTGTGAAATGGTGAATTCATAGGTTTGAAGGGATCCTACAAGTTCTTCTATCTTAACTGTGTCCAAGTCCTTACTTTCTTCAATAGCTGTAACTTTAGGTCTAAATCTCTCGGGAAAGGACCTAAGAACCTTCCTCACAATTTTGGACTAGGAAATCCTCTCACCTAGGTTGCAACTAGAGTTAACAATGTCATTCAATTTGACATAGAACTCATCAAAAGACTATCATCCTTCATCCTGATTTCTTCAAACCTTGAGGCCAGCATTTGCAACTTAGAATTTTTCACAATTTTAGTTCCCTCATGCGTTGTCTCTAGAATGTCCCATACCTCTTTAGTAGTTTCGCACATTGACACTTTCCTAAACTCTTCAGGAGACACAGACATAAATATGCATGGAGACCTTTACTATTCCAGTTGCATTCAGTCAATTCATCCTTAATCTAAAGGGAAATGTCAGTTGGGGTTACAACACCCGACATAGTTATGGAAGGAGGTTTCCAACCATTTTGTACACTCACCCAAACACGTTCATCTAGGGACTTAAGAAAAGCACGCATTCTAACCTTCCAATAAGCATAGTTGCTTCCGTCAAAATACGGAGGCACAGACAGTGATTGACTCATCTAGACAATTATGGGTCAGGACTCGAGATTTGACTTTGATACCACTTGAAATATCGTAGTTTGACCCAGTCAACACCCAGAAGGGGTGAATAGATGTTTATGCGGAATTTTCTTTTTCAATCAATTAATAATTGCAACACGTCACAAATATTAATTTGTCCAAATCAGTTCACATGCTTTACTATCTTATGTTTGAATACCGGTAATAAATTAATTACAGAAAATTAAATAACGCAATTGTTTGATGACGGAGAAACCCCAATGTGGGTAAAACTCTGGGCCCAAGCCAGCAGGAATCCACTATAAACGAAAATACAACTTACAATCTGCCAAACTCAGCCCAAACTGGTTTTTCTGACCTCCTGACTGTAATTTCCTCAAAGCTTTCCTGGAATGCGTGATCCTGCACCAACTCCCAACTCCTAACCCTCCTGGATTGTGCGCTACACCAATTTCTGGCTCTTGATTTCATCTATCTCCTGTGGATTCAAGAAAATCGCCTGTTCTCTAACGATCAGGACTCCGATCTCCTTCCTTGATCTCCAAGAATCAACAAAGGCTCTGGAAGATTGTGTTGTGGTGTTTGATGAATGTTGATTTGATGTTTTTGGGTGATTGCGTGAATCAAATGTGGGATTGAATGAGAGAATCAAAGTGTGGAGAGTTTTCTTCAATTTCAATCCTTTTTAGAACGTTTGAAAATCGGCGCAAATTTATTTATATGAAGTGTATTTGGACATTTGGATCTGGTTAAAATGTCGAAAAAAGGAAAATAGGATTTTATGGGTAACACTGTCGCTCGAGCTAAAAGCGAGCGACGCTGTTTCACTCGAACGAAGTGGGGGCGAGAAGCAAGTGACGACCTTTCTGTTTTTGTCGCTCGAGCGACCACTTGGCGAGCAGCTAGCGAAACTTCAACAACACATCTTTCCCTACTTCATAGCTCGAACCCTAGCATACTTTGACAAAATTGCAACTTAGTCGCTCATCTTTTACACATGTACAAAATGACCCCTGACCTTTAAACATTGACAAATTGACCCCAAATTTTTGAACATTTACAATTTTACCCTTTTATGCACAGAATAGCCAACACGAAATCTAACAGAAACCAACCCTTGAATTGGATGAGAAAAAAGAGTTCCTAGTGTGATCTTCGAAAAATTGACAAGACATAGTAGATGATCTTCCTTAATCGTAGGGAAATTATCATTCTCCACTTTTCCAAGAATTTATGGCATTGCCGAGGTGGACTCAAACCATCTAAAAATACAATGATTTTTTTATTATTAAATTTTTACATGAGAGTGTATTTTTTTTTTCACTTGATTTAGCCCCTATTTGGGGATTAAAAAAAATAATAATAATAATAGTAGTAGTAGTAGTAGTAGTAGTAGTAGTAGATTTTGATAAAAATTAATAAAATGTATGTTAAAAAGTTGTGGTCCCATTAAATATATGGTTAAAATTAATTATTGACTCGACTTAAATTAAAATCTTAATTTTATTCGTTACCAAATAGGGCTTTATGGTTTTTTTTTTTTTTTTTTTTTTTTATGGAAACTATCCAAAATGATCAATTGCTAAGAAAAGGAAAGGTTAGAAATTCAGATGTCTAGAAAGCAATATTCTAAAAAGGGTAAAGTATGGTTAGGCGTGAAGTCAAAACTTCAAACTCTACAAGCTTAAACGAGCTAGACAAGGCTTAGACATAAAAAAAACGTTTTCTTATTTACAATATTATTTTAAAATTTTAATCATTTAAAAATTATTTAATAATTAAAATAATACATATTAAACATCTAAAATCATAAAATACAATATTTACTTACACAATTTTCAAGTTTTCGAAATGTAAAAAATAGAATGTTTTTCATAGTTTCAATTTTTAATTAGACAAATCATACTTAATAAATTTATGGGAACTTCATACATGCATTTGGAGTTTGTAATAAAATGAGTTTTCAAATCATAATTACATAGTATAGATAAAATCATAACTTAAAATCTTATTTAACTATTTAGATAAAATCATTTTTAATTTTTGTACAGATAAAATCTTTTAAAAACTTGAAAGTAAAGTCAAATAAAAGGGTTTTTTTTTTTAAACAATAATAAGCTAAAGTCAAATAAAAGACTTTTGAAGGGGGGAAAAACTAATAATGGAAGACTAAAGAAATGAAGGAAAAATTCAGCTATAGTAGGCTTGCTTTTTCATACTAATCAAAGCTGAACGTGCATTGCATGTTATTATAAAGTACTTTTTAAGTGATTTAAAAGTAATATTTGATACCAATGTGATGAAGGATTTGATGAATCTCAAACGAATTAAAGAAAATAAAATTTAGCATAGAAATTTAGAGAAGAAAATTGTACTTTTAAAACCCAATTTCTATTATTCAAAATTTTTTTATGATAATCAAATACTATAGATGAGCAATCCTTTTATAAAACATTTGATACATAAAAATTAATTGCAAATACAAAAATTTAAACAGCCATTAAAATTTTTAGATACATGAATATAAATAAATTCATCTATAATAAATATAAATTCATGTCATTCAAAATTTGTCAAGTGAAAATTCATTGAATTTAAATTAATATGAATGTTAATTAATTAAGAATTAATAGCACAAATTTCGTAAATAACAATAATTTTATAGTATTTATTACATATAGAAAAACAAAAAAGTGTGGTATTACATATAGAAATCGTCTAAAAAATTATTCTTCGTTGATGTGATATTTTAATATATTATATATTATAGATATATAATCAAACTATAATGGTGGAGTATTTATTAACATGAAACCCCTATAAGAAAAGAGAGGGGACTAATCCAAGACCTAATTGCAAAATATTTCTAATTAAACAAAATTAGGATTATAACAAATCTAATTAAGTGTTTGTTTGACCCTTATTATTTTTAAAATATATTTTCTCTCTCTTCTTTTCAACCACACATTATTTAATAAAAGTACATCAATCTACTATGCTAAAATGCAATTTTAATAAAAAAAAAAAAAGGGGGGGGGGGGGGGGGGGCCCAAAAAAATGTAAAATTAA
>NC_036252.1:6089850-6165835 GCF_002742605.1 Olea europaea var. sylvestris
TGGGGGCTCAAATAGGTGTTAAATTCAATTAGTAGGCACAAAATGAAAGAGTCAGGCTTAAAGCAACAAAGGACTATGAAAGCAAAAAATTACTTTATTGGACTTGCTTTGTTGCAATTGACGAAGCTTTGTAAATGCTCTTTCGTCCTTACAAGTTGAGGACAATTTTTCAAAATCAAGATGGAAAAACATTCATTTTACTATTGAAAGCCTTAGATATTGAAACCGACCCTCGATCTGGATGAGGAAAAAGAGTTCCTAATATGATCTTCGAAAAATTGACAAGATATAGGAAATGACCTTCCTTAATCGTAGGCAAAGTATCATTCTCCACTTTTCCAAGAACTCATGGCATAGCCGAGGTGGACTCAAACCACCTAACAATACAATGATTTTTTTATTATTAAATTTTAACACGAGAGTGTAATTATTATTTTTCACTCAACTTAGACCCCATTTGATGGGATTAAAATAAAAATTTTAATAGATTTTGATAAAAAATAATAAAATGTACGTTAAAAAGTTGTGATTTCATTAAATATGTGGTTAAAATAAATTACTGACCTGACTTACATTAAAATCTTAATTTTATTCGTTACCAAACAGGGCTTTATGATTTTTTTTTTCTGCTGTAATTATCCAAACTTATCAACTGCTAAGAAAAGTGAAGGTTAGAAATTCAAATATCTAAGAAGCAATTTTCTAAAAAACCAAACGTGGCTAGGTGTGAAGTCGAAACTTTAAGCTCTATGAGCTTAAACGAGCCTAGATAAGTCTTAACGTAAAAAAGTGTTTTCTTATTTATTATTATTTTAAATTTTTAATCTTTCTAAAAATTATTTAATAATTAAAATAATATATATTAAACATCTAAAATTATAAAATACAATATTTACTACAATTTTCAAGCTTTCGAAATGTAAAAATTAGAAATTTTTCATAGTTTTAGTTTTCAACTAGACAAGTTCTACTTAATAGATTTATAGGAATTTCATACATGCTTATAAAGATTGTAATAAAATGAGTCTCCAAATCATAATTACATTTATAGATAACATCATAACTTAAAATCTTATTTATCTATTTAGATAAAATTATTTTTAACTTTGTAGTGATAAAATATTTGGTTGAAAATGATTTATTTTTTTTAGAGGAAGAAAGAATTTTAAAATAATGGTAGACAATCTGGGGCTTAAATCATTGGTATGAAGTAATCAAACAAAATCTTTAACAAGATTTCATTATAATTAATCATAAGTAATCTAATGCAAAAATTTGTGCAAGAACATGTACCCATCATTTTTTTCACCCGAGCGAGACGAATAATACCAAAACAAATTAAGAACAATTAGCACTACTTATTAGTGACAATCCAACAACTCCCACCATCTTAAAATCTTGATAATGAACAGTGCACCAACTTAGGATCCTTGAACTTGCACAAATTAGTTTCTTTTCAGGGGATCTGTCCCACCTATCACCTGATATATATATGTTCATGTGTGACCCTCAATCCTTATTAGGAATACGACTCTATCCAATATGTTAAAAGTGGGACCCAGAAAACCCTATGCATCCTCCTTGTTCATGCATATTCTCCAAGAGACAGGCAAAAACCTAGTCAAAAGGAAGTCAAATTAGAGAGATTTGAGAGAAAAGAAGTAGAAAAGTGACCTGAAAGGTTCATAAACTCTTATCATTTCAAGAATTTGGAGAACCCACAATGCCTATCTTCTTTAGGGCAATCTATGGCCCATTCAAGCTGTCCTCTCATGGTTCAATGCATCTGCTTAGTTCACTTCTTCATATTAAGAAATAAAATTATAACTTCATGGAATATGATATTATCATTCCAAAATAGTAAATTTCTCCTTGGTCTTTAAAAATGAGCAAGTGAGTTCTTAACCTTTCGTTTTACTTGCACAATTCGTCCCTGAATAAAAATAATCCAAATCTTTGTAAAATCTTTACGTGATGCCTCATGTCCCATATGAAAAAACTCTGTGGTGTTTCTCAAATTGGGCAAGGACTAAGAAAATTGAGGTGAGACATATTTTCATGCGGTGTATATGACAATTTAATGAAGGTTTGGACGATTTCCATTTTTAGGGGCTAATTACACAACCAGAAATGAAATGTTGAAACAATAAGTTGGGAGTCGATGGTGTAATTTTACAAATGTTTATAATGTAAATAATCTAGGGGTTTGATTGGGATGTCCTTCTCAATCATTTACTTGATGAATTGGCAACATCCATGAGATTTAGAATTTGCATTATTTTGTAGGTTCCACTTGCCTTTGTCGACATGGATATGTCAAGTGCTTCTTGTTATTGAAATTTGTTCTCTGAAATTCTAAGTGCCAACACCTTTGGTCTTATATGGGTCATGTTTCAAGATTTCAAATCTTAAGGGTGATTGGGTATCTAATCATCCCATCAACTAATATATATATATATATTGAAATTTTTAACAAGTTTAAATTAAGTTTAACCTCTTTTCAAAGTTGAATTTGGATGACGTTTAGTTGAGCCAAACATGCTAAAATAGTATCTTAGTTTTATAAATTACAAGTACTCAAAATTATTTAAGCTATGAAGTATGAAAGTGACCAAAAAATGGAATTAAGATAGAATGGTTGTTCCTTTCATCTTCATTCTTGATCATATACAACTGTCCAAATTCAACCCATTATTAGAGTCTATGGAGGACAAAAGACGTTGAAAGGCAAGCTGGATGAGACAGTTTTAAGTTATGTGCAACCCCTAAGTTCTTATCAAAATCTTGAGTGGTAATTATGCAAAGATGGAACATGGAATAGATGTGAAATCAAGAAATTGTTCATCATGATTCCATGTCATTGACCTATCTTCAGAATTATCAATAGACAGAGGACCAATGATCTAGCACGTAGAGAGAATATTGAGTAATAAGCAAACTAGTAGAGGTCGATTGATGTAATAATTTCAATCATGGCGAGGATAATCACTCTTTAGACTTGCGGCCAAGTCCAATACCAAGTTTGCCTTACTAGCTGAAGTCTAGCTTAATTCACTAAGTTAGTTCACAAAGTAAGACAACTAACATTGACGATATCCCAACAAAGTGGAGTCACATGGAGAAACTCTATCTTTAGACGTGTTTAGATGTGTCAAAACGCACCCTACCAAAGGAAATCATACTTCACAAAAGCTAAAAACAATAAAAGCTATTAAACAGTGATGATTCAGCTCACTTGAACATGTATTGAACTCGTATCTATCAAACACAAACTCAAACACTGTTATCGATATTTAATTTTTCACATATATAGTGCAAAGATAAGAATTTACTAGAGTGATAATGACACATGGGACAAGTTTTTGCTAATAATGGAGTTGTTCATGTCCCTACCCTTGGTGACAATTAATTGAAATGTCTACTTAGTTGATCCTTCTCGATCAAATTTGGTTACTATTAAGTCCTGACGAGCAAGTAAAGACAGCCACTCAAAAAAAATATATATATAAATAAATAAAACAAGTTCTTAAATAGAAAGAAAAAAATTAAAGATAGAAAAGAGACATGCCATGAAAAAATATCCACATGTTTTAACTCCTGTCAATTAATTCAAGACAAAGTCTATTTCTAAATAGTAAGGAACAGTTTCCTCCTTAATGACATCCTTGTTGGAAATAAAAAACATACATAGTTGGCTACAATTGGCATTTGCCTCAAGCATCATTCGATTGTTTGTCCATTGTACTGTCAAATACTGTTGAGTTATTCAAGATAACATTATCCCAAGGGCGTTCAACCATATCAGAAAGCTTAACATTATTTCTAATAAATGGCACGAAATAAAATTACATGTTTAATTAATCAATAATTGGTTAAATTCTGAAAAATGTGAGAGAGGATACAATAGTGTTTAGCTTTTGAAATCTGCAATTTTTCACCATGTCTGGTTTGTTTTGATACAAATTTAATTGAAAAAGAAGGGGGAAATTTTTGGGTCATCTTCAAGTGTTCCTTGGCCAAGAGGGATAATTGCCAAAAGAGAGGTCTAATGAACCAAATTGAGCTGAACTTATTCCCTCACATCCTTCCTTTGCCATCTTCTGCATCTTCAATGCCTCGCACGCCTTCTCTTGCTGCAACACATGTACAAAAACACGTGAAACTTTATCTCTATAAATCGTTCAAATTTGAATAAACGTACATGATTTTGAGATTATTAAGGTTGTGAGAAGGACCTGCATTGTCTCAAATGCATCTGTTTCTGAGTTAAAATCATAAAACATGCTTGCTGCTGTAAGCTTCATAGAAAGGAACTGAAAATCAAAGGACACAAGAGAATTATTATCAAGTGTCTATGAATTTTCAGACAGAATTTATTGATTTAGTATAAGTTATTTTATGGTTTAGTACTTCCCCTTACCTCAACTTGACTTTGCAAGGACTGCACATAATTGATGATTTCATCCAACATCACTGCCATGCCCATTGTCTGTTATTTCATTAAGCATTCAAATATAATTAGACAAGATTCTGCTTCTCTCCATATATACAATAAAGAGAGACGAACGTGAAAAATCACCTTGTAGCATCCAGGAACAATGTCTTGTAAACATCTCAATCGCTCGTTGATTTTTCCTCTTCTCGCCTGAATCAGGCAGCTATTATATTACTAATGATCATAAGTATTTCTTTATTATATTGAGGGCCTTAGGTGGGCGTAGAAATGCCCGAGGGGAAGGGCTGAACTTACCCTTTCTGCTAAACTATGACTATCAGTGGCCTGGCCTCTTTTAGCTCTAACATGTACCACATCCCTTCGTTTCTCCTCTTCCTTTCCGTTTAATTTCGCCCTTTTCCCTCTTCCTGCACTCTGCAGATAAAAAGAAAATCCCATGAATTCATATACTACAAAGATCAAACTAAAAAACTTAAATGAACAAATTCAATCCACTTACATTTTTCCTTGTAACACCATTTAATGAACCTTGGGCAGATAAATTAGCCCCACTACTTTGTGAGGTGTCGATTTCTTTCCTTTTCTTCTCCGCAAGATGATCATTTGCAGTTTGAGGCACAAAATTCTTGTCCTCATGGATAAACAAACCAGGAAAATCTTCTGAGATACCAGTGCATTCGGGTACTAAATGAGGAAAAATATTGTCATTGGGAAATCCCATCAAGTTCTGCAGGTTCAAGACTGATGTATCTTCATAACTTGGATTTATTTCTGGAAAAGGGTTCATAAATTCCATGTTGGAATCAATGTCTGATAATGAGAAAGATTGTTTAATGTTTTGCAAGAAGTAATTAGCCATAAGCAGCTTTTTTTTAGGGTGAGCTATGACTTATTTTCTTTATGTATGCGGTTTGAACGATTTATTATATAGAGGGGGGCAAAATTAAAACTTCTGAGGATTGAGGCATAAACAATTTTTCTTTTTTAACTAAAGAATGAAAAAAGCAATGCAATTTTAGGTAACCACGTGGCCTTTGGACTTCTATGGTTTTGTTCCCTTGTGGACCATACTCAGCAGATATATCCAAAATGTGGGTCCTTTTTCATTAGCCGTTGGATTTCAATCTGATTAATTTAATCAAAGTTTCTCAAAGAAAGGAAAATCAAGTATGGAGGAAAAGGGATCATACCTACTAAAACACAAAAAGTATTTTCAAACATGTCCAAGTTCAAGTTGTGACTTCTCGTCAAAGTCTTTAATTATTTGTTCTTCAATTGCACAAATTATATTATTAGTTATAAATTCATTTGTCCATAAATATATTAATAAAGAAAATGGTATGTTTGACGATGGTGATGTTATTGTTTCAAAGAATGAGTAATAGAAAATTGTAAACTAGGTACCTAAAAGAATAATTTTTTAAAAGAATGTATAATTAGGAAAAAAAAAAGTATGGGTTCATGTGCAAAATTCTTTCATTTAGAGAATGCATGATTAAAATAAGTTTAAGAAAAAGTAATTTATATATAAGACATGTCAAACAAAACACTTAACAAATTCACAATAGGACATAAATGATTAGTACAAATTACCGTATAATCTATCATATAAAATGTATTGCATGTCTAATTCAATTCTCAAGCATTAGGTAGGATTATTATATCCAATCTACCTAGTCAATTTATTGGTCATGCAACTTTAGTACACAGTAACGGACAGAACGATTAGTATATGAACAAAATTTTAACTTTTTCGCTCCCTGATACTTCGGTTACTATCCAATCCCCTGCATGTTAATGAGTTATTTACATAAAAACGAAATCAAATCAAAGGGGCAGAAATCCCTTTTAGTATATTCAAAACAATCATCAATTCTAACTCATACGGGTTAGAAATTCCTAAAATTTATGTAAAAAAATTAAAAATCAAGAAACGATACTAGCGCCTACTCTTCACATCTTTGAATCTTCGCTTTCACTTCTTCCTCGAGTGCATATTCTTGGAAATTTTCCTTTTTCTCTGCTTCTCCCTGTGAGCACTATGATCATACACCCGCAATGACAAATCTACTGCCTCTGAATCGCAATCGGTGGACTCAATTTCCCTCTCTTTTTTCACTGCTTTTTCGGGGGTTTTCACAGAATATGGAACTAGATTTTCTTGTGACGGAATCACTGTATCGCTTCCGAAGAATACATCAAATTGTTCATCTCCGATTTCGCCGATCAGTTGATTGAGATTTCTCCCCAATAAATTCGCAAGAGCCATCGGCTGATGAAATTCCGAATTTGATTAACTCTGAACGCTGGTATTTTGTGATCCATTCCAGACGTCATCTTTCTATTTCTATGTCGGAAATCAAATTTCAAGTGATTGTAAACCCTAGAATTCTATTCCATTTCTCCGAAATCAAGAAATCTGTTACAGGGAGAAATCTGATTTTGAATTTGGAGATACAAAACGAGTACTGTATATATAAGTTTCCAATCCTTAAAACCCTATTTCACGTAGATCTTCATCTACTTCCATTAGGATTCGGGGAAAAAATTATGAAAGAATGGCGATTAAATTCAACTGCATGTTCAAGAATTCGAGTGTAAATTTAAAACTGGCGCGGAAGGCTGTATAAAATAAAGGGCCAGGGTACCGTGTAAATATCAACTGGGCTGCGTTGACCTAGGCCCAGCTAAAACAGCCTTGTTTAGGCCCAATTTCTAAAAATGAAAATAATTTGGGATTAAGAGAAAAAAGAATGTATAAAGCCTTGGATATGAATACAAGTCGAATTCGAGGAAGAATTTAAAAAGATGTTAAGATGATATGTTAAACTTAATAGGACTGAACGTATTCATAGTTGACTTGTACGCGAGATCTATTTTTTACTATTTAATGACTTATGTCTTATTTTATCTTTTTTAATGTACCAAAGATGCATTAAATTTTTCAACATATTAATGATTGATAAGATAAAGTGAACAGAGTATCGTCGAACGAAAATTGATTTTTGATCGCATTGTATTAAAAGCAACCCAATAGGAACACATGGATTTAAGAGTTATGTTTTGAGTTTAAGTTTCCTCACTAACAACTAAAATCAATAATTTAATAACAATGAAGAGAATGAATAATGATGTAGCTATCAATTAATGAAATATTTAAGCATCCATATTTTACTAATTAATCATGTTTACATTTGAATCTAGTTGGGATACAGCGTGTCAACACATCTCTACTCCTTTTCTTCTTCACGTGAATGTTACTTGCACGCTTGAACGTACACGTAAGAGATGCGAATCGATACTTCTCCAAACAAAAGCGGGGAAAACTGCAATCGTACACACTTCATCGCTCAAGTCAAACATGGTTGTGGGAGCAACACGAAAGAAGAAAAAACTCGAGAAGAAAGTGTATATTTTGAGACTAAGAAGTACCAATTGTCAATTACCTTCAACCGACATTAGTGAAAGTATTTATAGGCAAAGGAGTGAAATTAAGATTTTCTGGATGTTTGACATGAGATCTAATCTAGATGGTTCACAGGCCAAATTCCAGCACGTCACAACGTAGACATCAAAGGTTTGCAACCTCACACATAATGTCTTGTACAAAAAGGATGAGATTTGACTCCCAACCGCCCTTACAGAGATGCACATCAATCAAACCGTATGTGACTCAACCTTCAGGGATAGAATCCAATCGCCTCGAACTCCGAAAGCCCATCTAATGTGATTAAGCCTTTGTATATGCTCCATTTTAATGAGGTTTTGGAAAAGAAAAATATTTTGAAATAGTAATTTTTTAGAGAATATATTATTAAAAAAGAATGAAAAATTTTGAATTTACATGTAATATTATTTTATTGAAAAAGAAGAAAGAGAAAAATGTATTAAAATTAAAATGGAATCCAAATGGGGGCTAAGTTGGGTCTCAACTGAGCGCCTGAAAGAGGGAAAGTGACAAGTCATATACGAAGTTATGTTGCCTTTAAAGTTGTGTTGATGATGCATTGGATTGTGCTCTCGACGTCTCGAAACTGAAGGTGGTCGAGACAATGGTAGATAGTCTCATTGTTGCAGAGAAGAATTGATTGCGTGGCATTTTAATTAATTGGCAATCACGTGGCCTGTCGCGTAGACAAAAGAGTAACAAACTCTACTTATGATCAATTCGTATTTTGACTCTATGGAGTACTAGTTAATCTTTGGCGATGAGAATCAAAATAAGAAGAAGTTGACATAAACATCATCCATTTATTTATTATACAAAAAGACGGAGTGAATCTTTTCAATCCCAATAAACCCAGAATTTTTAAAGCGTGGATCTTCAATAATTGCACGAGTCTCGTCATTGATTTCTCCCTAAGAGATTTATTTCCATGTTTCTAAACGGGTCTCTCCCAAAATGGTAATGTATGTACATAGGAATGGCAACAGAGTAGGTATGGGAGGGATCGGTCATTCCCACCCCTTGTCCCGTCGGGTATTTTTATTATCTTACCTCATATCCATACCCGATTAAAACAGGACTGGGCGGCATCGGGTCAGGACAGCGCAAGTCTCCTGCCCCATTTATTTTTTCTTTTTGTTTTTTTTAATTTTTAGCTTTTATTTTTTATGTCCTTAGTAAATAGTATTACTTTTTACTAATTTGTTAAAAACAACTTGTGTTCTCTTTAAAAATGATGATAAATCTATTATTTTTTTGATAAAAATTTAAATTTGAAATTAACATTCAACAAGGCGAGTAACGGAGCAGTGACTATATTTTCCATATCCGTCCCACATTCGCTTCAGGGCAATGATGGGTATTACCCGCCCCATTCGGGACAGGTCCCCACGAGTATCAGGTTGAACAGATTTTTTTGGCCTTCCCTAGTTGTACATGGTGTTTTAACAGCCAGAGTCTTGTAATGGTATCTTTGAAAAATGTTATATAAGTTACTTAAATTTTTTTTATCAAAGTCAAATTTAATTTTAAGTACACATGCACGACTACGACCATTGATTATATACACGTGTAGGGCTGTACATGGTTCGATTCGATTCAGATCTAAAGAAAATGAATCGAATCGAATTTTTAAGTATTTAGTAAGTAGAATTGTCGGTTCCAAATTTAATTGTGGAATCGTTCGGATTCGATTCTATTTGATGCTTGATTCCGTGCAATAATTAAATTTTTTTAATATTACAACGATATATTAATTTAACCAATGACATGTTCAATTTTGGTTCTTACAAAATAACGTAATCCAATCCCGTGATATCATTTGCGCCCTTCTTTGTTAAGTTCTTCATAAATTTAACTGTTAAAATCATAGGAAGAGGAAGACTACGAGCTCACAATATTGAAGAGAGGCGCAACCGAGCTTCCAATTCAATTTCTCCAAAATGGCATAAACAACACTACGGTAAAATAAAATATCTGGATAAATTTTAGATCAATTTGATAAAGTTGGGCTTGAATGGAAAATTAGAAATAAAAAAGTCATATTTTAGGTTTGGGTTAAATTAATTAGATACCACATTTATTTAGAAAAAATTAAAATAATTTGACTTATTTAAGATAAAAAATTTAGGGAGATTCGGATCTTATAAGATTCTTCGATTTTTGATCTAAAATCGAAAATTGAACCAAATCCTTCGGTTCTTGATTTAGATACCAGTTCGGGTATTTAACTTAAAAAATATCACTCAACTTAGTTCGAATAGGTTCGGGGTCGAGTTGGGATCGAAAATTTTGTCTAAACCTATTGACAAATCTCATAGAATTCATTACTCTTAGGGCTGAACAAAACTCCTAAATCGAACCGACCCCGATTCGAACTTAACTGAACCAAGCGATTTTTCTTAAATTAAATACTCGAACGAGTATCTGAATCCAGAATCGACGGGTTCGATTCTATTCTCGGTTCTAAATTAAGACCTGAATATCCCTAATTTTTTAATTAATTTATTTTAAATAAGCAAAATTATTTTATTTCTTCTATATAAATTTGTTAACTAATTAATTTAGTTTGAACAAAAAAAATATGATTTTCCTATTTTTAATTTTCAGTTCAAAGCCAACTTAATCAAATTAACCTAAGTTTTATCCAAATCTGTTACTCCACTATAGTGATGTTCCTATTGTTCTGGAGAAATCGAATTAAAGCCCGATAATGTCTTTCTTAATTATTTTGATCTCGCTATCTTTCTCTTTCTGTGATTTTAACAATCAAATATATGAAAAACTCAGCAAAGAAAGATGCAAAAGACACATAAAATTGGATTATGTTATTTTGTAAGAGTTAAGATTGAACATTCATTAGTTGAATTCACGTAACTTTGTAAATATTAGAAAACTTAATTATAATACAAAATTTGATAACCAAATGGAACTGAACCGAAATTGAATGGTTCCATAACTAAATTTGGACCCGACGATTCCACTTAATAAATACACGAAAATTTCGGATCGATTCGATTCTCATTAGAATCGAACCGAAGTCCAATCATAATTACTCTTCTCATCATAATCTCCTTATAAAGAGATTATAAGGAAACCCACACACATTGGGCTATTAGAAATACCTAATTTTTGTATACCTTGCAACTCGTCGACAATACTTGAAACATATCGCCATGACTTGCTTACATTTATTTTTCCCCTTTTGGTGGCGCGTATTCGGTAGCTTTCTCTAATTATTTCAACTCACTCCTCTACTTTCAATTTTCTTCTACATTAATCCTCAAACTTCCATCTCATCATTTTTGGTCATTGAACTTTTCATATGTTCAATTTTTTATTCATTTATCCAAATTGGTCCCTAAACTCTTGATTTCGCCATTTTGGTCCTAAACTTCTTCAAGTGTCCATTTTAATCCCCAAAATTTATGAACGTTACCATGTCCTTGTACTTTGCAGCAATCATGCAATTCCATCATTTTGTCCAAATTAATCTCCAAATTACTTCGTTTTGCTTTATTTACCTTCAAATTCAAGATTTAGCCTACGAAAACCAATACAACATAATGTGAGTAGAAATGCACTTAATTAATCAACTAATTTAGGAACCTATAGCGTGTAAAATTCATTACTTAAAAGTTATAATTACAGCAATAAAAAGATGCCATGGGAGATATATCTTAATTTGTTTATTTTACCTTTAAAATCAGAGTGACATGATTTTCAATTGACATTCTAATGCCTGTTTTGTCCCTTCATGGAGGCTCACATGCAGCAAATCTAAGAGGTTTGAATATGGATTTGTTACAAATTGTCTAAGATACAAGTAAACTAAATTCTTCACCACGAAGGCCTGTTCGGATTAGATGTCAGTTATTATATATAGTTATGGACAGATGTAACTTGCAAGTCATTTGATAAAGATAGAAGAAAGAATGAACCTACAGTTTCATAACCTGATAAAATACACGGTCAAGAGTCACAGTTCCTGGCCTGGCGTGGCTAGAGCCGGACCTGTAAACAGACCACACCATCACTCTCCGCAACCGGCCTGGCTGAGTGGCCTGACTCGGCTGGCACCACTAACTTCAACCAAATGTAAGATCAAATATGAAATGCAGGAATAACTACAAATTCAGGTTTCACGTAAAGATTTAAAGCTCTTCGAAATAACAATCCTGCTACATGTATAGGACTTTTTGCCGGACAATTTGACAAATTACCACCTGGGATATTGGATAAAAAAAAAAAAAATTCTTCAAACCAGCCAAGTATTGCCACCTCATCATATGTAAAAATTACATTTCATTTGTAGAAGGAGTTCAATTCCAAAAAGGATTATGCTACTTATAAATAAAAGATTACGTAAAATGATGTGAAGGAAAAAGATTGGATGAAAAAGTTGATCGTGTTTTAAATTGGCAAATGATAGAGTGACGTGACATTATGTAATCCATTATACAAAGCTTGATGTATATGTAGAAAGGTCATTCCGAAAATAATACCTCACTTCGGCCCTTATCTGCCTACTCGGAGCCACCAATACAATTAAGATGGCAGCATGGAAAAAATGCTTTTGATCCAAAGCTAAAGATGCCAAGACATATTATACAATAATATGACAGAATGAAGAAGCCGTAAGATTCATCATAATATATCAATCGTACTAAACGAAGAGTCCCTTTGCCGGAAAAGGGAGTCATAGAAATTGGATTTTAGCTTGGCAGGCAGCAAAAACAGAGAGTTCCTATTTTTCCCTTATTCGAGGGAGATTCCGAGTAAAACATATAGAACTTTGCAAGCATGATCTCTTTAATTGAGCTGGACTGGAAATTAATTACAAAAGATTCTTCAACAAACGTTCCAACGGGGGTGGAGAAGAACATAGAAGTTATACGACTATTTCTAATTAGGACAAGATAAAGTTTTGTCCTGCAAATTAACAACAGATGAACAAGGAAGTGACAACTAAAAAAAAAAAAAAAAAAAAAGAAAAAAAGAACACCAAGTGAATCTATAAAGATTTCACCTCCTAAATCTCCAAGCTGATACAGAGAGAAGGGGTCGATCTTGCCAGCCGATCACCACACAGCCATTTTCTTCCTTGATCTTATAACCATCACAATTATAACCTTGAAGCAATCTCTTCGCTTGCAACATAGTATAATAGCTTAAAGGAACATTAGCAAAACCAGCCAAATCAAATCTTTGAGCCCATTTTTCAAGCTTCTCATGTCTTTCCTTCCTCTCGGCTCCCTCACAAGCAATAATATTCTTGATCTCCTCGCCTAACAACATCTTCTCCATCTTCAATCTCTCCAAAGATGCTCTTGGCAAAGCCGACTCCATACAATCAAATAATGCAGCATAAAAGTACAGAGACTCGGATATCCTCTCCATTAGGTTCTTCCCATTATGGTCAGAATCTTGTTCAGTCACCACCATGACCTTTGGGTTCAAACTCCATAAAGTACTAAGAAAGTTATCAATATCTGCTGATGCTGTTGTACATAGTGGCGAAGAAGAAGCCGAATCTTGACATGGACTATAAGCACTAACCATATCTTTTTCAAGCAATTCCCCTAAAGTGCCGTGGTTCATTTGTGCGACCCTTCGTAAGTGAACTCCAAAATCACTCATTGGCGTGGACGGGGACTTTTTCTTGAGTTCATTATCGCAGGCCAAGAGGGAATGCAACTGCATAATGGAACTAATTGCTAGAGCCTCCCCAGTTTTGACGCGCAATTTTTCCACATCCAGATTTTCTAGTTTGCTAATAATGGGATTAAACTGAAACGGGATATCCAGCTTTTCCGCGTCCTCGATCAATACATGAGCCATTTGTTCCAAAACCTCCTTTTGCTGATGGATTCCCGTTATTCTCAAGTGAGGTGGACCTTCAGGACGAGCACTCAAATCTTGAATGAGTGCACGCCATTGTGCAGGTTCTGTTGCATTTAAGTCAATAACATGAACCATTTTTTCTCCTTCCATGGCTTCAATAATAGCTTGGTTCGTGATCACAAAAGCCACCTTCATAAACGGCAAAAACTCGAAAAACATTTTCCTCACAAAAATTTCTTCTGCAACAATCGAAATCCTAGTCGAACGAGATGCTTTGTAAATACCAGGCCAAGTTCTAAGGATCCTATCAGCAAGAGCCTCGGAAAAATACGAAGCGAGTCGCTGCATCGTATCACCATCGGGAGTAGCAAGATTGGAAATTTGATCGAGGGCTATATTTGCATGTTCAAGGCTGCCTGTGGCCACATGATTTGCACAAGTGACTAACAAATGTATTAAATATAGCCCCCTCTCCTCAGGTTTAAGATCCTTAAGCCATGGATGTGGTGAGATAAAACCAGGTGAAAGGGACATCATCGGAAACATTTGAAGTGGTGACGAGGTTACAGATGATGATCCATCTTCTTGAAACATCGGTTTCGTACAAATAATTCTAGAATTAACAACAACAAAAATCGTTATATGTTAATTAAATGCCTCGAAAAAATTCTCAAAATTCACAAGACCAAAGAACTTCTATCCACATACTGCAACAATTTGTCAAAAAATATAATAGAGTAAAAAAAAACAGTAGCAACAACTCACCAATACAGGTCGAGATTTCTAAAATCCTTTCTCGGTTTTCCAATTCATAAAAAACCACGAAAGCCCCTAAGAAAAATCCCACCGACTCCTCAAAACACTCTGGTTTATCTATAGATTTATATATTAGAGAGAGAAAGGTTTTGTGCAATTTCAAGGCTGAGAAACGGGAATTGTCAGTTTTGAAAGAATTGATTCAACAAAACAACGTTGTGTTGTCGACAATGCTTCAGGGGTTAGCTTTTGTCGTGACTGATTTGGTGTCGTTTTACATGTCGAGGAATATTGAATTTGTGTGAAGCAGTGCTCCTTTGCACTTTTTCTTCCCTGATAAATTTGAGACCATGTAACGTTTCTTGATAATTGTTCTCATTGGAAATCACTTTTGTCATTTTCTCTCCACGGAGAAAATGATATATGGAGAATTACTTGCGAATTTAAAATTCAAGCCCCGTTTGATCCACAATTTTTTTTTCAAAAAATACATTCTACATTCGTAATCAGTGATTTGACATCATTTCAAGCACACATTCTTCAATAAAATAATATTACACGCAAATTCAAAAAATTTCCTTATTTTTTAACCACTCATTTACGATCAATACACTATTCAAAAATGCATTATTATAGAAATAATGTGGCAAATATCATTTTTAATAAGTTAAACTCGACGTGAATAAACATGATTACCAAAAAAGAATCGCGTAATTCATTTCCTTTCACGTGCAAATGCCTTGCCACTTGATATTACAGCAGTACAAACTTCTTGTAGGTGAGAGAAGTTGAAATTTCATTGAAGAATTTACGAAACTCGAAAGATTAAAAATTGACTACAATGGTCAGTAGAGGATTGTAGAGGCTGAGTAGAATCATTTGATTTGAGACATCTTGTTAAATTTATATAATGTTCAATCTAACACGGCAAATATATTTTTAAAAGCTATTGTAAATCCGTGATCTCCTCAGTTGAGTGGAACAATGCTAAAATACAAAAATTGTTTATGGAATTACATTTTCATCTCTTGACTTTGTTAGATTTGAGAATAGTGATAGAGAAAGCAAGATGGAATGCCAAACTGTGTTTGAATCAATCGGAACCTTTTTGGGTTCCCTTTCTTTTTCTTTCAAAATCTATGCATTTTTTGTAAGAAAATTGTTCTTTGAGTTGCAACGAAATTGTCTTGAAATTGCTTTTGCACCTTTTGCACATGTTTGATTTAATTAAAAATTAAATTTTTAGTAGATTCTAATAAAATTTGATGAATGCGATTGAAAAACTGATAAAAATTATGAATCTCATAATATACGTAGTTGAAAATAAATTCTAGAAAATGGGTAGAAATTATAATTCTCTTTTTACTCTCTTCTTATTAATCACATTTTCTAATAAAATAATATTACATATAAATTCAAAATTATTTCTTTTTTTCAAACTGTTTATTCTTCAAAAAACACTATTCTAAATATTAAAATCTCCAATAATGACTGATAATGGGGTCAAAGGGGTGCTAAAATAATCTCTAAAAATGTCACATCATGGTGCAATGGTTGCATACTATTTTTGTTCTTTAATTGCATTGCCAGCAAATTGGTCTAAAATGGCCATATGGGTATTGTCATGACGTATGTTGGACGGAAGAATCAAAGGTGGGGGTGCCTGAAGACTTTTATTATTCTTGAAGAATCAATCACAAAGTGCCAAAAACATGTCCTAACAAAGACAAAAGAAAAGTTTCATCAGTTTTGTCCGCTAATGCCTTTCAAGTGTGGGAAATGCAAGAAATTCTCCCATATACTTCCAAATTTTGGTTTCGTTTTCTACTGCAAAACCAAAGACATTTAATTTGGTATTATCTTCTCCTTTGAAGAATTAGAGGAAGTGGTTAACAACCATCCAAAATTTGGCATCACTTATCTCATCCATGTCTATCTCCACTTGTTAAGAATCCTTGGTAGGTTTAACTCCACCAAGAATATTAATATTCAGGGCAATAAA
The DNA here is from genome assembly GCF_002742605.1 of Olea europaea var. sylvestris. Classification (NCBI taxonomy): domain Eukaryota; kingdom Viridiplantae; phylum Streptophyta; class Magnoliopsida; order Lamiales; family Oleaceae; genus Olea; species Olea europaea. The sequence continues at coordinate 6,106,354 of NC_036252.1, forward strand.
TATTTGACGGTCATGTATGGATGTAATAGGCTTGGATAGCTCGATACTGCTTCTAGCTCATGGGCGTTGAGTCCATGAAGGCACAAGACTAGGGTCGAGTTCAACCAGATCAATTCAATTCATTGTCATTCCAATAGATATATGGAGTTGATTTGAAAATTAATGTTTTAAAAATATGTTTAGACATCGATAAAAAAATGTGAACAGTTAACAGTTGAACCAAAAGTTTTTCCATGACCCAACTTGATTCGTTGCAAACTAGATAAATTTCAATTTTTAACGAGAACTAATCTAGAAGATGTAAAGGGCTCAATAGAGATTAAATTAGAGATAATTAGATCGATAAATAAACAAATTAAAGAAAAAAATTTCATGGAGTAGTGGGGTTTTGGGTTTGAAATCTTAGGCAATTATAACAGGTTTCAAATGTTCTGTTCTCTACCTATAACTAGACAGGTCCCCTTTTTTAGGTTCAAACTAACCGACTAAAATTTGTTACTTTTCCAAAATGTGCCCAAAAATATGTTTCTTTAGTGTGAAAGGTCCAATTACCCTTGTAAATGCATTTTTGGATATATTTATTGCTCATTAATACTAATTAATGGTATGATTTGATGTTTGATTTGTATAAGAAAAACCTATGAATATATCCAGGGGCGGAACTAGGTTCCACGTTCAGCTAGGGCAGTTAACTTTGACTTTGACTATTGATCTTTGACCGTCGATAATCAACGACCATATTAAAATTTGATTAAATAATATTAAAAATTGTTCGATATATATGTAAACATTATATACATATGAATATATAGTTCAATACAATTCAAAATACTAAAAAAATATAAGATACAATCTTACTCTGTAACTGTAAACTCAGACAACTGAATTCTACGAGGTCTCATATTTTGAAAACATTGCATTATTGCCTCATTCTCAACATTTTTAAAAAGATCTTTCTCCACATAAACTACCAAATGGTCATTCAACGAGTGATCTCCCATTTTGTTGTGCAAGTCACTCTTGATTAAATTCACAGTGGAGAATACACTTTCAATACTTGCAATTGCCACAAGTAATATCAAAACCTAGGTGATCAGCCTATAAACCAATGGAAAATAACAACTACTTCCAGTTTCAACCAACTTCTGAGCTACACAAGATATGCTTTTGAGGTTAAAAAAAATTTCGTCGAATCTCATAAGTATAACAAACTTGTCAAGTTCAGGTCTAAGTAATAAAAGCTCGTCACTATTGAAGTCCAAAGGATAGAACTGGGCAAGACGTACCAATTTAGCCTGATCAAAAGCTGCAAATGAATCTCTTGGACTTAAACACGAAATGCAATCAAAGCGCTCAATAGTTGTTTCTGAAAAACGATTATTCAATTCTTGCAAGATTGAGTCTATCACATGACAAAACAAATCAACATAAAAGCGATGATAATAAGTCACCTATGGAGCTGCACGCCTAAGTCGACCTTTCAATACTACAATATCTTCCATATTGGGCACTGAAATATGTCTATCAATACAAAACTCAATCACCTTACTCAACAATGTATCCCAACCATTGTCTCTCATATTCTGCAATGAGTACTTACACAACTTCAATAACCTCATAGCATTCTGAATATCTTGATCCTTTTTTTGTATGGCTTGTGAAAGGTTGTTTGTAATTGCAAGAATTTCAAACATAAAGTGGGGACTGAAGTCACTGAACACAAACTCAAAATCTTGCATAGTGTTCATCTGTCTTACGGCCATTGATTTTTGAGCTATATTTATGCCATCTTCTGATATATTCTCAAGAACATCTATGACGGCATTAAACATACTAATAAAGCGAGTAATTGTCAGTAGATATGAGCCCCATCTAGTTTCACCTGGGCATGCTAAACGCATTTCTTGAAACTGACCAGTTCCATCAGTAAGTTCCCCAATATTAAGTTTCTCCAGAATATCGGCATGATAACTTGCTCGAAGAGCATCTACACACTTACATGATGCACCAACCAAATTTACAATAATAGCAAGCATGTTAAAAAAATCACCAAGCATATGATCCGTACGTGCCACAGTAACAACCGCCAATTGAAGCTGGTGAGCAAAACAATGGATATATATAGCATATGAATTTTCTCTTAAAATTAAAGCTTTTAAGCTATTGAATTCACCTAACATATTACTTGATCCATCATAACATTGACCTCTCAAACTAGATATGCTCAATCCATATGTAGAAAACATTGCATCAATAGCATCCTTCAGTGATTGGGCACAAGTATCAATAACATGAGAAATGCCCAACAAACGCTCCTCCACTTTCCCACTCTTGTCATCAAACCTCAAAAAAACTGTCATTTGTTATTTTATAGAATTATCACGAGTCTCATCAACCAAAATTGAAAACAAAGAATCACTCATCTCATTGATAATAGCCCTTCTCGTCTCTACGGCACAACAATTAACCAAATCCTTTTGGATGTTTGGTGAAGTCATTTGGTCATTTCCAGGAGCGCTACTAAATAACACTTCTTCAATTTCTTTACGACGAGTTGCATACCAATTTAATAGCTCAATTAAATTTCCTCTGTTAAGAGACTCTTTGGATTTATCATGACCACGAGATGACAATCCTTGCATCAAGAGGAATCTAGTACAATCTAGCACCGCAATCAACCTTGTCCTATAACTATTTTGTTGACTACTACTCTGGCTAGAAATAACGTAGGAGGTACTTCGCTTTTAATTCATCAAACTAGTATACTTTGCAAAAGCTTGATTATGAGCACTATCAAAGAGCCCAACATGATCTTTCAATGTCTTTTTATGCTTCTAATCCCTAAAGCCCATCAAAGAGCCCAACGTGATCTTTCAATGTCTTTTTGTGCTTCCAATCCCTAAAGCAGGTCTTGGTGAATATATGTCCACCCCCTTGACCCCTCTATCAGGTTTGAACAAGTAGCAATGCAAACAATAAGTCGCATCCTTTTCTATACTGTACTCTAACCAATGAAATTCAGAAAACCATTCTTTCCGAAAACACCTATTATCATTTCCCATCGGTCTTCTTGGAAAGTCGTGCCCATATGGTTGACAATGACCTTTCTCCAAGTATGTCATCCTAACATCATCTCTGATATTAGGATCATATGACTCGATAGGGGGACGTTTCCCTGGATCAAATACAAGATCATCTACATTGAATTGAGCTCGAGACTTCTTTGTGTTATTTAACAACACGCGTGCTTGGCTAGAAACAGTGGCCGGACTAGAAGCACAACTAGAACTAGGAGAACTAGGTATTGACTTCCGTTTCGGTTGAAAGAATCGATCCATACTCTGCAAAATGCCCCCAATTTAATTTCAATTAGAATTGATTAAAAAAATCACAATTCTTAGTAATAATTCCTAAATCCTAATTTCCTTTGCTACAACTATATGAATTAAACATTGATTCACTATCACTAATAACTAATAACTAATAACATGCACAACACTCAAGCCAGTCAAGTGTCAACACTTCAAGTCTCCAAATCTTCAACAGAGTCACTCAACTCAAGTCATCCAAGATTCCAAGTGCTCAACAAACTCTCAACACCGTCACTTCAGGCATCATTGCATAACATACAACAATTGAACAAAGGGTCGGCAAATTGTAGTTGCACCAGCACAATTGCACAAATCAACAAATACAATACGACAAGTCGTCAACACAGCAACACTCAATTTCTCAACAGTCAACACTCAACAGACAACAGAGACAGAGTTGAGACAATTAGAATTCAGACAACCAAAACAATTCAATTAACCAAATATTCAACTCTTCAACTTTAAATATTGAACTTAATAAACTTTAACTCACCAAATAGGCAATCGCCAATGCTACGGCCTACAATGTACACTGCTAGCTGCTCGCCTGCTCGTGCTCGGCTTCGCCACTCGTGGACTCGCCTCGGACTTCGGAGTCTGTCACTGGTCTGGTCAGAGAAGACGGAGATTCGTCCCTAAGTCTCTAAGACTTCGCACATAGGCACAGCTGCACAGGTCGCACGGCACATTGGCGGCACACGCACGTTCACCGAATCATCGACTCACCGCCTCCATCTAGTGCTACTGCTTCAAATGGAAATTGAAGGGTAAATGGGTTGTGGGTAACTGGTTTCTATATAATGGAACTGTGGAAGGGACCAACCGACCAAGGATTTACGATTTTGGGGCTAATTTTAGGTTTGGGAGTTGGGAGAAATGTCAATTAAAACCAATATATCCAAAGATCCACGGACCGTCCGTTTTAATGGATCCAATTTCCATATTTGGGCCAATTTTTTTTTTTTAAATAGGCCCAATTTCAGTTAGACTAGCCCAAAGAAAAAATGAAAAAAGGGGTCATCTTCTTCCGGCTGAAACTAAGTTCCTCCTGGCTGACTGGCTCCGTCTGCAATTGCCAACCTGGCGGCCACTGAACTGACTGAAGACTCCGGCGGAGCCATCACGCGCGACCGCGCCCCCTTGCCAGGTGCTAGCTCCGCCCTTGAATATGTATAAATATAAAATTAACGATAGAATTGTTAACCAAAAAATAAATAATAAAAATTGTTTAATAATCTTTCTATCAAGTGCTAACCGTAAATATCGACCGTTCAACTATCGAACTAGAATATAAAGATCGACAGTTAAAATGTCGAACTTGACATTTAGTAAATGTCAAGAAAGACATTTAAACTATCAGTCTCACCGATTTACTGTTTTGGTACATACAATTAACGATAGAATTGTTAACCAAAAAATAAATAATAAAAATTGTTTCATAATCTTTCTATCAAGTGCTAACTGTAATAACGACAGTTCAACTGTCGAACTAGAATATAAAGATCAACATCTAAAATGTCGAACTCAACATTTAGTAAATGTCAGAAAAGACATTTAAACTATCAGTCTCACCGATTTACTATTTTGGTATAATTTATTCGTAGGTGCCACTTGTATGATATAAAGTCCAATGTATGAATTGTGCCGAATGCATATCATTGATATCTCAAATTTTCAGGAATAAGTAATAATGAGAGATTCATCATGTCGCATGGACTAGTTCGGCATAATTAGGCCACATATTCGAACCCTAATCCAATACCAAGCAAATATAGTTGAATGATGTTTAAGGCTTGAAATTGTATTTTGTATGTTACAATGACTTTGTTCATTGTGTATGTTATATTGTCATTTTCATGTTATTACCACTGCAAATTTTGTTCAGGTACAAAAAAGTTCTACTTTTTACAGAATATAAGATTTCATTAACTGTGAATTGTTAAGGAGTAAAATAGACCAAATATTCGGGCATAATGATTGATCGGACACAATATTATGGTTATACATTAACACGTAATCTTCAATAAATGTATAAAATTTAAATATAGCCAATAACATGATGCCTTATTTGCCTACATCAAGCATCGTCGACATTTGAACTTTCGCTCCTACTAACTTCCCCCTCATCATTCGTACTTATGATAATGACATTGGATGGTGAGATGTTACGAATTAACTCATCATTTACTAGAATCATCTTTGTTAGGAACCGTGTATTCGAAAATATCATCGAGTTCATGGTTTAGTAATTGGGATGATTGGCTAGAAACGTCATCCAAGTTGAGAAAAAGGAACTTAGTGATGGCACCTTTCATCGTCTAACATATTTACAAACAATTCCTTATAAAATGATAATTGGATAGTCTAACCTGCTACACCATAAAAATGTCTTTTCACACATGAACATGAACTAAACAAACATAAAAATAAGTTGCTTGACGTACACGTCATCATATAATTTCAAAATAGGACGAGAAATTATAAGTCCAAAAGCAACACAGTTGTCTGAGTTAAAGAAGTCCTATTAAGTACTATTCTTCCATGTTTTCCAGCCACTCTTATTGTAAAGAGTTTGAAATCAACTACAACTCCATTAACAAGAACAAATTCCAATGTCAGAGGATTGATTTAACATGTAATGAATTCATATAACATATAATGAGGCTACTCAAACACGTATTTATTTTATTATAACAATCGACCATTCAAACTGTAGAGAAATCTAGTAACCATCTGGCGATAATGACTGATTTTCTTGACAAAAGTTTTGTCTGTACTTTTAAAGAACTCCTCCGATGTAAACATGAATAAAGTTTTCTAATCACAATGACATAGAATGAACTAGATTGCAACAAATTGAATCAACCATAGAATAAAACATAGAATGAACCACATTACCTAAGCTATGAATCAACAAATTGAACAATATTGCAAACTTATCAATTCGCTAGTTCTACTTACATTGCTAAACCTACAATGATCATGTACGTCGAAGCACATCCTAAATCCTTTACAATAACTTAATTCATGAGAAAATAAAGCACAATGGACATGTATATTCCAATTTCGAAGCAAATCCACCACCTATTAGAGACAAAAATACAACTTCCTAAAAGATTATACATTTTTGGCCAAAAATCCAACATTTTTGAATAATATTAAAAAATTCAAAATTCTTAAATCATAGTTAATGAAACAATGGGAGATGAACATACCTTGTGTTAGAAATGAGAAGAAAATCGAGCTACTTTCTTATCGAAGTTACTTTTGGGGATACAAACTTCTTGTCCACGTCAATTTCGATACATACCATGGAAGGAAAAATCAACAACTTGAGAAAGAAGTGGAAATGAGGAGTTGTTACTAAGGGGTGGAATGCTTTATCGATCATGGTTTAAAGTTTATTTTGAGCATTGGAGGAGGAGAATGTGAGGAAGAAGAAGAGAAAATTCCAGCAATGTGGGTAGGTTGTGAGTCTAGTACATGGGTGTGGGCATGGGTTTGATGTGTGATGTTTTCAACTCTTTGAAACAACTATTTCAACTGGTCAAATAAAAAATTAATGGAAGATATGCAAGGTATTTAAAATTTGTAGAAGGGCAAAAAAGTTCAAAAGTCACATTTTTGTGAAAATATTAAAAGGTGAAATTTTTTAAACTGTCAATTCAAAAAGTGATATATGGTGCAATTTCCTCTTAATGAAAATATGATAAATCTAGCTATGGTCAACAAAGATTGTTAGGTTTATGTCGGAATTCGCAAGACAATTACGAATAAGATTTAAGTCAAATAAGTGGAGATAGTGGTCCATTCTATTCTAATATTTAGGTTATCAACTTTTCAAACATGGATAAATTGACGTAGTTTAAGAAAAAGAAGACGTGAAACTAGCACTTGTTATTGATGAATGATTAGGCCTTTCTATAATTTTGCTAGGTAAAGCCATCTCTATGTGAAGTGAGATTTATTTATTTATTTATTTATTTCAAGATTGGCAGGCACATCATGCCCTAGTAAGAAGCGTTATGTGTCGGCTCATTTGTGACGTGTGTTTGACTATCGAGATGATAACTCTCATATTGTACTAAACTTATAAATGTGCAACTCGTAAAAGCTAGTCTACTATATCTCACTTTGTTCATTTTGCTACATTGTTAAACATAAGATGTTGAACTCTTAAATTTATACCAGCATTTTTTTTCCTTTTATAGACATGATTTTTATCTAATACTTGGTTGATCAACTTGAATTTTGGTTCTCGGTCTCAAGAAAGGAAATTCTTGTCACTCAAATATCTAACCAGAATATTCACTTCTTCAAAATTCAGCTTTTATAAATTTACAATGACGAATTTATTTTTCCTTTAATCCAAACAAATCACAATTTTAAAATTAAAGGCGTGCTGGGTGTACAAACCCAGATTTCACATACCTCTCTTACAGAGGTCTCACAATGGAGGTGAGGTCGGAATTTTTTTGGTCATTTTTTATTACATTGGATCCCACATGGGGTCGAGGCACGTGAGACTTCTGGTTTTCTTTGGTGAAAATAATTCTATACATTGAGAATTGTTCTTAAAACAAACCAAACAAAATGGTTTTCCCCTATTCCAATGTTTTGACTTATTTTTGAATTGGCAAGTGTTGGGACATTTAGGGTCTGTTCGGTAATGATTATGAAAATTGATTTTTTGACGGTTAGAGAGAAAGTGGGTCTCACCTGTGAGTAAATAATTCAAAAATGATGGCTAGAATAGTGAAATAACGGTCAAAAAAATGATTTTTTTTGGATGAAAAATTGCTAATAAACGGGGACTTAAATAAATTGCCTGTTGACTTTGTTTTCTACCATCACCTCCTTAACATTTTTATAGTTTGGTATTGATGCGTTTTCAAGAGAATTAGCTTTAGATTTGCCGAAGAAATAATTAGTAGTAGAAAAAATAGTTAGTGTTTAGTAAATTGCTAAGCACTTGGACACTGCTGTGTGTAAATAATTATTATAATAATAATTAATTATAATATGTCCTTTTCTTTTTATCATATTTTAAATAACTTATTATTACTCTTACTAAAATGCTTTAATTTTGGTCATTGATTGATTCAAAAATCAAAATGCAGCAGAGTGATTTCACAGCAAATTCATTAGTGTTCTTGTTAAACCGATCCCACATCGATTTTGGGAAACAAATAAAGGAAGGCCCAATGTTATTTGGACTTCCGAGTGTTGCTCATACGTTGCACTACATCACGGGCCTGGTGCACCCAAAACACTTGGAAGCCCAATACGATAGTCATTAAGTAATTGCTCAACTGTATTTTGTTGGAAAATGGTTCGAAGAACAATACTGGATGTAACATAAAAAGTTCATAGAGTATTAATAACTGTTAGGGAAAATTTCATAACTAAGAAATTAATTATAGCACATTTCAAAAATAAGAAAACAAGTTTCAAATTTCTAAAATCAGACTTTTATTAAAAATTATTTATAATTTAATTAGTTAATTAATTATTTTATTAATTAAATATATTTAAGTCATGAATCTATACAATTTGATCACAAATTAACAATATAATTAGTTACTTATTATTTTTTGGTCACAAATCAAAAATTTTATGTCACAAATTTTTTTACGTTCACAATTCAAAAATTTTGTAAGTCACAGTTTTTTCGTTGGTCATAAATTAAAAAATTAATTAGTCACGGATTAATTTTTAGTCACGACTTATCGTATTATTGGTCACAACTTATTTTTCGATCACAAATCAAAGAATTTATAGGTCACATAATATTTTTGGGTCACGAATCCAAAAATTTTATAGGTCACAGATTTGTTCGAGGTTACAAATCAAAATTTTGTAAGTTACAGATCAAATCATTGATCACAAATTCAAAAAATTATAGGTCACATAATATTTTTGGGTCACAAATCTAAAAATTTTATAGGTCACAGATTTGTTCGAAATCACAAATCAAAATTTTATAAGTCACAGATCACATTATTGATCACAAATTCAAAAAATTATAGTTCGCATAATATTTTTGGGTCACGAATCCAAAAATTTTATAGGTCACAAATCAAAGAATTTATAGGTCACAGAATATTTTTGGGTCACGAATCCAAAAATTTTATAGATCACAAATTTGTTCGAGGTCACAGATCAAAATTTTGTAAGTCACAAATCATATCATTGATCACAAATTCAAAAAATTATAGGTCACAGAATATTTTTAGGTCACGAATCAAAATTATAGGTCACAGCACCGCATACACCACCACGCCACCGCTACCAAATGCTCAAACTACCATCAACCAAAAAATCCCCAATCTCAGTGTCATCGTCGCCGCCACGCCACCACCACCACCACCAAAAAATCGTGGCTACAATGCGGGCGATAGGCGCACTACTATTGCGGAGAGTCGACGGTACCAGGGGGATGACACCAACGGAGAAGTGGAATGAAAAGAGATAGACTCCAGTGGTTCTACACACGATTGTCGCTGTCAACGATCGTGTACAGTGCTGTCGCTGCCGCTACAAGGTGTCGTTTGGTTGGGTCCAGAGCCGTCGGAGAGAGAAGAGGGTGCGACGCCTGGTAGAGAGGCCATGAAGAGAGGAGGAGAGGAGAAAGTCATTAGGGTTTTGAAATGAAATTTATATAATGAATGTTTAATATTTAAATATAAAATTGTCTGGAATAATTAATATAAATTTTTTTCTGATTTTTGAAATATTAAAGTTCAAATCTGTTTTAGGAATGTTGATTACTTAAAGTATGGGATTATGTAATTTCCACATTATTTAATTTTCGAATTTTCTAGGTTTTTGCTATAAATGCGTTGTAAGTTTTTTGAGGCCGCAGATTGATTTGAATGAAATAAAATTTTTCGTGAGTTTCTTCTTTGTGAGATTTGTTCATCTTCCCTATAACTTCTGCTACGTCAAATGACTAATTTGTTGTTATAGTTGCTAGATTTTGCTTAAAAAAATATGACATAAATTTAATGACATGTTTTCTATGAATAATCATATGTGACTTGGACTTAAATAATGCATACTGCAATATCTTAATACGCTTGTGCGTGTAATAACTAACAAAATCTACGTATTAGTTATGAGATGACTAACAATATATTGCATTGATCACACGAAACACCAAAATTGGAATTGGTCACAATCTAAGCAATACCACCCGCCCTACCTACCAACTATAGGCAACAGTCCGTCAGGCACCCAAAAGAAAATTCCAATAGCTCGAATACGAATCCTAGAACGATAGATAGAATCACACTAACTTAATCCATAATGATGTACCGAAAAATACAACATTTTCATTACTTGACCAATCATCAAAAGAAGGCCCTTACATGGCTTTTGAACTTTAGCATCATAAATTTTCACCAAATTGTTAGAATAATGTTATTTAGAGTCAGTGCAGTTTAACACCAAAGTCTAAATAACAACACATGTAGGTTAAACTTAATGTAAAAATGTTGAGAAAAAAATTGAGTTTATGTGCAAAATTATTTTATCTTATAAACATCTAATTTTTAAGTAAATTTTTTTTTTTTTAAAATTAAAAAGAGTAACTTTTTAAGTGCAAATAGCATGTCTAATTACATACCATTAATGGAGGATAAGGCTTTCCATGGCTTTTTTGGAATGTTTACTTTACTTTAGTCCTCTCAACTTGTCTACACACATTAAAAGAAACAAATGTGGTACCTGCACAGGTCCATTTGCACAGTCCTTGTACAAATGGGCATGTGCAAGGAGCTTTTTTCTAAAAGAAAAAAATATACCATTTTCCTTTTTTAATGATTTTTGTGCTTCTTTGCACTTGTATAATAGTATTTGTTACACCTTATCCAACGAGACTTCACGAAACAATCATGTGACACCACATAATAAGTGAATCCGTACTACATCATTATCCTACATGACCTATCCGAGGACCTCTACGTAGTCGAAGTGATGCACTCCGTCAAACTCCCATGTAGAGGTTGAACTATCCCTGGACGAAGTGAGGCGATGCGACATGCTGTGGCACAAAGCAAACAAGCTTCAAGCATGCGAGGCACCTCCCCTAAGATTTAGTTAGAAGCAAGCAAAAGAATGGTGAGCAGAAAACTGGGCTAGAGTGCATGAACTCTACAACGTACGGATGATAAAAAGGTCGAGCGTTGGCATAGGAAGCGAAGACTCGGTGCATTAACACATTGCATAGTATGTGTTTATGATTTTTATTTTTATCCCTCCCAATATATTTCGGCTTTAGCCACAGGGAAGACCATATCAGTCGAAGGTTTGGCATTCATCTTTCAGAAATTGGCATTCATGTTTGCCAGCAAAATTCTCTTAATTATTTGTCTTTTTCTCTAACCTTTTATCATTCTTTTGGCTAGACCATGCTTCTAATTTTTCCCCTTGCACGCCTTGCGAGGAGGTTGGGATGAGAAATGTACATTCCTAGTCGACTACTAGCTCGTACGAGCAGCTTCCATGTAAATTCCATATGCAAATGCATTCAGTTTTTATTGCTTTTCCTACCTGTTTTCATTACTTGCAATTGTTGAGCATTCCAGCATTAACATATAATCAATAATAGGAAAAGATTAAAAACAGTGACATAACCAAAGAAAGAAGCTGGTTATACTCATTATTCTTTTCTTGGTATTAAAAGATTTGTACCTAATGCACGAGGAAGCACCTTGATTATAACTACTACAAGATTTTACATAAACGAAAACGGCAAATACAGGCAGATAACATGAATTTCAACAAAGACATAATGCACTGTAGATTATTTCTTGCGAGCTGCTGCCACTGCTGCTGCAACGCCACCAGCCAAAACTCCAACTGCAGTTGCAGCAATGCCGATGCCAATTGCTCCATCTGCATAACAAAGAATCGCATAAATTAATTTTTAGTGTCTTCATAGCATGTAAAGTAGGGAAGATTGGATAAAGTTGCACGATATTACGGGCAAAAAAGCTAAATTCTTGTTCATTTATAGTTGTCCAATCTTTGTTGGTGTATAAAACATGCATTCAATGTATCCAAATGCAAACGTGTTTTGTGTACAAAAACATTCGCCGGGATATTATGTCTTTGATGGTGTCATTATTGATTATTAAAAAAAAAAAAAAAAAGATTTTTGAACAGTGTTTTTAAGAAAATGTGCGGTTAAAAAGTGGGAAAATTTGTGTTTACATGCAAAACATTTTATTGTGTGAATGTATGATTGAAAATGAGTGAAAATTAAAGAGTTTTGTAATAAAGGGAGACAAAGAGGAGATTGACAAATAAGTGGAGTTCAAATTTACCCTTTTTTATTTTATCTTCAATCACTTTCTTTAGGGTCAAGGCTTGCCTCCAGTCAGGTGCTACCTACAAATTGATACCCACTTTAGCAATCAAACTTACCAGATGAATGCAACAAAAAACTGATTTGAATTTCCTTTCTCATAATTCCAACAGTTCATAGAGATAAGCCTACAGAAAAATGAGAGCGCAATTATAAGACCTCTAAACAATGCTCAACAAGCTGCCTGCTTCTTGAATAATCTCCACTTCTGTAGTATCCAACAGCAAGAAGATAGAGATTTTCCCTAGCTTGTAGTGGGTTGCTGCCACTTCCAGCCAAGGAAGCTGCAAAAAAGAACTTCTCTAGTCACGAAAAATATCACCTAGTTTACCATTTTACAAGTCACAGACACAGGGGGAGAGAGAGAGAGAGAGAGAGAGAGAGAGAGAGAGATCCTTGTCACTGGTTACACCTTCAAGCATCGCTATCCCACGTTGGACGTCCTCTGCCCTTTTTGAGTGAACAAGAGCCCAAGACAATCGCATGATGCATTGACTTTTAAGTTCATCAGAGGAACCTTTCTCAGCATCAGCAACCTCACGTTCACAGCCCTGAAGATGCATAATTCTAAGAAACATGCTAAAAAAAATGATAACGTCATAAGGAACAAGTGGATGTTGAAGAGCTAAAAGTCCACAGTGCAAGATAATTTGCAAATAAACACACATTACACCATAACAAAGTGCATTTACATTTATCTTTTAATAAAACACGTAGCTGTATATATATTAAATCTGCTTGATAACTGTTTCAAACTATTAAATAACTGTTTATTTTCAATGTTCGCATACACCTGAAAAGATTTCAAGGTAGCATGAATTTAGCAACTCAATTCTGCAAATATCAACCAAATAATGCATGTGTTAGAAAATCTGGCAATGTTTTCTATGGAATGAGAAAATACAGAGACCGTTGAAGGGTTATCATCTCTGAAATTCGATATTCTATTTTTCTCTAATAAAACAATGTATGCAATCACTAGTTATTGGATTCCAATGCATAGACAATTGAGGAATTTATCGCCCTGATCATTTTCAACCACAAACGGCACTTTTATCAACTTTTCAACCACATTTTATCAATTCTTATCAAAATCTACCAAAAATCTGATTTTTAACTAAGCCAAACAGGTCATTATATCTATCCTGTCCACGGCTGGTTTAGTTCAGTCTTCAGATGTTAATGAAACCATACTGGGAATTATACCTTTCCTGTCCATGGCCGCTGTTCATTACCATCTGTTTCGCATTTTGATTTTTCTTACAAATCAAACACAAATTAATCACATAACCAGATCTTGATTTACCTAACTTAAAATTTCAAAACACAGTAGACTCCCATCATAGAATGAGCTAATGACAGGAATAAAACGCAATACCAAAGAATCTCTAAACCTAAACCTTAATTCTAGTCACAATTCCCTATAATTCAAGAGACTGTACACACATCCATAAATAAAAGAATTCACAAACTTAAAAACCCTAGCTTTATTCACAATTTATCCCTACAACCCCACAGTCTTATACAACATATATATATACTTACAGCGATGATGTCAGGCTCGCACCAAGGGATCTGATCGCCGCCGGTGAAAAAATCACCGACTGACTCGAAGAATTTCCCAATCTTTGCTTCCATTTTCTACTTGTTCAGTTCTTTTTATACGAAAATCGATTTGTGGGTATCCTTTTCTTAGTCACTTTCCTAATCTGCGACCAAAAATTCTGGGCTTTGATCGGGAGCACACTAGAATTTTGTAGGAGCTGAAGCTAAATATTAGAAGAAAATTGTCGCTGAAACTTGGGGGTTAAGAAAAAAACCCAAATCCAAGAATGGAGATTAGAGGACAATTCAATAACCGCTGATAATCCATTGGGACTGTATTGGAAGGTAAAAATGAATAAATATTTAAAAGGAAAGTGGGGCATTCTAAGGGCTATATATACATGACCCATCTGTTAAGTGGGCCGAGTCGTATACTGACTCGATTTGGCCCGACTCGCGTATTAACGAGTTACGAGCAGGAGCCGAGGAATGAACGAGTTGGTTCATGAGTTCAAAGACACATTTTTTAGATAAAAAGAGTAGTTATGGAATCTCCTCCCACCACAAAATAAGCTCGTGGGTCGAGTCGTGAGTCAAGCGGCTCAGTTTGGCTCATCACATATAACACTATCTTCACATCTTGAGAATTGGTTTTGTTCGCAGCATCCAAGTAATAATCATCCATAATGTTTGGGTCTTACTAGCGCCCGAATTGAGTATTCGACTAGGTGAACCTCTAATATAGTCATTGGGAAAATGAAAAAACTCCATACCCACCTTCAAAGAGAGACAAATAAATTTTAAATAAATAATTTAAAACACAAAAAATATTTTATTTTGTAATTATTTATTTGAAATGTATTTGTACATTTTTGAAAGTTTTGGAAATATAGTTGCAATTTGTTCTTTATTTTTTTATTTTTGTTTATTTAAAGACGAGTGCATATTTGTCATTTTATAGCTTTAAATTGAGAAAATAGATTAAAATAATAATTTTCGTCATGAAATATAAAAATAAGGATGAAAATGTCAAAAAATGAAAGTTATGGACGTTTTGCATAATAATGATGAAAGGTATGAACGTTTTGTGAAAATTACCTTTTTTAATAATTTATTTGGACTCATTTGCGTTTTTTTAAAGCTTGGAAGTATAATTGCAATTTATTCTTTAACTTTTTTTTTCTTTTTTATTGTTTTATTTAAATATGGGGTATATCTGTCATTTTACACAAGAAATTTGATGAAAACGATGATTTTCGCAATAAAATGTGAAAGTAAAGGTAAAAGTGCCAAAAAATGAAATATAGAGATATTTTGCACGATAACATTGAAAGGTAAAGATGTTTTTTACTAATTACCCAAAGTATCAAATGGGGCAACCAAGAATTATTCACACCCTCATCACCAATCATTGATCATATCTTCAATCCAATGGTCCAGATGGTATCACAAATAACCAGAAGGTGCAAAAACGTGTTGGGCTGCTGCCAAGGAAGAACGCCAAGCTTCAAAACACGCCTTTTACTCATTTGGACCCGAGTTTGGGTCAATATACCAGACAATTGTATGTTTTAATCCAAAATCCATTTTTGGGCCTTAGCCTTATCATCATTGCCCCAAAAGGACATTAGTCATCACAGTCCAACAGCTACCTTTGTTAAGGGGATTGGATACTAGTGGACAGGGGCGGACCCAATGGGGGTCGTGCAGGGTCAGTCTGCAGTTTTATTTATAATATTTTTCAGTCTTGTCTTAGGGAAAATTGCAGTCAAGATACCAAACTTTTCGTTTATTAGCAGACTTTACTCAAACCTTTCATTTGTACCATCGAAGGTATCAAACCTTTAAAAAATTCGCACTCGGAGTCCAAATTGACAGAAACCGTTAGTTTAACTGTTATTGACAAAAAATCAAAGGTCTGACCAATTGTTGACTGATTTTTAAAGGGGCAAATGTGTAATTTCGAATTAACATTAAAAAGGAGGAAAAAAAAATAAGAGCAACTGTTCATCTTCTCCTCTATGCACCTACTCTCATACCCCACCTCCTCCTAAACCCAACCAAAAGAAACCCACCACCACACCCTCATCAACATCCATTGCCAGCATCCACAACGCCCATCACTAGTTTCCACCAATGAAATAATGTTTTGATAGATTTTTTGCTTGAATCTAAGCTATGCGAGTAATGAAATAATAAGATTATGTTTCATTCGAATTTAGTGATTTTATGAGATTTCTATTTCAAATTCATTCGATTTTGGGGATTCTTGTGAAGAATACACTTAAATTCGATTTCTATTTATTGAATTTCTTATAGAAGTTTGTTATTTGGTGGATTTCATTGTTTTTGGTTTTTTGAATGGAGCAGGAGGGAGGGGAGCTCCCTTCAAAAAGGTCACAACAACTGGAGGCTGCTCCAGTAAAGACGACCGTGGATATTTCAGCGATGAAGGCGGCCAGGTAGTTGGATTTCAGTGGTGGAGCATTGATATTAGCGAATGGGGCGATGATGGAGCATCCCCAGCAAAACCCAAAGCAAAGCCATTCACCGCAGCAGCCACATTTAGGGAGGCCAAGACAGTTGCCGAAGCCACCCTAGCTATAGCCATAGATGGTATTTGTCGACGGGGCGGTGATGAAGGTGTGGCGGTAGGTTTCATTTGGTTGCATTTAGTTGCAATCTGATTTTTTATTTTATTTTATTTTAATTCAAAGTTACACATTTGCCCATTTAAAAATCAGTCAACCATTGGTTAGACTTTTGATTTTTGGTCAATAACAGTCTCCTATAAGGCAAGGTGCATACATGAATTTGACTCGCTCGACACTTTGGCAGTTCAATTGGGAGGGCTCTTGGACCTTGGCTAGTTTGGGGCACAACCCGCGATTTATCTGATCTGCGTGAAGAGGGGCTGGATTGTAAGCCCAAGAATTAGTCGCTGTAAGGCGGACACTTGGGTATCAAAAAAAAAAAAAAAAAAAAAAAAAAGCTCCACTGGCTAGCGATAATGGAAAATGTGTCACAGAATATTGAAATTTCTGTTTGTCGCTTCCAAACGGAATTAGTCTTTTGGCTCTAGAAATTCTGCTCATATTTATTCTAATGCAATCTATCTTTGGATACCAGAAATTTTATGTTGCTGCTAAATTTAAGTTTAGATTTTAATACAGGGATTTAATTTAGGTCATGAGCTCTATAGCTTAATTTTGAGATAAATATAAATTTCAGTAAGAAATTTACAGAGGAAAAGGTAAAAGGTAAAAGCTGACTAAACATAAACCAACTAAAGAAAAATCAGAACGAATTCATTTCTAAAGTGTAACATTTAGCCCCCATCAATTTCTTCACTACTTCACCAAGCACCACCACTTCCTCTGCCCCATCAAACACCTCAGCCACCAAATCACCACCACTTCCACCATCTACATAATCTCCTCCACCGCCAACCGGCCTTACCACCACTAGCGTCGCCCCCTCCAGAACCTCCCCTGATTCCGGCAACTCCAACTTTTTCATGTACCATATTTTCATCTTCAAAGCAGGTACTCTCATCCTATACCTCAAAAATGTATCTCTCTCCTTCAAACTCCTCAGCTCTTCAATTTGTTCCTTGTTCATACAAAGCCTCCCCTGTTCACTTTCATCTGACACCTCAATTTTCTCGATCATTTCACGTTCCTTAACGATTTCTTGTATCAAATAATGTCTGGCGGATGCTGCCATCAAACATGAAATTGTCCAAACAATCCTCAACTTCAGCTCATGATCATCAATTACAGACGATTCGGAGTCTGATTCGAGCAAACTTTCTCCATTTTCGGGTTTCTCAATCCAAGATTTAGCTCCCAATATCACACAATTATTTAGTTGGCTCCCAAATTCTGCTTTCCATTTCAAGAAAGTTGAATTACTCTTCTTACGAGCTTTTGAAACCAGTTTTTCACTTCCATGACATGGCAGTCTAAGATGAAGTAACCGAATTTCTTGAAAAGACTTCAGAACTTCACTTGGAGGATAATAAGAACAATAATCCTCATCATCATTCTTATTTTTTTCGAATTTGGTTCTTTGAGAAATAAATCGGACGGATTTTATCAAAATTCTAAAAACAAGATTCTTGAAGAAACTTGAGTGTGTCTCACAGTCTCTTACAAGTGTTCTTTTACGAGGAATGGAAAGAAAAATTTGGTCAGTTTCAAGATTTATTGAACGAAAACGCTTACAAACACACAGCGAAATACAAAGGGATTTTGCATCTCCTAATTTGCTGAAGATTGATAACACAATATCATCTGGTAGACGATCAAAAAGGTTATCAGAATCAATAATTTCTTGAGTGGAATTCATTTTGGGATATCAACAACGGAAGAAATTTGAAGCTACTTACACAAGGGAATCGGATTTGCTTGCAAAACTGGGATTGTGATGAATTTAGAGAGAAAAATCAATGGTTGACGCGGCGAGACTGGAGGTGGACACGTTTCGGAGAAACCAACGAAGATACTTCAGACAACATCAGATTTTATTGTTCTTGTCGGGATTACTGACGTGAAAATTTTGTCTTCAAACTCTAAATTTTTTATTTTATTTATTTAAAAATCTGGGGCAATAATCTTCAAACGATTGGAAGCCTATCCATACAAGCATATAAACTTATCCATTAATAAGACTGAACGTGGATCAAGCTTTGATGACTCGACAATTCTGAAAGTGATTGAAAAGTGGAACAATACTCGTTATATAGGTCAATGATAACGATAATGGTGTGGCAGATAGTGATTGGTACGTTGTTGTGTTTGTATTTTTTTTTTTTTTTTTTTTTGTTAAATAGGTTTTGTACTAATTTATCGAAAAATTTTTAATTAAAAAGTATGCAAAAAATTTGACTTTACGTGTAAAATCATTTTATTGAAAAAATATGTAATTAAAAATGAGTTTGAAAGAAAATGAATATTTATATAATGAAGGTCAAATAAGGGCTTATAGTACCATAAGTACTATTCTTTTTTGGCTAAATTGTCCAATCATGTATTGACATGTATTCTTTTATCATTGAGCAGGGCGGACGCAAGCACAATCAAACTTTATAAAAATCGAATATTTTGTTCTTGATTTTTGAATAATTCATACTTTATCAGAGAAAATGCAGATTTACATTTTAAAGATATTTCTTCATTAATATTTTTTTCATCATTTTCATCCATTTAATTTTGAATAGTCATTTTATTAATATTTTGCTCATCACTAAAAATGCATATTTATGTTAAAAAAATTTATAGTGTATTTGATAAAAACAATCTATTCACGTAATTGAAAGAAAAAAAATATAACCAATATTCAATATTAATAATCAATTAAATAAATACGATTCATTGCATATAAGTTAATTGGATATAATTAGTTTAGACAAGTTTTATATACACAAATAGGATAGGAGAAAATACAATTTTAGGTTCTAATTAGTTGAAAATTTAGTTGGAAAGTGAAAATTTGTAGTAGATATGAGAATTTCTAGAGAAATTAAAGACAAATTATAAAAAAATCTAAGAGTTAAGATTTTGGTAAAAAGCGCTAGGGAGAAATTAAGATAGAGCATAGAAGAAGAAAATTCAAAATTATTGTGATTTTTCCCTTGTTTGGTAGAGATTAAAATCAAATTTTTAGTAAATTTTAATAAATGTTAAAAAGTTAAAGATTTCATGACATATATTATTAAAATTAACTGTTAACTTTGATTTAGATTAAAATTTGGATTTCAATAGATACAAAACAGGACTTTATCCAAAAATAGAAAAAAGAATCTCAAAAGATGGGCCAAGGACCCCCTTTGGGTCCGCTAGTGTCATTGGCTTTTTCACTGTAGCAAGATTATTGAAACTGGAAATTACATAATCCTTGGTCGTTGAAGGGTACAATTCAAAAATCATGTATCAAGTTTGATTATTCACAAATCTGATTTAGCCCCCGTTTGAGCCCCATTATTTGGAGATTATAATGTTTTGAATAGTGTTTTTTTTTTTTTTGAAAATGAGTGGTTAAAAAGAAAAGAAAAGTTTTTGATTTACGTGTAATATTATTTTATTGAAAATTGTGTGATTAAAAATAGGAAAGAGAAAATTTTAATTTAATTTAATGAGAAATCATGGGGCCAAACGAGGGCTTAATATAATATCTCCACGCAATTGAACTCCAAAGCTGATTCATTTCACCTACCCACTGCAAAACATTTCACCATCACCGTATCTCCCTTCTCTCTTTGACGCTCGCGATAAAACATTTCACCGTCACCATCCCTCCCTACTGTCTTCGACGTCGGCGATCCTGTCAAACTCTGCAATCGGCGACAAAGGAGGATGTGCCAGAGGATGCGGTTGACATCGGGGACTGCTAAGAGTTCTCAGCAGCGTCGCCGGGTGAAACTAATTCCAACGGTGTCACCTGTTGTGAACGGCGACTTCTGCGAACTCTAATTTTGCAGATCTAACTTTTCTCCGTCCAACATCTCTTTCTCTTCACTCTCTCTTCTCCCATGCTCTCCGTAGATCCGCCTCTTCTTCGGTGAGTGTGTGGCTGGCGGCGCTGCAACATACTATGAGCGACGATGTCGCTGCTGTGGCCAAGGACGAGTGTGGTTGCTACTGGTTCTAATCATTTTTGTTGATTCTACCTGTGTTGCTGATGTGGGTGGTTTTGGTGAGATTGTGGAGTGGTGTATTGTTGTTTTTGGTGGTGGTTTCTGGGTGTGGTTATGGTCTTTATGGCTGTGATGGTTTTCGACAGTGGTCGTGTTGGCCGTGGAGATGTTGGTTATTGGTGAGGTGGCTGGTTGGGTATTGTTGGTGTGTTTGGTCGTGGTGGTTTCTAGCAATGGTGCAGGTGTTCGTGTTGGCAGTGGTGATGTGAGTGGTGGCGATTTTGTTGGTGGTGATGTTGTGGCGTTGTTGGTGGTGGTGCTGGTGATAATGAGGTGAGGTTGTCGCAAGTGGTTTTTGTGGCAGTGGCGGTGTGATAGTGTTGGTGATGGTGGTATATGACCCACCATTTGACATATGTGACCATTTATTTAGTTATTTGTGACCTACGATTTAATTGTGACGTAAAATTTCGATAATCCGTGGCTAATTAATTTGAAAATCTGTGATCGACAAATAAATTGTGACTTATAAGTTTTTTTATTTGTGATCGATAAATAATATGTGACTATTAATTGCAAAATTGTGACATTGTGACCTATACCGATGCCTCTGTGACCATTAATCTGTGATCGGTAAGTAAACCGTAACTTAATAAGTTTTTTGATTTGTGACCGATAAATAATCTGTGACTAATACCTCTACATATGTGATCATTAATTGTGACCTATATTTATGCATTCGTGACCATTAATTGCAAAATTGTGACCTTAACACATTTAATTAATAAAATATTTTAATTAATTAATAAATACCTGAGTGTTACATTTTTAAACTTTGAACCTGAAAATTGATTTGTACACACTTAATGCCTAAGTTTTGAATTTTTCCCTTGTTGAAAAGTATAATCATAGCTCAGTCATTTTTATTATAATTTGGCGGAATGCTAAAAAAGGCAAAGATAGAGATAGGTGATCTTCATATCGTAAATAAAACTGATAGTTAGTTGTAAAATAAAATCATAAAAAAGATTTTAAAATTAAATACTACTCTATGTGAATTATATATTGTCACGAATGATTTTTTTATTTATAATATTGTAAAAAATATCACCATGTTTTTGTTCAAGATCCGTGAACTATGCTCAAAATTTTTTGATATACCAAATATAAGGATGTTAAATGAGCAAGTCGAATAATTCGATTAGCCCATCTTTGAGCTTGGCTCAGCCCACAATCGAGTCAGCTCACACTCACGGGTGGGCAAGCAAAGCACGAGCTGGCTAGCTCCAAATATGGACTAAGCTCGCCAATTCTAATTTTTTACTGAAATTGTATTTCACTCACTAATTATGAGCCGACTAGTCCACTCATACTAATCAACGAGCAGTCAACTTGTCAAGAAATATGATACACGCCACGCAGGAATTTCTTAAACTATGCAGAACAGAGCTTAGTAGGGTATAGGTACTAAAAGATTCGTGGGCTTTCTTACATTAAAAATTCTAAACCATGCAACTCGACTCCAGGCTACTCAACCCCGCCCAAGTGGCTTTCTACTCATCTCGACTGAAGATTTTCTTGTAAGCTTGGTGTTTCTATCCTGTTTGTTATACGAGTGATTTCTAAAGATCAGAGGAGCATACAAGGAAGAAGAAAAGCCAATGCTATGTTCAAAGATTTAGATATAAAAGGTCCATAAACAACAGCGATGAAATTCAAAGCCTCAAGTACGAATGAGGGGATTGTGCAATTTTTACAGTAGAACCCATATGGTAAGAGGAGAAATAGTTACATTTTTAAATTCTTGAATCAAATCCTCGAAGGGATTAAGGGAGTAGTATTGGATAAGTATGCAGAAGCAGCTGCAATGCCACTACCAAGCTTCACCGGGTAACCGACATCCTTAAGTACCATCTCCACTCCGGCAAGACAGCCTAGTAGTTGTAACTGCAGGAATAATCATCGTTTTCATGTGAGCAGATGTCATATTTTTGGGAAAAATGAAGAAAGGAGAATGAAATTTGCCTGTAATAAAATGCTTTCGAGTTTTCCCTACAGATTCTAGTGCTTCCCATACGAAAATATATATAGATCGTTCAGAACAAATGTTACTGAAAATAGTAAGTTGGATTTGATCCAAGGACATATTGATAATCAGATTCGTTACAGTAAAGAGTAATAAGACATGTTTGGTACACAGTACTAGATACTTCTCAATAGTATAGCGGATTAGATTAAACCTTCTTATCATCCTAATAGTGTCAAGTGTTGTTAAGTTTACGTTACCAAACATGGTTTAAATGTTTTGTCCTAATATTCAACTGTCACAACCTTGCAAAATGTCCGTAAATATTCAAAAATACCAACATAAACACATACATATATAACAGTTGTACCTCGTTCAGGTTTCCAAGATGCCCTATTCTGAAAACCTTTCCAGCTACTTTGTTAAGCCCCAGACCTAAGCTTAAGTTGTATCGCTTCCATGCCCTTTTAACAATTTCAGAGCTGTCAATATATGGTGGAACCACCACAGCAGTGACCGTGTCACTGAACCATTCCTCCTTTTGGGTGCAATTCTTCAAACCCCATGCCTCAACTGCAAGTCTGAATTTTCCATGCAAAACATCAGTAGAAACCTTAAATAACGAGTAGGATATGAATAATCTTGTTCTAACAGTCTTAACTAAATAGAGACTGAAAGCAGATTTGACAAAATGTATAGTGTTGAACAGATAAAAATTATAATCTCAATATATTTAGAGAAACACTGAATCATGATTCATGTGTATCAGAACGCCTGAAAATGATACGCAGTAACATCCACATATTACAGATTATGAGAATCAAACACCATTTTGTCCCTAAAAAGGAAAAAGTTTACCTTGTTGCTTTGGCAAGTCGGCCGTGCCTTGCAATTACATTGTCAAGACCTTCCTCGAAAATGAGGTCCAAAGCTGTTCTTAGCCCATACAGAAGCTGGATGGAAGGGGTGTATGGCCAATATGTTCCCATCTTATAAAACTTCAAGTAATCGTTCCAGTCGAAGAAAACTCTGACTGATTTTGCAGTTTTAGTGGCTTCTAGGGCCTTGGGACTCGCGCAGATGAGTCCCATCCCAGTTGGAAGAGAAAGAGCTTTCTGTGAACCTGTGAGAGCTACATCAATACCCCATTCATCCATGCGGAAATCAAGAGCACAGATGGAGGATACCCCATCAACCAGAAAGAGCGCCGGGTGCTGATAGTGATCTGATAGTCGGTCACAAAATAGATTAACACCTCATGAATTCATCCATAATTAGTAGAATAAGAATAATTCCTATGCATTTAGAATGTATGCTCACCAAGTATTTTTCTCACAGTGGCCAAGTTGTTGGTCACTCCAGTTGCTGTCTCATTGTGTACAATGCAAATGGCCTTAATGGTATGTGCTTTATCTTCTGCTATCTTCGAGGCCAAAACCTCAAGATTTGCCCCTTGACCCCAGTCACTTTCAACAACATCAACTTTGAAGTTAAGGCGTTGCTGTTGATCAATCCAGAGCAAACTGAATTGGCCAATCAGGAATGATACAATTCGATCACCAGGAGACAATGTGTTTGTTAGTGCACTTTCCCATGCACCAGTTCCTGTCCTTAGTCAACAATTAATATAAGAAGAAACTGTCCTAAAATGACATAGCAACAAGTGTTCAATCCATGGAAAGGCATTAATGAATCATCACATATAAAGCTATAACTTCTCTAAACAGGACCCACAAGTAAAAGGCATTCTTTTAAAGTATATAAACATCAATATGAGGATCAACGTAAACAATCTTGGTGTGTATTTTAGGCACTTAGTAATGGACAGTATAATAAATGATATTTTAACTTTGTTTTCTTTAATAATATTCGTACCATTCAATCATTCCTACAAAACCTAACACCACATGAGTATAAAAAACCTAAATGGTTGATCAAATATAGTACCTGTGGTTGGAATCAAAAAAGGGGTTCCAGAGGTAGTCTTGAAAATTTTCTTGACATCCTCAAGAAGAGTTTTTGTAAGTGCTGGAATGGCTGGAGAACGATAATCCTCATTGTTTCTGTTCATTGCACGAGTGACCTGTTCCGGGATATTGACAGGTCCCGGAACAAAGAGGTGGTTCCTTCCTGGCCCATAAACATAATCCATCTTCCTCCCTTTGAAGCTTTACAGGAGGAATTCAATAAAAATTCAGTTGCTTTATAAGCAAAATCCTGCAAAATTGCCCCCTCAAAAGTCAATACAACCAATCTTGTCTTCTCTTCTACACTATCTGTTATTTATTATGCATAGAGAGAACAACTTTTATAACTAAAAAAGAGAAGACCAATTAAAAGGAAATGAATTGGTCCGTGTTAAATCATATCATCTAAAACCTTAATTTGTTAAAGGACACGTTTTTCTATATTTAGTTTCAAACACGCCCTCACTAGAGATGATAAGGCAGTTCAACATAGTATCCGAGGAGACAAAGGTAGTCGTTCGCCACTGCTCACCTATGAAAATTGTTCAGATATCAATCAAGTCAAATTTGAATAAATAAGTTTGTCCTTCTACAATAATTGGACGAATTGCTTAAACGGTTCGCATTTACAAAAGCATAATACTATCTTAGGCAATTTATCTTTCCACCAGCTAGTTCATTCACCCCTAGAAATTAAAAGAAATTATGAATTGTATATCTGTTCAATTTACAAACTATATTTTCAATTATTCTTCCTCCAAACACTATAAAATCATTAAATAAACCATCATCTCCAAGAGTTCTGCCATTCAAGCAAACTGAATTGGCCAAATCCTACTGCCTAAACTAAAAATTCTATACATTCATGACGTATATATCAGACAACATATATACATACACCTACAAACACAAAAACCCTGAAAAAATAAACTGAAAATGCATAAAAATCAATAATCAGCCACACCCCCACCCTACCCTACCCTACCCTAACCCGTAGAAACCAAAGAACATAAAATTGTGCTAATACTTGTGAGGTTTCAACTTTCAAGACTTTAAGAGACTCGACATGCATGTATGGTGCATGTAATACTAAAAGAACAAACATAATTTCAAGAAAATAATATAGTTTCAGAAGAGCAATTTTACCTTTGTGGAATTTATTGAAACTGCGACTTTCCCAAAGCTTTTCGCCTTAGGAAATGAAAAATGGAATAGATGAAAAGGCCAAAGGGAAATGTACAATTTTTTATAAGAGAGCGGGAGACCAATCAAGGCTCAATGTGGGTCCCATCTCAATCTCTTACGTGGCAGATAAGAGCGCATCTATGTCAATCCTGCGGCTCATAATAAAAATTGTATATAAAAAAAAAATCGCAATAAAATATCTTAACTTGCATTTGTGCCACTTATTTTATTCATATTTCTTTTGACCCCCGTACTCTGTTATAGTATGCCATTAGGTACCCATGAAGAATTTCAACTCTAATATATGTTATTTTAAGTTTGTATGTGATCTCTAGCTGGTTCTATGTGATGCTATTTTAAGATGCAAAATAAATTACATGAGTGCACACGTAAACATCTTATCAAAAGGAACATTTATGGACTACGACTAAAACAACGCTGATCTAATTTGTTACTTAAACATGACCTAGATTGTTTAAGATTAAGAATCGATAACCATTGCACTTTTTTTGGCCTCTAGACCATGATCTTTACTTGCTTAATACGACTAGTACAACATGATTGTACCAAACATTAACCACTTAAACATACAATTTTATATAACTTAATATGTCGAACTTATTTCTAGCATCCGTCAAATGGTTGGAAAATAAAAGTATTGAATTATTTTCCAAGAATTTCAAAATGATGGTAATCTAATTCCTAGTCAAGGACACAATTGAAAAATAATTATCATAGGTAATAGCATTCATGGAAACATTAGATTACGTTTGAACATACAAGAAAATAAAAGGATTTGTACATGAAATTTTAGTGAAAATATTTCATGCTTAATTACTCACCATAGAAATAGTTTTAATGAAGCATGAGGTTGAGAACCAACCTATAGAAGATAAAGTGATAAAGGGTTTTTCAACCACACCCTCATCTATACAAATCAAAGCCATACAAATTTTTCAATCTTTCTTTCATCAATTTGTTTGTATCTTTACAAATAACCATTTCATCCCTAGAAATTTCAAGTAATGATAGGGTTCTCGTAGAATTATGCTACATAGATAGGCTAAAATGTAGGTTCAAAAATAGTGTGTACACGTGTCAATACACGATTGGATTGTTTGAAAAAATAAAAACAACAAACATTCAATTATCTGCTATCAAGTCAGTTTGGTTTTTTCCCCTATATTTGAACCTGGACAAACATCATATTCCGTTCTCATATGTGCCACTTCATTGTGAAAGGCTTGCACAGTAGAGAGCAATATTTAGCACTTTACACGAGGATATATATATATATATATATATGAAAATGATCTCCTAAGTATTGATGCTTAACTTGTGTTAAGTATCGGTGACATAACACACCATTTAATTGTGACAAGAAAATTATTCTCACTTCTCACTAGCCCTTTGCTCGATCTCAAAGAACCTCCTGCAGCTTAAATGAGTGGCTCCAATCCAGCTGTAACTGAGGGGTTGGTTCGATCAGATCCTGGAGTTTCGACTGCCCAATCATCAAATCAGAATAATACAAATACTAAGGGAAAACATTAGAAACTTAAATGTGCAAGAGCTACAATGTCTGCCCAAATAACGATGGTGAATACTGAGAAATCTAATTTCTATTTACCTTGCTACCTCGTATGCTTTGTATAATCTTCCTGTACAAGAAGGACAACGGGTTAGTTCTAATTCCTTCCTCTCAGCAGGGAGACCGAACAATGCAGTGTCAATTCTGTGAGGAATGTCATATATATTTACTAGTGTCACAAAGAACCCAAGAGAAAACTAACAGTAGGGTCACTTGTCATTCAATATGCAACATTGTATCATGTATACTTGACGAATGTAGTAAGGTACAAATGTATCCTTTTGACGATTCACTATATACTTTAGAGAATTATAGATGAGTTTGGGTCAGGTATACCTGTGCCATTACTTGGAGGTCTTCAATGTGGATACTGAACTAGAATCAATAGGTACTAAAAGTCTGAAACTGTGTTCACCGTCACCATAATTACTTGCACTTCGATTTTTTATATGTACACCTACATATTTGCAAATGCGTCTCATCAACGAAAGCTAACTATACAAATTCTAATTTTATATTCACAAATATATCTCTTTATGTTCTCTCACCAAAAATTCTTTAGGGAACCGAATACATGAAGTTAGACATCTCATTTTCATCCCCATTACTTCCGACCAATTAACACGTCGGTTAACAAAATTATTGCAATTACTCGTGCCACATTAAAGGAAGGCTCAAAGCCAAACTTTAGGAAAGATTCACTACAACTCACTGATGAAGAAGCCATGAGGCAAGAAGAGGAAGAACGACAATTATGGCCAGGCATGTATTCAATCATGCACCTCCGTCAAAAGTTGGTGACCCGGAGTGAACTTTATTAAGGGATAAAATTCAATATCGAATAAAGAAGAAAACATAGACTAACTTATCAGGGTTTGAACTACTCTTCTTAATGAGGTTGATATTTTAAAATGGAATATAATATTAGAGCCCATTAAACTCCAACGAACAATTCAATCCGATTACTCAAACGGGTCACTATCTTGCGGGGACATATCAAAGGATAAAATTTCACATATCAAGTTATAAGGACTTGGACTACTCCCAGTGGCGGATTCAGCACCCGACGAGGGGGCACGGCCGCACGTGTTGGATCTGTCGGAGTTTGCAGTGGCCGTCGGTCCGCTAGTGTGGAATTTACAGAGGTAGTCAATGGAAACTGGAAAGGTAGGAGGAGGAAGGAAAACTGCTTTGAAGGTTTAGGGTTTTTTGTTTAAGTTTTGGGCCTTTTCGGGCCACTTATTTTTTAAATAAAATGAGGCCCAAATCCCAATTATAAACCCTCAATTAGTCGACATCCCAATTGAAAAGGCAGATTTCATTTGCAATTTGCAAACCCTTGTTCTTCCCTGCAACTCTACGAGGCTGTGATTGTGATTTTTGAACCCAACGAGCAACAAACAACTGAACACTGATGCTATTACCGTTGCCGAACACATTGCCTCGACTATTTGTCTACAGGAAAATCTTTTGAAAAGACGGACGTGTTTGGATATGGTATTACTCTGCTACCGCTAGAAGTCTAAAACTAGTAACTGGTCAGCGTGCATTAGATTTCTCCTCGCTTGATGAGGAGGAGGTTCTGCTACTGGATCATAGAATGCTACTGGATCACATAATTTCTGTTTCACTTTTTTTGGAACTAAATTTTGCAAAATCATACTTTATTTGTTACTTGTATGGTGTGTTTGTGCTAGTTCAAAAGTTATTTATCTATTTCAAGGAATGGTCCATTTTGGAAAGAACTGGATTTGAGTCTATCAATTGTGATTGAGCAATTTATATTTTTAGAGCATATTTTTATTTATTTTGACTTTTGAATTAAATGCAAGTTGTCAATTTTGATTGAGCGATGGTAAAACAAGAATTAATGCAGAATAATCTACAAAACTTAGAAGAAAGGTATTAAGTAACTAAGTGATACTGTAGATTGTGGTTCGTCTGTGAAAGAAGAAAATAGAAGAATAAGAATTAAGAAGGGACAGAGAGAATGTCGTTGAATAAGAAGGGGATAGAGATAAAAAGACAAATATTAGAATCAATTTGAATCTAAAATTTTAGTTGTATAAAAGGTCAACGGTCAATGATCCGCCCTAGCTGAACTCTGGTCCTGGATTCGCCACTGACTACTCCTAATAATGTTGACCTTTCAAGATAAAATACCTTAACCCAAAAATAAAAGAAATTGCTATTTGAAAATTAATGTTTACTATTTAGCGTCAAATAAACTCACGAATAACAGTTAGTGGAAATTACACAATCTCATACTTTAAGTAATCAACATTCCTAAAACAGATTGGAACTTTAATATTTCAAAAATCAGAAAAAAAATTTATATTAATTATTTCAGACAATTTTATATTTAAATATTAAACATTCATTATATAAATTTCATTTCAAAACCCTAATGACTTTCTCCTCTCCTCCTCTCTTCACGGCCTCTCTACCCGGCGTCGCACCCTCTTCTCTCTCCGACGGCTCTGGACCCAACCAAACGACACCATGTAGCGGCAGCGGCAACACTGTACACGATCGCTGACAGCGACGATCGTGTGTAGAACCACCGGAGTCTATCTCTTTTCATTCAACTTCTCCGTTGGTGTCATCCCCCTGGTGCTGTCGACTCTCCGCGACAGTAGTGCGCCTATCGCCCGCATTGTAGCCACGATTTTTTGGTGGTGGTGGTGGTGGTGGTGTGGCGGCGACGATGACACTAAGATTGGGGATTTTTTGGTTGATGATAGTTTGAGCATTTGGTAGCGGTGGCGTGGTGGCGGCGGTGTGGTATGAAAGTGTTTGTGACCTCGGGGGTTTTACGACCAACTATCGGGAAGTGGTGGTGGTTCTGATGACGACGGTGGTGGTGGTTCTGGAGGCAGCAGTGAGATGGTGGTCATAAGTGTTGATGGTGGTGGTGCAGTGTTGGTGGCTGTAGAGTGGTGGTGTATGCGGTGCTGTGACCTATAATTTTGATTCGTGACCTAAAAATATTCTGTGACTTATAATTTTTTGAATTTGTGATCAATGATATGATCTGTGACTTACAAAATTTTGATTTGTGACCTCGAACAAATCTGTGATCTATAAAATTTTTGGATTCCTGACCCAAAAATATTCTGTGACCTATAAAAATATTCTGTGACTTATAATTTTTTGAATTTGTGATCAATGATATGATCTGTGACTTACAAAATTTTGATTTGTGACCTCGAACAAATCTGTGATCTATAAAATTTTTGGATTCGTGACCCAAAAATATTCTGTGACCTATAAATTCTTTGATTTGTGATCTCGAACAAATCCGTGACCTATAAAATTTTTGGATTCGTGACCCAAAAATATTCTGCGAACTATAATTTTTTGAATTTGTGATCAATAATGTGATCTGACTTATAAAATTTTGATTTGTGACCTCGAACAAATCTGTGACCTATAAAATTTTTAGATTCGTGACCCAAAAGTATTATGTGACTTATAATTTTTTGAATTTGTTATCAATGATATGATCTGTAACTTACAAAATTTTGATCTGTAACCTCGAACGAATCTGTGACCTATAAAATTTTTGGATTCGTGACCCAAAAATATTCTGTGACCTATAAATTCTTTGATATGTGACCTCGAACAAATCCGTGACCTATAAAATTTTTGGATTCGTGATCCAAAAATATTCTGCGAACTATAATTTTTTGAATTTGTGATCAATAATGTGATCTGACTTATAAAATTTTGATTTGTGACCTCGAACAAATCTGTGACCTATAAAATTTTTAGATTTGTGACCCAAAAATATTATGTGACCTATAATTTTTTGAATTTGTTATCAATGATATGATCTGTAACTTACAAAATTTTGATTTGTAACCTCGAACAAATCTGTGACCTATAAAATTTTTGGATTCGTGACCCAAAAATATTATGTGACCTATAAATTCTTTGATTTGTGACCCAAAAATAAGTTGTGACCAATAATATGATAAGTCATGACTAAAAATTAATCCGTGACTAATTAATTTTCTAATTTGTGACCAACGAAAAAACTGTAACTTACAAAATTTTTGAATTGTGAATGTAAAAAAATTTGTGACATAAAATTTTTGATTTGTGACCAAAAAATAATAAGTAACTAATTATATTGTTAATTTGTGACCAAATTGTATAGATTTGTGACTTAAATATATTTAATTAATAAAATAATTAATTAACTGATTAAATTATAAATAATTTTTAATAAAAATCTGATTTTAGAAATTTGAAACTTGTTTTTTTGTTTTTGAAATGTGCCTTAATTAATTTCTTAGTTATGAAATTTTCCCTTAAATAATAATAATAATAATAAGATTTTTTTCCAAAAATGGAAAAAATCAAGATAATGAAGGAAATTAATAGTCCTAATCTTTTGGATTACTTTCCAACAAACGGAATGTAAATCCGAATTTATTTGATTGAGATATACTCAAAATGAGAATTACCAAAAAAGGAAAAAATGCCAAAACGGAGGAATTTACCTGAAATTGGTCCTACGTCAAACGCGAAGCCTTTGAGTTCAACTTTTCAGCCGTTCCAACCGAATAGACTACAAATTCGTCAAAAATCGACAACTCCAAATTTCCTCTAAATTATTTTTTCTTACGCCGATCCCATTTTGCCATGAAGTCCAATCCCTTTTGTACCACATCACCATTTGTGGTCCTAAAAATTTTTCCCTCTCCAATTTATATATTGAATTATATACAAGTATAATTTGCATGATATGTGACTCCTAACTCCTAAAAATTTTGTTTAGGAACGAAGGAAACTACCTAATAAGATATCCTACATTTAAGTTTCCATTTAAAAATAAAATAAATAAATAGGTGAAATATGTTATTAAATAAAAAACAGTAATTTAACACGAAAGATGTTCAAAAATATAAAACTATTAGCCCCAAACTCTAATAGAAGGGTGAATAGCAATCAAGAAAAAGAGAACAAAATAAACATTATCAGAGCTCAAGTTTTTCAAGATAGATCTCAATTTTACGGAATAAAATAAACAATATTTGTGCTTAGGTTAATTATGCGTACGAAATAAATAATATTTTTGGGCGGTATTGCTAAGAACTAATTAACTTTTTTAAAATACGAACTCAAACGTTTCAGAAATATATATGCATACGTACATACATAAATACATGGTTATAACATTATACTTTCAGAATGACTAGGATTAAACAAAAAAAGATGGCAAGTTAGTGTCTTGACTGAAATAACACTGGACAAATTACACGAGTAGATTGTACGCGACCATTTGACAGAGCAAAGACGAAAAAAGATAGCAAGTTAGTGTCTTGACTGAAATAACACTAGGCAAATTACACGAGTAGATTGTACGCGACCATTTGACAGAGCAAATGAAAGGAATGAAATGAAAGTGATAACTTGTGCAAATAATTATATCCATTTCTCTTTCCATACTTAACCATGAAATTGAATTGAGCATCAAATTGCATATATTTAGTAAAATTTTGGAGTCAACCAACATATGGATATTTCAATTTATATATAAAAACACACATGAAACTCCACAAGTCAGTCTCTTGTTACTCCCATCTATATTGCCATATTAACTGTACATATAAAATAGTTTAAATTATACAAAATGAAAATTCTTGAAAAATAAGGAATGAGAATTTTTTAATTGACGCATACTTAAAATCTTTAAAAGTAATTAATAAAATAAATTGGTTATTAAAGAAGGCTGAAGAACAGCAGGTTCCTATTTTCTGTAGGATATCAATACAATTATAGTATTGATCGGGTTGATATCAAATTGATTGACAAGCAAACAAAATAGATGAATTAGAAATTAAAACAAAACGAAATAGAGAAGAATGAAATTCCAAGCAAAAAACTGCAAATCGACATCAAGAATAATTATACACAGGACAGAATTTAATTCTCTCTTGACCAAGAAACAATAAATCTCTCTTTGGTCTCCTCTCTCTCATATGGGGTCTTCCATTTAGATGCTTATCAATTTAAGATCTGATGCAACCCACAAAGATTCTTTCTTGATCTAGGATTTCTCGAATTCTCCGCCAATTGTGGGTTGAAATAAAATGTTGAAGGAATAATTGAAAAGTAAAAAACCCAGGAAAAATTACGCAGAAGCATCATGGAAGAAGGTACGGATTTGTAATCCCATCTTTTCGTTTCCGATCATGGTTGACTTGTTATGATGTCTTCATTTTCAGGACTTGATACTATTGGAATTCTGGATTAGGGGTTATCTGTTTATTTAATTTGTTTTTGATAATATATTTGTGGGCATTCTGTGCTAATCAGGTCCAGGCTTTGATTTTTATGTATGGGATTTCGTTGGTATTTGTCTTAAATTGGATTTTATAACAATTTTAGAAATTTGATTGTATGAAACACACACAGATGCGTGTATATCATTTTCTGGATATGGGAATTGATGGTGCCATAGAAGGTAGATGAGAGCTAGGTATAATCTTTGAGGCACAAGGTACCATTATGTGTTTTATGATTGTACCTGTGCGATTTTTTGGAACATGCAAGATATTCAGGTTTTATCGCTGAAGTAGTTGAATATATGGGGAGTATTAGTCTGTATTGTTTTGCAAGAAGAATGAATTAACAATGATGTATTTGGAAATGGCAAGATATTCAGGTTTTATCGTTGAAGTAGTTTAATATATGTGGAGGATTTGTCTGTATTGTTTTGCAAGAAGAATGAATTACGTATTTGGAAATGGCATGGAATACAATGAACCAATTGGGAAATTGATATAATTATCTGAATGTGTATAGTTATGAAAGCTAAATCTGCCACAATTATTTATCATGAAAACAAGTCAATGGAGGATTCTTGATCATCATGTGAATATTAATTGCTGGTCATTGTCTTTATATGACAATAGAGCTCAAGCTAAGCTACTAGATAAAATGTAGGTACTTTTAGTCACTGAAGTAGCAGAGCTTGCACTTGCAGTGGTTTAACCATTTTTCATTTTATTGATTCGATTAGGGATTTAACATCTAGTGGTTTTGGGTTTCTTTCTCATGTACGCCTATCATTTTTATTTTTGAATTCAATGTCAAGGTTATGTCTGTTAGGATATGCTTTTATGGTAGAAAATTCTTTGGATTGTCGATAGACTTGTTAGTATTTAGTCAGCCCTTTTGGCCTTCTAGTTGGTACTGCAATAAGAAAAGTTACTTCTTGATAATACTTTGAGCTTGTGGGCATAAGGTAAAAATGGTGCACGGGATTCCAGAATTTATTTGATTAGTTACTTTTTGGCAAAAACGTTGTTATAATATGATGTGTGAGTGAGCAAAGAAAACACGTGAATTACATAGCAACACATTACTTTCCTTCACGTTCAGAGAACATCATTTGTTATCTTTGCTTCTAGTCAAAAAAAAATGTGAGACAACTTTATGAAAGTTGGTTTTTAATTTGTTGATTTGAGTATGTGCGTCCGGAAGTCTCGATGGGTGTTGGGTATAGTCCTAAGCTTAACCTTCAAATCATTCAATCTTTGCAGCTTGCACCATTTTTATACGGTAGGTCTATGACTCCAAGCAAACTGTTGACCACCATTTTGCACATCTATTTTTATTTCCCCTGTAGCAGGTAATTTTGGGACTTACTTCCATTCTTCTCCATTGTTAATTGTCTAGAATTATACGACATGCATTCGGAGGATGATAAAGCTCTTCCTGAGAATAATAAGAAAAGGAAAGTCAAGACGCGTGCTCAGGTTGAAGCGTTGGAGAAACTTTATAATGGTAAACTTACTCTTCTTGTTATCTCCGGCCTTCCTATTATATATCATCCTCAGACATGGTTTCTAAGAAGAACTTGTTACATTTTTCCCAGAACACAAATATCCTACAGAATCGTTAAAATTACAGATTGCCGAGTCAACAGGATTGACAGAAAAGCAAATTTCTGGGTGGTTTTGTCATAGAAGGTTGAAAGACAAGAGGTTGTCAAATGAAAAAACCTATGAATTTGGAAGGCAGGATCGTTCAAGCAGAGGTATACAGGATCGGGGCAGTGGACATAGGCAAGATTCCTGTGGTAGCACAAAGCAGGGAGATGATAGGAATTCTGATACCAGGGAAGTTGAAAGTGGGAGGTTAACTGTCCAAGAATTTTCTGCTGCAGAGCTTACTTATGAGCATGGCAGTCACTATACTGGAAACTATGATCCTACAGATGATGCATCATCAGGAAGTAGTTCTTTGATAAGGAACATTTCTTCCCATCCTAACAGGGATCCTTCTGATATGGCAACCTCAAGGTACCTAACACCAAAGATTCCTGTGGATGCCAAGCATGTAAAATCTAGGCCTGGCCCATCTGGTTACTTGAAAGTGAAGGATCAGGTTGAGAACCCCGCTATAACTGCTGTTAAGAGGCAGCTAGGGACACATTATAGAGAGGATGGTCCGCCACTTGGTATTGAATTTGACCCACTTCCATTTGGTGCATTTGAGTCCTCAATGCAGGATCCTGATAATGGTGAGTTAGAATAGTTGGATTCATCTATTTCTTCACCCTTCAGTTTATTCTATACCACTACAATTCACATTAAAGTTTTCTTTGTGAAAAATAAGAAATAAATAATCCCCTTTCCCTCATGTGGGTACTATTTCTATTTTAATTTTCTATTTCAGCAAGAGTTGAATGTGTACTGCAGAAAGTGAATTTGTTTTTCAGAAAATGAAACTTATATTATTCTCTCTCTATTGTAGAAGAAATGGAATTTGCTGTGAAGTTTGTCAAAAATTTGTATTGACTGTTGAAATTGCTATTAGTTTTCTAATAAAATCAGATAACTGATGATATGTATATGTGCCAACAAGTTCATTGCAATGAATGAGGGGTTGAAGGGGGAGTTTTTGAAGTGGAGCTGCACATAGAGTTTCTTCAACTGATAAAAATTTCCCGTGGAACTAGTTCAAGTGATTGATTAGGAGATTTTATAGATGGGAATGAGTTAGACCCTCTGAGGGTAGGTTCTCATATCTCCTGAATTTGCTGACGAACCATGCAATGGCTTGAACTCGACGCTTCAGTCATGTTCTTGGACTTTAGATTAGATCATATCCTTTTGGAGTGTAAAGCAGAGTGTTTTTGCATAGCCTGAGTTAGGGCATTCTAGTACTAAAACACCTTATTGCTAATCTCGGGGGGATATGAACTTTCTGGCTACCTTATATTCCTTATTTTATACATTGAAAATTGAGATTGAACTTCGCTTGGTCTTTTTCTAAAATTTTTGAGGTCTTGTCTTGGCAAGGCAGGTCAGTGGGTGCAGTTCTTCCATGTTCGATGGCCATGTTGGCTGTGGTGTAACACCATTATTCCCTCATTGATTAAGTCATAAGTGCAGTAGTTGTTCGCTAAATCCCCAAATAGATTACAGTATTGATCCTTAAAACAGTCTGAGCACACCATGTCTGTATATAGTGAACTAACTGTTTCATATTTACCTTTTGGTCAGATATACAAATCTTGTCCATGCCAGTATATTACTGGCCTGGGATTTTCTTTTTTACCTCTACATCTGTGAGGTCCAAATGCGAATCCGATCTACTTTGATGTCATTCATCGCGTTTTTCTGTCTCTCCATTTTTAATGTGAAATTCTTTTCAGAGCCTTACTATGATGGAGAACCTTTTCTACTAGCCTCGCCTGATGATTCAAAAATCCAGAGGCATCCTAATTTTGGCAAGGTGAATGGATTTCATGGACCTTTTCTTTTTCTTTTGCTCATTTGGAAAATGTTACTTATTTTATCATCTCAACTGTTGAAATGTCTGATACTGTATTTTTGTTTCGGAATGTTTACTAGTGTGTCTTTGATTTGGAATTTCAAACTAGAAATTTCTAGGCTTCCATCTTTCTGCCTGGATGAATTGGTTACATTGTGAGGCAACAGTGGCAGTGCAATTACAGTTGAGATAACAATGTCAGGGGACTAATATGATTTTTTTTTTCCTTATGGGACTTTTGATCTGATTATTATGGACAACATGATACTATTTCTTTCTCAACATGCTATGGCGAACATCTGATTGGCTCCCTTTTTTTTTTTTTTTTTTTTTTTTTTTTTTTTTTTTTTCTCTTTTTTTTTGTTGGTGAAGACTATTTCAAAAATTTTAGATTTATGCTATCGGTAGGCAAGGATAAAAAAAGGAGCTAAGGTAGGTGCATCTCAGTCATTGGTTTGAATTTTTGCACCTCAGCCCTTAGTTTGAATTTCAAAAATTCAAATCAAGGGCACCTTAGTGAAAGCCCAAGTGTTAAGGACCGCGGCTTTATTTAGCCTCTTGATACTATCGCAGCCGCAATTTGCTCAACTTTGACTTTTTTTTTTTTCTTTTCTTTTCCGAGCTCATCGTATATTTTCCCCTTCTCTGTGGTTGTATGACCCTGCAAATTCTGACCATACCTTTGCTGATGATAGAGGTCAATCTTGTTCATTTCAGATTAATGGTTTTGAAGTTCCAAACATCTTAACAAGACTTCCAAATTTGCGTTCATTTACCTGAGTGCACTAAGCGCATGTTTGGTACTAAATATCAGATCGTGGTACCCAATAAGAGTAAACAAGGTTTTATTTTCTTTTTCTTTTTTAAAATTGTCCAATAGTGTCTAATTCTCCTTACCAAACATGCCATTAGAGAGAGATGAACATTTGTTTCTTTCTGGAAGTTCTTGGGGTAGCCATCAATCTAATATTTCAACTGACGAGCTATAGCATGGCTTGTGCAATAGCTACCAAGTCTCCCTTTGTCTTATAGCGCATAAACATGGATATTATATTTCATTTTCACTTAATAGTTAATTGTATCTCATTTTATTCTAATGTCCTAACAGGGATATGAATACAATTCCAACAGAGTCTCTCGTTACTCTGACATGGATAGAACCAGTTTCAAAATGCGCCATTGGTCTGATATTCCCGGAAATAACTTACAGCAAAAATTTGGGCAGAAGCCAAATTTGTCCAATCACAGTGATTATTGTTCCGAGGACTTTTCTGAGGGTTTTGCAAGAGATAGACCAGGTTTCAAGAGCAGGGACGACCGCCAAATGAAGCCACATGAGGATTCTGTATCTAGCCAACATGATTACATTGAGCACGAGTCTTCAAATTTGACCATAAAAGGCAAAGAATATCACTATAACAGAGAGAAAGGGCTTTCTCGGGGAATTATTAAGGTCTACTTTCCAATTGCATATTTTTGTAATCAGTTGCGAGTTTTTACTCAGGTTCTGATATTTTTTGTGCTTGACAACGATGTGTAGAGTGGCATGGATTTTGGAGAAACAAGGGCAGTGAATGACAATTGTGAGCCAGTTCGTGTAAAGATGTCCCTGAAGAATGAAATAAGAGTGAGTTTGTGCTCACACCAATACTTTTTTCTTTACATTTTGCTAAATACTATATATATCATTTTTATTATTCTCTATATTTTTCTTTACAATTAGGCTGCAAAAAGAGTAAAGGGTGAATTTCTTCAGCAGCATGTGAAGGGATCCTCAGTTCTAGATAACCAACCATGGGCACATCATGTTAAGAGGTTGAACTGATACATTATCCTAAATCTAGCTGCTGCCTGTATATGTTTTTGTGAGGATTCATGTGAAATATTATTGCATTATATGGTGATCATGAACTTTAATCACGTTCCGATTTGGCTCTCCTCTAATAATCCTCTCCATTGCACATCGTCGGACGTGCACATAGTTTGAGAAAGAGAATACCATTTACAACAGTGATTATTCGTGGTTCTCAGATTTACCATTTGTATTCTAGACTGATAAATAACCATTTTTGGATGTGAGCTAACGTGCACCAATAGCTACTATTGCAATATTTTTTGCTCACTGAATACAACTCTGTTTTAGGTCTGCTGTACTGATAAATGACCATTTTTGGATGTGAGCTAACGTGCACCAATAGCTACTATTGCAATATTTTTTGCTCACTGAATACAACTCTGTTTTAGGTCTGCTGTGAAGAAGCCATCTAGTGTTAGCGAAGATTTTAGAAGTGCAGAAACGAGTTCTAATTGTAGTCGGTAGGAGAAATCCCTGCAGTTTAGTATTTAAACGTCGTGCAGCTAGTTTGTAGAGTTTGACATTTTATCACGTTGTAAGATTATCAAGTTCTTGTACGAACACTGTATTTAACAAGAAAATCCATTTGGTTATGTTCTTGTCCATACGAAGTTATTTATATTTGATGTTAAGAATTTTTTCAGGATTTCACTGAGGTAAGAAAAAGTTGGTTTTGTATGAAATGCTTGTATGGGAAAATGTTACATCCTGTTACTGTCTATTGGGAAAGATGCACTTATCTTGAGTTAGAATAGAATAGTAGTGCACCACGTAAAGAAAACCTAAAATTTTGTTAATTACCTTATCCGAAAAACAAGCTCAAGCTCTACCTCCTCAAAGCCAACTTCTTTACCACACAAATTGCACATTTTGCAGAGATTTTTTGTTTTTGCTTCTTATAGAAAACTTTCTTGAAAAAGCTATCTTAGATCGATTTTTTCTAATAATTCTTCTAATTTAATTAAATGCTTTCAAAAATGTATCCAAACATGTTCACAAGTAGTCTGTCTCATAAGCATACATTTGACTTTTCGAAAGCCCAACCAAACGAAGCCAAACTATTCTACAAAATGCCTCTTGCTTCATTCATTAGAATATATAAATTCAAACATGCATTTCAATTCAGCTCATCATATTTATCCTAGACAGAATAATCGACGTGCCCATAAATAAAAAAAATAAAATAAAATAAAATAGAAAATAATAAAAAAGGATGCAACATTAAGCTAGTTTGTGATCAAGCCTAATGAATACCCCCAGGCAAAGCAAGCAAAATTGAAGCATATATCTGAATGGTTGAGCATTATTACAAAATCTTAAGATTGACTGTTAAGGGGCTACTGATATTAATGATAAAGTCAAAAAATGTAGTACAACAATCTGCTTTTGCATAAGATGGTACTGGTGTTCATGAATCCTTGGTGTTCTTGTCCAAGGTGTCCATTTCACTCTTCTTTTTTGCTCGATTTTAAATCATCAGCTTCTTTGGAGCTGGGAGTTTTAGACTCATCAAACTCCAACAACTGCACAGAACAATAAATTGTTCAGTAACAAATCAACCAACAGATTATACATCCGCAAAGCTACCCATAAATGATCAGCTTTTTGTAAGCTCAAATTGTATATGAAAAATTTAAACGGTTGTAATAATGGAATTGGTATGGCAAAACTATAAGTGGGGAGAAGGGAGCCATAGGCAATGTCTCAAGTACCAACCATTCACTAAAAAATTTATATGCATCAAATTCCAAACTGTTTCTAGATTATTACATACACAGTCATTTCAAAGATTAAAGAAATGAACCAATATACATAACAAATACACAAGATCCTTGTGTTTCACTTTTATGGGGAAGAATTATATTATTCAGTTGAAAAGAAGCTCCAGCCAACAATTTCACCATAGCAAGTTTAAAATAGAAGTCATACAATGACTGTGGTGGGATATGGCCTTAAAGAGAGAATGTTATTCAGTACAAATTGGTTGGCAGGCCAGGGCACCAGGGCAAGGAATTGGCAGATGATAGGTTTTTATCTGAAGTAAAGGAATATTGCATGTTTAAGTATAGAGCTAATAGGTGGAGTACGTACAGGATTATTATGACTGGAGATATATACGGATTATTA
Organism: Olea europaea var. sylvestris; assembly: GCF_002742605.1. Lineage (NCBI taxonomy): Eukaryota > Viridiplantae > Streptophyta > Magnoliopsida > Lamiales > Oleaceae > Olea > Olea europaea. The sequence goes on from NC_036252.1 coordinate 6,147,823, forward strand.
TGACTGGAGATATATACGGCTTGTAACGTATATTCCAGCTTAGGGTCATTTTCAAATACTGGAATGGGAATTTAGAACCGCGCAAATGATATTTCAACAGTTATGTGACAGCCAGACAACCGGCTGCATTTGATTATTATGCTAGTAAGGAGTAGTTTCCATTTTGCCATGATTTTCTCACTTGTTAAAAAATAAATAGAAGTATTTCATAATGAACTTTTGAAGATAACAAATAAGAAAATTAGTTAAACTGAAAATTAATATGCTTGCAATTCAAATATATCAATATTACACATCATAATAAAAATAACAAGAACGAAGAAAGACTTACAGGTTTAATTTCACCGTTACATATGCAATGCACAGCCAAAAATCCAATAACAGCTGGTACAATATACAATAGTGCAGGCTGGAAAAAAGACAGAGCATATGTTATGAAGTAAAATTAAAATATTGGAGATATAAAGATAACTTGTGGAGATAATTCATTCAATTTAATCTTTCATGAAAATTAAATAAAACTGAAAGAACACATTCTAGATACTCACCTGTGCAGCTTGAAACCAGTTCATGACAACAATTGTGAGCACCAAACCAAATGTGTATCCTAGAAAAGCACTCTTGAAGTATTGGCTTTCTTTCCCTCTGGAAACATCAAATCGTAGTGCCAGTGCCACAAAGATGCCTGAAAAGTCCAGGTAAACCTCGAAATTTTATTCAAACATGACCATATATAAGGAATTAAGGATTGTGCATCTATTGTGAAAACCTAACATGGAAGGAAAGAAAATTCATGCACACCATATCCAATGAGTATAAAATAGAGATAGACAAAATACATATTGCATGCTAAAAGGACTAAAGACATTACTGGTCATTAAACTTTAGAGAAATTCCAAGTTGGTTACTAAACTTCATTTTTTTCCAAGTTGGTCACTAGACTTAAACTTCATTAAGTTGACTCACCAAATTTAAGAGGATGTTTGACACCCATTTTTATGGAAAAATGAATTTTAGAATAGTAGATTGATGAAGAATGTGTGGATGAAAAATTAAAAAATAAATAAATAAATAAATAAAAATTGATTTACGTGTAATATTATTTTAATGAAGAGTGTGTGGTTAAAAAGAAGAGAGAAAAATGCATTTTGATAAAAATGAGAATCAAACGAGGCCTTAAACATTTATTACAATTTGAAACATTCCACGTCTGTCTGTTTGATGAACTTAAAAGCAAACATGGCGTCCTAGTTGACAAATGACTGAACTAAGTTACCAATTTGACCGACATGGAATTTCCTATAGGTTTAGTGACCACCTGTGTATTTAACCATTTAAAAGGAGGATGAAAAACGATCTCAACCCAAATTCACATTGTCCACACATACATATGGCATGTATCCACAGCAAGTGGAAAATAGAATTTTGACTAAACCAAAGATTCACAATTTTAGTTAAGTGCGTACCAGGAATCACTATATCTCCCAGACCAAGCATTGAAAATGGACGAGCAGAATCTGATGTAGGAAACAAAAGCTGCAAAAAGTGAAACATGATTATAGAAGGGTGTTAGATACATCAAGCAAGATATATTCAATCTACACTATGCTATGTAGACATACTGATCAACAAGAAGCACTAACCTTTATCGGAGCATCAAAAGATTTAGCCACGCTAACCATTACTGGAGTGAAAAAGACCCAGAATATGTCATATACAAAAAGCCCAGCCTGCAATTTGTAAAGCTATGCATTTAATAAAGGACAACCAGATGTTGCTTGAACTAGCACGAAACACAAAACACAAAAGTAAAAGGGTACATATCTTATAAATCCACAGGTTCACACTGACCCATTTATGCCTACTGTATGAAAAGGGCCATTGGCTTATTCTTTCCTCCTCTCAACAAAACAACTTTAAGCCCTTGTTTGATCCCCAAACACATTTTTAACCACACATTTCATAGAATCCACAACTTTTATCAACTTTTCGACCACACATTTCATCAACATTTATCAAAACCTACTAAAAATCTGATTATAATCAAAACCAAATAGGGGCTAAGCTATTTATGTATTCACTTTCACCTTTCCCCCAACCAACACGCACACCCTCAAAAGAAACCAGCCAAGAACATTTTTATCCGAGTAAAATAGAAATAAAAGAACAATAATAAGAAGAAATATACAGGGAAAAAACAAAAGGCCAAAGATTGGGAGCTATGTGCTATTAAGTGAGTGTCTAGCTCAAAATTCCTTTCTTACCAAGAGGATGGCTCCAGTCTTAAATGAACCAAGTGAAAGCATTTCTATCCCCTGCAATTTAAAAAAAAATAAAAATTAAAAAAAAAATTAAAAAAAATCATCTCATTAAAAGCATTCAATGAGTACTTCGTCCCAAACCATAGAAATTAAAATAAAATAAAAATTTAACTTAATATGCATGCACTTTACATGCTTATATGCTTGTGCATCTTGTAGAATGAATAGATAGTAAGTGCTTAGTAAGTTACATATCCTATTAAATGTCTGGATAAAAAGTTTGATTGACCAGCTAAAACAAAAAAGTATAGCAATGCCAAACCTACCCTAAGTTCTATACGCAAATACCAAAATTTATTGTATTGAATATGAAATTCATTAACATATTTTAGGCAGGCATTTTGACATTTAACAAGTACACATTAAGATTTAAAGACAGTACATACAGCTGTAAGTAGCATTTACACCTTGAGAACATTACATGGTGAAACTTTTGTGTATTTGTATGACAAAAATGCCAGAACATCAAACCTGAATGCAGAAAGCGAGGCCCAAAATATTGTTAGCCAACCAATGCTTCTGTGAAGCATACCATGCACAAAAGAAAGTTCCAGGAATCGCTGCAACAATCTGTGATCTCGTAAACTCAACCTCCAAAGCTGTGCAACAAACGTGTAAAAAAATATCATTCTGCATATTGCAAGCAATATGTGTTAAAATTATCAAACCGTAAGCTAATCTAGTCTTCTATCTGACTGATATTATCTACAGTGAGCAAATCACACTTATATTTACAAAAAGTTAGTAGTTTTAACTCAGAGATTAGCAATTGGCAAAGCCATCATGACATGTTTACTTTCAAAAGTGCATAATCTGAGAGATACTCCACCATAAATTTACTTAAATTCGTATAATATCATCTGAACAAGTATATATAAATTATGCATAGAATAAACACAGACATCATCAAGCAGCATTTATAAATCAAACTGCAGCTTTCATTATTATTTAATCAACAATTACAAACCCAGTTGACCAACTAATCAGCATTCATTTTGACCAAAATCCAAGTTTCAACCTTCATACAGCATATTTTCTCTGTAATGTCAGAACATAGCAAAAGAATCCAAATACAGAAGTATGAACGCCAGAGGGTTAAAAACCTGTGACTAGCAGAAGAACTCATTGTATCTCGCACATTAAAATTCATAGCAGCTAAAGATATAAACTATAATGAAGCTTCCATGTAACAATTGCCTTTCTTGACAAAATTATATGTCATCCTTTGGTAATGCAAGCATTACAAATAAGCCCAATACAATTTCTAGTAAAGGCATGGAAAACAGTAATTATCAAAGAAGAGAATCATTGTTCTTTCAATCCTGCAAAGAAAATATGTTACTAGTATTTCATCATGAAGAGAATGAGCCCCAGTTTTTCCTCATCTTATTCATTGAGTGTTTGATGGTAAGACAAATAAATAAATGCATACATTAAAGAGCAATATGCGATCGCAATCCTTGAACTAAAAAGAATCAGATACGTAGAATTAATGAGTTCGTACATCGAAAATATGGAAACTTCCAGGTTATGACATCATCATTCCAACGTTTTGGTAAAAAACGTTTAATTGCGGGTAACAATGTTGCCCTACAAAAAGTAAATAGAGGAGTAAGATGGATTCATAAGTATTTTAATTCTTCAATAGTCTAATGAAAAGTTATTCAAAGTAAACTTGTCATAATAGAATAGCCGACTTGGAAGTACTTACGAAAGAGCGACAATCCCAAGTACGAAAAAGTAGCAAGTTAATACTGCATTAACCAAGTCTTTTGACAGAAATTTAAAGAGCAAGAACAATGACAGCAGTACTGCACTCCCAACCAAGGGGAACCGCATGGCATGCTCATTGGACATGGTCTCCTGAAAGATTCCATTGTGCAATGTAAGTAAAGGTCAACAAAAATTCATAAATAATAATGAATCTGCTGGAAAGACATTGGGCTGTTCCACTTACGGTGGGTGGAGTTGGCTTGACAGAACGGTAGCAACCTACATATACTGCTAGGCATGCTGTCAAAATAACATTCAAGTTCGGGTCTACCTTCACAATCAATGGAGTTAAAGTCAAACCTGCAATCATGATAAACAACACATAACTAAGATTAGACCATAAAGAAAATATAACTAATATGCCACATCAATGGTATTTTACACTTATCCAGTTGAACGCGAGTATTTAAACTTCAAATTGAGAATGAATGCACACACGCATACAAATATACATGCATAGCATTCATGCACAATTCAGAAGTAGCAATAAGAGAAGTATGTCAAGCAAACTAAAAAAGCTCCAAATAAAAAGATAAAACAAAATCATGGTGAAATGCACTTGGTGGGAGAAACTGTAAATTGAAGTTATTTAACAGGCGAATACTCATAGCCTTAATATGCAGAAAGAGAAAAATCAAACCAAAAAACAAAAAGATTCTAGTCGTTAAATCAAATTGAAAGACCAACATTATAAATACCGCGCTTGTGTGTGTCATGTAATACCTGCTAAGGCAAGGTTAGCCAGACGCTCATGATTCTTCATTGTAAAGAACTATCAAATGTTTCCCTCCGGTCCACTCCAAAGAAACTCTGTGACACATTCCAAAGGAAAAATATAATAACCAATTACAAGGCAAAGCATGTAAACCCGCAATCTAATCAAAATCTTTCAACCAAAGAAAAAGGAAAAAATATGTGATCAAACTTTTTCCAGATTCTCATATAATCAATTAAAATTTGCAACAGCATAATTCTTGTGAGTCAGAGGAAAATTCAATCTTTATCTGTAAAGAAGCAAGAAGTCAATTTTTCCAGATTTCCTAAATGAACAAGTCGGGATCAAATAACAAAATCAAAGACTCGTACACTAGAACCCATTTCTCTGAATTCACTGATTATCAAAAACCCATATAACTGAAATCTTTAATTAACATAATCAAAGACCTTGATTCTTCCCACAAAATCCAAACAAAAATAATGATTTTGCACGTAATAACATGTGAAGGATGAGAAACCTTGAAAATGATGGGTTTATCCTTCTCTCTCCCAGAACTGATTTTCAGTTAATACACGCAGATCGGAGACTCCTTCAGCGTGCGTAAATTTCACACATACCAGAGTTGAGAGCGGGACGGGATCGATGAGTAACGCGTTTACTTGTTTTCATTTCTCATTTGCCTTTTTTATACAGTTATACCCATGAACGAAGTAACGCTTTTGTCTTTATCACGGTATGAGTCGTGTGAAGAAGAGTTCTGACTTCAGCAATTGTAATAACTGCAGGTGATTTTCAGTATTGCTAAGGTGGAGAGACACGTCCCGGGTGGTCAACTAAACCAATAAGAACGTGACATGTCAGATTGAAGAAAAATATCTTCCATAAAATAATTAAAATTAAAATTTCTACTAATTCAAGTTTAGCATTTTAATAAAATCTTGCTTGGGCTCCTTTTTTAGTGAAGTTCTTAATGCTGATATCTTGTTCGTACGCATCTTTTTCGATTATCATTATAACCAAAGTCAATTTTTGGTTATTAAGGAATACAAAAGAAATGATAAAAAAATGTCGATTGACAAAAGAGAAATAATTTATGAGATACAATTTATCTGCATCTAAAATATCAATTCCAACAAATATTGAACTCTTCGAAAAAAGGTATATTGAAACAGTGATTTTTGTAAAGAATATAAGATTTGAAAAAATAAAAAAGTTTTAGGTTTATGTGTAAATATTATTTTATTGAAAAATGTATAATTAAAAAAAAAAGAAAATATACATTAAAATTAAAATTAAAATTAAAATGAAATTCAAGCTTAGCAAAACATTTCGTGAATATTGATATTATACTGTTTGGAATTTAAGATTTACGAGCTGTCTTTCAGTAATTAATTTTTTTACTAATTAAAATTAAAAACAACCAAGTTATTTATTTTAATAAATGCATAAATGACTAACGTTTTATTTTATAGTAAAAATTAAATTGCAGTTGGTCTCTTTTTTTTCTTTTTTTCTTTTTGTACTTCTGTCTTTAACTTTAATTTTTTGATATTCTTATTTTCAATGTTTCATAAATTAGATGTCGGTCAATTTTGAGGCAGATCAATAGGTTCATTTCTAGTTATTTCATGAAATAACATTCATATATATTGAACTCGCACCGTTGCAGAAATATTGGTTCAAGACCAAATGAATGACGAAACCTCACAATAGCTACTAGATTTTTTGGAAAATTACATTATGAGAAATGCTAAGTGTACATAATTTTTGGTACGTAGGGGTGTCCACCATCTCATATTCGAGCAGGCCCCACCCATGTGAGAGGGTGAATACCTTTATGTATTAAAAATTGTATACAAGTATCTTTATTCATGACTAAAAGGCATTTTTACCTTTCAAATAAAATAAAAACATTAATAAATCAATAAATAAAAATTTTAAAAAATTGAGAAGGCTTCATCTTTGCATAGATGCAGCAATCTCCAACGACGACCTTAGCAATGTCGAGCAAAAATTGCGACTTCTACACAAGGCCGGTTCTGGGCACAGGCAAATGAGGCATGTGCCTCAGGCCCAAAATCCATTGGGGGCCTATTTTGGCCCAAAGTTTTTTTTTTTTTTTTTAACCATTAAAAGAAGGAAAAGGAAAATAGTTTTTCATTAATTGTGAGATAATTGAGATATTTATTTTTTGTTTTAATGTTGAGTTTTAAGTTAGCAATATGTTGCATAACACACGATTGAATTTTGCATTTATGTTAATTTTGGAGGCCTAATTTTTGAATTTCGCCTCGGGCCCCGTCAAGTACAGGACGGCCATGCTTCTACATTCCAAGAAAGTCCCCAGAGCAACACACACCAATTCCATTCACATGCAAAAACAAGATTCAGATTCTTTTTTACTTGAATGAATAGATTTAGTGGGCTCTAAAGGAAGGTCAGTCTATTAACACCCATATTATATCAGCTAAACACTTCAATTTTTATGGAAGTTCTACTTAAATGTCGGAATAATTTGCAAATGGGTCAGAGGTTATTGATTTTATTGCGTTAAATTTAGCCACGGTACATGTATTAGTTATGAGTAAAAGAACTTCCGATGCTCAGGCTTTGATTCTCAGAATGATTAGGAGTGGAGCTTCCAGAATTGAAATTGTGGACTCATTAGTAGAGAGCTATGGGGACTGCGGGTCAAATTTATATGTTTATCAAGGAAGTGAAGGGATGCCATAACACCCCAAGTCCAATTCGAGTGGCAGGTTTTAACAGAAAATTTGTAATAAAAAAATCTTTGTAGTAAGAAAAAGTCTCTTGAAAAATTCTCTACATAGATACCAAATAGGTTGAGAAAATTTTGTATTAAGAAAATGATAAGTAAGAAACATCTTTAAGTGATTCGAAAAAGTTTGTCTACTAATTAAGAGAAAATAACAAGTCTCTTTTACCAATTACAAAGTCTTCAAATTACGTGGTCAAAATAGAAAGCAGTTCCAAAAAAAATAATAATAATAACAAATGCTAAGATAAAAAAATCTTAAAAGAAAATTTTTTTCTCTTAGAAAGAGAATCTTACTATTTTTATCTTTATTTTATTTTATAATTTTTATGTCTTTTTACCTTTTCTTACAATTTTCAAAATCTTTTATCAAGAAACTTCGATACTGAGAGATGGAAAGCTCAATAATTTGCTTCTTGATCTGTAAAGAATAGTTACCTCTATTTCTATCTAGTGCAGATAATATGTGATTTTCTATAACAATTATTCTACCAATTTTTCAATTTTCTAAACAAATATCAATAAATTCTTTAAAGTTTTCTACTGAACAACAAATCAAAGTAAATGATATATAATTATCTAATAGTATAAAATATTATAACTAAAGATCAATATGTTTGTAATGGCCTTATAGTACTTTACCGTTAAGTAAATTAATTTCTTCAATTTTTTTTAACTCTCTCTTAACTTTTTTCTTGACCTTCTAGAAAAGGTTTAAAACTATAATTAAAAATATTTTCATCATATTTAAAAAAACTTAGAGTGTGTTTGATTGACATGAAAAATATTGTCTAGAAAAGAAAATATTTTCCATCTTTTGTGAAAAATAAAAACCACCTCTACCCAAGGAAAATATTTTCCTTAAAAACAAGGAAAATTAGGCATATTTTCAAAAGTTGGAAAATATTTTTTATGGAAAAAAATAGCAATCAAACACTCCAAGTGAAAATTTGGATGGAAAACTGATATTTTCCATGGAAAATAAATGTATTCAAACACACCCTTAAACATTCCCATAATCGGTATACAAAACAACCAACTTAATTCGGAGGATTACTTTATCTTTTTAATCATGGATCCGGATTAAAGAACTTAAGAGCGTTATAATTTTTTCTGAATAAATTAATTACTTACTTAGTATTTTCTCTATTAGGCCTTGCTCGAAAAATAAATAAAGTAGACGAAAATTATAAACAATAGAGAGTGTGAAAATGACTTATTTTAATTCCGAGGCCTTTGAATTTACAAAATGTATGGAGAGGCTTTTGAGTACAAGTGTGATAGTGTGCTTTATTTTTTTCTTGATTTGTGTTTCTTAGTGAGTAATATGAGTATTTATAGACGTTGGTACATCATGTCTATTATTTCGATACTATACCACTTTACAACTTTTTTTTTTTCATTCTGACAACATCTTCAAGTTTCCTCCTTTTGTTGACTTAGCTTAATAATTGAATGTTATTCTTTTTCTTTACATCTTTCATCTTTTTATCTTAGCTTTGTCTTTTCTTCTTTCTCAATTTTGCACTTATCTGTCCATCATTCAATGTAAGCTTCTTCTAACTCTGGATCCATTTCACTTTCTTTGCCATCGGATATGCATTCTTCTTCTTCTTCTATATCTGATTGGGTTTTTGCAAATTCTTCATTAGTTTCCTAATACACCATTAGATATAAATTCTTTTGCTCAATATTTGGCATTGAAATTTTTTCCAGTTTTGATTCTCATAGCAAGGTGCTCTTGGCAAAAAAAAAAAACTCTATTATTCCATTGTGTCACTAGTCTAAAATCATTAATTTGGACTTTCATCATTGCTGCGATTTTCGAGGTTCGTCTTTCATAATCAATCTGTCTAATTTTTATTTTAGTATTAGTCTTTGAAGAGGGTCTGAATCTTTTGGGTTCTTCATATATTAAAATATGATGATAGGTTGGAATTACTATGCCATTATTTACAATAGGGGGTCTGGAAATAAAATGAATCATTTAGGGATGATTTTTTAACTTATCAAGAATCTGTTTAAGCTTTGGTGGAAAAAAATCTGAAAGAATTGTATAACATATATATGTATATAGTATCTATCATGCCAAACTTAAAGCTGGGTAAAAAAATGTCTTGTAATTGCTAGTTGTAAAATGATAACAAATGAAAAGAGTTTGTGCATTTTTTGACAATGTCACCGATCTTCTCTTTGATATAGTTCTCTATCATTGGTCTAAGCGGTAAAAAGTGTGATACCTTGGCAGATGATTCATTATCTTTTACAATGATCATAGAAGTTTTGGTTGATTCGTATTTGGGACCATGTTTAAGGAAGTATCTGTGTTTTATTGTGAAAGTAACTTAAAATTAAGCAAAATATATAATTACCTGTACAACTGAATTCTTTAAAGAACTTCGCACAATATTGGCGCAATCACCAATTTTTATTATAATTCATGTAAAGTCTTTCCTTGCCCTGTAGATGTAGAATCTATTAATTCAATGAATCTTTCTATTTTATTAGAATAATTTCTATTTGTAGAAACAATGTCTTTAGAAATAGGTCTTTCAAGAGTATTTAGAATTAAGTCATTTTAAACTATCTTGTAACTGAAGAACTTCATTTTGATATTTACTAATAGTCTGTTGGGATGAAAAAATTCCATCTTCAAGGATCTGTAATCTTTTTTCTAATGAATGCTTTTTAAGATTTAAATATCTAACAACTTTGATCATAGTTTCACAACTATCGCAAAGTTGTATTGTTGAAGATGATGATGATGTTTGAGAGGTAGTGGTTTGCATTGTTCGTCTAACTCTTTCAGATATAAAAAAATTAAATCCTATCATTTCTCTTCAAAAATTTAAAAGCTTCTTTTAGTGTATAAAATACTTCGAAAAAGGGGTCAAGAAATCTTTCTACTTGTTGTAGTATTTTCGGCCAATAATTTATATATACTAGGCTTCTATCTTTAATTATTGCAAAGAAACTAAAATTTCTGCTTTCTACTTGATTATGAATTTGTCTAAAATTGTTAGTTATGGTATTAATGTTGTCTAATTTTTGTTTAGAGTCACATATCATTCAAAGATTATCCAGTAGACAACACTCTATTTCTAATAGTCTTTCTAAATAATTTCCTCTGAATCGAATATTAGATCCTTGAGGGGCCACTCTTAGAGTGACATTCTCAAAGTTCATTATCTTTTGATCCATCTGCATCATGAAGATAATGAGTTAGAAACTTAATAACCTGCCTACTTAAATTATCTGCTAAAATATTACTTATTTCATCTATAGGTTCTATATTAATTTCATAACTACTTAACATCTCATATAATTTTAACCATTTTTTATGTCTTATTTTATTAAAATTTATCTTTTTGATAAATTTTACTATAACTTCACAACCTGTTTTTATTGTAAACTCGGTATTTAGGAATAATTTAAAGCTTTCTATACTATGTATGATTGCCATTATTTCATAATCTAAACTAGTTAAATGTTTTTCTCTTATCTTATATTTTTCGCTAGTATATCTACAAATTTTTTCTTCCTTTTTATCACTATATTTATTTGGTTTGGAATACAAAATTCCTCTCCATCCTAATTCACATACATATGTTTCTATTATCTTATATTTTACTATCTAATGGTAATTCTAATGGTGGTTAATTTTTAACTTCTTTTATTCTTGTAACAAGTTCTATGTCTGATTGATTAAAATATTTGTTTTATTTATTAAATAATTTACTATATAATGGTCCTACTTTCTTTTCTAAATCTCTGATAAAATGTCTAGCGTAATTTAGTATTCCTAGAAAGGCCTGTAATTTCTTAGTTTCTTCAATTTTATCTGAAAATTGCAAATTATCTAAATTTTCTTCAAATTCTGAGGGGCCACCACGCTTAGTTCACAACTCTAATGATTCTTCAGTGTTAATAATAGAAGTGTCTTTTCCAAAATTATGACATCCAGAGTATTGTTGAACTTTCATTTCCACTTAATAAGAATTTTATACTTATAAAAAATTCATCTTTCATTAATGCGCTAACTAATGTGGTTGTTAAACTGTATTGTCTTTCTTGAAATTTAATCTTACAGTCATCAAAAAGTCTTCTTTTTTTTTTTTTTTTTGAATCCCACTTGACTACCATCCATTTGACTTCCTCTTGTTTCATATTCTGATTTTTGTTTACAATTTTCTGTAACTAAATTTTTTCTAATTATATTAAATGTACAACCTGTGTCTATTAAAACTATCAAATTTAGTTTTATCATTTTATTTATTTGTATTTATATTGGTATCCTAAAACTTTTTGTTGCATTTACTCTAGATATTTGACAAATTATTTCTTTCTGATTTTCTATTTTTAAATTGTTATTTTCCATGTAACCTTCTATAGGTTGTTTTCCTTTTATTTCTAGATTTTTGATCCTATATTGTATTTTTTTTAACGTTTCATGTATTTTATCTATTCTATTATTTTATTTTCTAGTATTTCTATATCTTCACTATAGTCTTTATTTTTATTATTTATTTATTCTTTAATTTCTAAACAATTATTACATTGAATTTGTAGACAATTTTTATATTGATTTCTATTTTTATGTCCTGGGTAGATTTTACATAATTTACATTTATCCATCATTGATCATTGTCCCCTAATTCATTCATAGATACATTCTTGTTCTATATTCATTATCTTTGTATCTAAAATTGAAAAATTTAGTTCTTCTAGACTGTTATAACTGTCTTCAAAATTACTTGTTATTTCTAAATTATCTAACTCTTTATCTGTATAAATACTATATACTGAACTACAAGATTCATTATCGGATAATTTTATAACGTTACATTATATTTCTTCTATTATCATAGATTTAGCTTTATTTTTTTATTTATTTAGGCATTTGTTAGCAAAATATCTAGGATCTCCACAAATATAATATTTACAGTCTTTTTAAGTTTTCGATTTTCTAACATATCAATTATAATTAGGTCTTTTATTTCTATAATATGTTATACTTGGTCTAATATTATACTTCTTTTTATTTTGATATTGTTGCCTTTTGTATTTATGTTTTTTTATACACTTTTTCTTTCTTCTTCTATAATCATATGTCTTTAGTGTATATAAATCTGAGCAAAAAGAATAAACTAATTTCTTTATTTTTTTCTAGCTATTTCTTCTACACAATATCCTTTTAATTCATCAGTTATGAATTTTAATGAACATCATTGACTTCATTTATGAACATAACTTGTAGAAAAAAAAATTAAATGTCAACTTTAATTTCTAGAAGAAGTCAAGATTTAAAGTATTAGTACTGAATCCATCGCATCAAGTCGTCGTCTCGAATCATCTTGCTTTCATCATCTGAAAATGAGGAGGATAACGTGGAATAAGCCAGCGTCCATTAAAGAAACCACATGCATATGTCTTACTTTAAAATAAAAAGCATTTTTCAATACGTATACACTTTTTTTCATTTCTTTAAAAACTTAACATTGATATCGTGACGTTGGACCAATCAGAATGCAGTAGGCAATTATTATTTGAAAGTCGATCAAGTCTTACCGGTAGTACTGCAAAACGATTAACATTAACATTATCATTGAACATTGATCGGGTGTGTTGATCCTTAGCACCTCATTCCCCACTCACATCTTTTATGGTGTAAGCATGCATCTCTTAATAAAATATTTGGGATATATATCTTTTGAAAACATTCATTGACTCATGATATTTGTAAACTTTTTATTTCGTGAAATTTCATGCATACTTATAGATGCATTGACGTGCAAGAAGATGTCATGAGAAGCATTAATAATGCAAAATGTAATAATCAAATATTAAGATCGCATAATAACAAACTTTGGTAACATATTTATATATTAATAATGTAACGTGCGCATAAAGACAATGAAAGATTTACTTACTTTGGATCCCTATAATTTACCTTTTAATTAGCAAGTGGAGATGTCCCTGATTGCCACATGATCAATGTACCAAATATCCTAGGTCATTAGAATTCATTTTAAAAATATTAAAACGATATTTATTGTCTATAAATCAAACCATATCGTTATTCTATGAAGATAAAATAATTGTTGTCATTAGAGCCTAGAGTGAATAGAAAGTGTCCATAATTTCATTGAAATTTAATAGTGAGATTTTTCGTTAAAAGAGTACTATCGACTTAAGACCATGTTTGTCACCCATTATTTGAAAAAATTAAAGAGTTTTGAATAATATTTTTTAGAAAATGTGTGGTTAAAAAGTAAAGAAGCTTTATTAATTTGTATGTAGAATTTTTTATTGTGTGAATGTATAGTGAAAAATGATATTATAGCAGACAATTTAAAATTTTAAAAGGTAACAAATAGGCACCAAATAGGTGCCGAGGGGTTCAAGAAGAATCTCTTTTACTGTATAATTAATAAACGACCAGTGGGGGCAAAAAGACAGCCATTAAGACATGCATTGCAAAAGACTAAAAAATATGTAGACAAATAAATTTCAAAACAATTTTAGTGATGACCACAGACATTAAAGGAAGAGAAAAGTGGTTTTCCTTGCTAAAATTGACATGACACAAGCAATCAGCTTATAAATTCCAATAGCCAAATTAGAAACTAATTATACGGTATACTAATTAAAATTAATAACGAACATTCAGTCCAAAAATGCTCTTCATTTTATTTTCATTTATAGCTATTAACTAACAAAGTAATACATGAGTAAGTATACAATCTCAATCCAATTAACTTTTAATTTGAGGGTATAAATTACGCAAATTTTGATTATACCAATGATTAAGTAGGCAGGCAAAGAGAGGCCAATCGACAAAACAATTAAGTGGAATTAGTAAATTATATAATAGTGGTTCATAATTCAAGTGTTCACCGAATGATTGCAAATCAACGTAATAATTTAGTGATCCAAGATGGTAGAAAACTGGAATTGTTCCGAAATGGAGAGAGAGAGAGAGAGATCGGTTTATCAGCAAATGAAATTTGTAATAAATCTGCAAAATGATGGCAACAAACTGAAATTGTAATACCTTAATGAGGAGTACAAGACTTCAACCTCAGAAGAAACCGATTGCAAGGAGGTATAAGTAGAGAAAACATGTTGATTATTAACCTAATGATAGTAAATTAGACGTAATTTATGTTCGTAAATTAATGAGACCTCTTTTATGTCCTGTTAACTTATTTAGATGCTTAAATTGGTCATTTACTTTTATATATTAACTTACACAAAATTGGACTTATCAAGAAAAGAAAATACTCTAATCCAAAAGCAAGGCAATTTCAAAGCAAATGATAGAATTAATATATTTTGTAATTTAAACTAAGTTTACTTGAACTATAAATGTATTAAACTTAAATTAATAAGCACGTTCATCGCCTGGATCGTCCAAGGAACATTCCACTGTAAAAGAATATAATTAATTAGTCACGAAAAAGATATTCATATTAATTATTAAGTAAATGCAACATTACTACAAGATCTAGACAAATGTAGTAATGACGAGAAATAAGAACGCAGCGTTACACATTGAGAGCATTAAAACGTAAGAATTTTTTTGTTTCGATAGATGCATGTCCTCTTGAGAGCATTAATGGTAAATGTGTTTTTTAAAGATGGGAAAATTGAGAAAGCAATGGAATTTTTATCAGAAATGGAAGAAAGAAAGTTTTTTGCTGATATTGTGACATACTATACTTTGATTGGCACATACTGTCATGAAGGATGCATGGAATAAGGTTCTAAGTTGATGAAACTGATGGCAGATAAGTGTCTGAAACCCAGTCTTCTGACTTGAAATCCTATTGTCGATGGTTTGTGTGAGAAGGGACAGTATGGGAGAGCAAAGGAGGTTTTAAATGAGATGGTGAAGAATGGGTTGAATCCTGACACTGCCACTAATAACACGTTGCTATACGAGTGTTGTAGGAAGGATGGCATGGTGGAAGCTGAGGTTCCTTTTGATGAGATGCAGCACATTGGTGCTGTCCCAAATTTGGTTAGTTATAACTTGCTTATCAGGTTGTTTTCAAGAATTTGGAATCTTGATACGGCAATGGCGTATATTAAGGCTATGAATTTTAATAGTTTGTACCTGACAATATTGTTTATACTATACTTCTTGGTGGCTTTTGCAGAATTGGTGCTACACCAGATGCTATGAAGATATGTGATGAAATGATGAAGAACGGTTGCCTCGTGGATGTGGTGGGTTACAATACGATTTGAATGGCTTGTGGAAAGAAAAGATGCTTTGTGAATCAGATGCACTTTTCAATGAGATGGTGGAAAGGGGTGTAATTCCTGACTTCTGCACCTAAACAATTCTGATAAATGGACATTTCAAGGTTGGGAATATGAATAAAGCATTAAATTTGTTGAGATCTGTGTTCCAGAGAAATCTCAAGCCTGATGCGGTTACAATTCATTAATTGATGGATTTTGTAAAGCAGGTGAAATGGAAAGAGCTCTAGAATTGAGGGATTATACGTATTACAAACAGTGCTCTAATAAATGGATTCTGTAGTCCTGGTCTTCTATCTGATGCATTTAGGGTGTGGAATGAGATGGTCGATAAAGGAATTCAGCCCACTATAGTGACTTGTAACTCTCTCATAAAAGGCTATTAAGGGAATGGTGATTCCGGAAAGCCGAATGAGTTTCTGAAGAAGATGAAGTCCAAAGGAGTTTTTCCGGATTCCATAACACTCTTATACATGGATTTGTAGAAGAGGAGAAACATGGACAAAGCTTTTGATTTGACGTAATTACATATACTGTTGTTCTTGATGGGTTCTATAGACTAGGTCAAATGCAAGGAGCCAGTATGATATACAAGAAGATGACTGAGAGGGGCATAACTCCTGATAGATCTACACACATATCACTAATAAATGGTCATTTCTCACAGGAAAAATGAAGAAAGCCTTTAACTTCCACAATGAAATGCTGATAAATTTTAGCTGGCGGTTTGAGCTGCTATGCCTTCTGGAAATTGAAAGATTATGGTTTCTAAAAAGTGGCAACATCCTTTGCATAAAGGTATTAGAGAACAAGCTACATGCTCATATGTATGGTGTAGGTTGGAACCTATGTTATATGTTCTTACCTGTTTAAAATCAATTCATAATGGAATAATCAACAACTTTCTTGAAGCTAGTATTGCCTAAAGTTTGTCAGCTGTGGTAACTTGTATGCTCCCAGTTTGCTATTTCAGATTTATTCTGTTATTTTTTACCTCCCTCACTGTATAAAAATGAATAAGCTATGTAAACTATTGAACTTTGCATTTTGCCTCGGGGACCTGCGAAGATAATTGAGCTGAATGAGCAGAAAACAGTACCCTTGATTAGCCTATCACAACATTCGGTTTCAGGATTCAAAAAGGGAAACTTGGTAATAAGCTGTGTCAGGTTTGCTGTATGGCTGCTTGTATTCTCACCTCATTCATGTTTGTTTTTATTTTTCCAAACTCTAACCGGAGGTACATTATTTTTCCTTTACTTGATCAACAGTGATGTTATTTTTCAGATTTAATAAGTGGTGATTACGAAATACATAATCTGTAAGCCACCTAAGGAAAGTGAATATTTTCTTGCATTTATTTTCTTAAAATCGTCCAATGTATGCAGTAGCAGTACAAGCCGCGAAAAGAGCGTTTAACAGCCCACATAACGTGACAATATACTTGGACACTTTGCCGCACCTGCACCTGCACCTAACCTCAACGAGTACATTGCCATATCACGTGCTGCAGAAGTAAGACGAGGTTAAGACAATTATTGTACACTACGAGTATGATATATTTGACCTTAATAGAAGAAAATACTTACATTTTCCATGAGCCACCAGCCGGAATCTAGAAGGGGCTAATTCCTAAAGCAATTTGTTCCTTTACAGTTTGGGGGTACTTTTTAAACTGACTTGGTCAAACAATTAATTTTTCAGTTTGATCATTTTTTTTGTATTCATCACATTGGCCTCTTGTCAATAAAAAGGCAATTGTGCCCTTATTTATGTTTCACAATTACAAAAGTATATCAATTCTTTGAAAGACAATAATACCGTTAAAAGTTTAAATAAATTCAGTTACTTTCATACGTAAATTTCAAAATCAGTTTTGCTTATCAGTTTCTCCAATACAGTAAAAAAGAATTTTTTCCTTCCATTTGCTAGAATATTGAAATCTCCCAAAATTATCAAAGGTTCAACAAAGAAACAATACTCACAGTCGGCATTGAAAATTGGTAAGTGTAAATACGTATTTTTTATTTTGTTTTAGTTAAATTTACTATTTGAATCTTTAAATCTTTTTTTTTTTGACAAAGGCAGATGAATTTTACAGTATTTAAACACAGATGTATAATTTTTTTATAGCAAAAACAACAAAAAAATTCATCT